>NW_016107340.1:9605300-9617012 GCF_001604975.1 Cebus imitator
TGTATTTTTAGTAGAGATGGGGTTTTACTATGTTGGCCAGGCTGGTCTCAAACTCCTGACCTGAGGTGATCCACCTGCCTCAGCCTCCCAAAATACTGGGATTATAAGCATAAGCGACTGTGCCCAGGCCCCAGTAAATCTTAATGTCTCCTGCTAAGAAAATTAGGTGGGGGAGGTGTCTTTCTCTTGCCCTCTTTCCTGTTGAGACATATTCACTGGGCGTCACCTGTCATACACTTTCAAATGAAGAGTATATGTATACACTCACAAGTCAACATAAATTGGGGGAATACCAAGACCATACACCAAATTTCCATGGAGAACATCATCTAAAGCTAAACCCCCAAAAGCTACTTTTAAAATACAACACATACTATCACAAAACTGGTTCTTGCTAGACCTTAGTCCTGAACTCTGAAGGCATCATAAATGAAAACTAATAATTAACATGTGAGAGAACACTTCCTAACTCATTCTATGAAGTCAGCATTAACAACCAAAAACAGATAAAGACCTTACATAAAAGGAAAGCTATAGACTAGTAACTCTCATAAACATAGACGTAAAAATCCTCAACAAAACATTAACCGGTCAAATTCAACAATATATAAAAATAACTATAATCCATAACCTAGTGGGATTTATTCCAACTTTGCAAGCCTGGTTCAATATTTGAAAACCATATCACATCAATAGTCTAATGAAAAAAACCATAGCCATACATCAATCAATAGATGCATAAGAATTATCTGACAAATTCTAACAATTATTTATAATAAAAACTCTCAGCAGACTAGGATTAGAGTTGGGCCTTCTCAACTTGGTAAAATCACACTGCCATGTGTGTGCCTATACAACAGTCTTTCATGTTCTTCACATGTGCCCCAAAACCTAAAATGCAATTAAAAAAAAAAGTTGAAGTGGCCACATTTATGTGGCTTCTCTAATAAAAAAAAAAAATTTACAAAACTCCCACAACTAACATCATACTTAATGGTGAGAATTAGATGCTTTCCCCCTCATAATTAAGAACAAGGCAAGGATGTCCCCTCTTACTACTCTTACTCAACATTGTGCTGGAGCTCTTAGCTAATACAAGAAGACAAAAAAAAGTATTTATCTTTAAAAGGAATAAATAAAACTGTCTTTGTTTGCAGATGACATGATTGTCTATGTAGAAGATTTCATGGAATCTGTAAAAACTACTAGAGCTAAGAGCGAATCCTGAAAAGCTAAAGGATGCAAGGGTAATATACTACAGTCAATTTCCCATATGTCAGCAATAATTGAAATATAAATTAAAAAGACATAAGAAGGAGTTGAACAAGAACTCATGGACACAGGGAAGGGAACATCACACACTGGGGCCTGTGGCGGGAGGCGAGGGGAGGGAGAGCATTAGGAGAAGTACCTAACGTAGATGACGGGTTGATGGGTGCAGCAAACTATCATGGCATATGTATACCTTTGTAACAAACCTGCACATTATGCACCCGTACCCCAGAACTTAAAGTATGATAAAAAATAAAAATAAAAATATTGAAAAGATTAAAAAACTAAAAAGATACAATTTATATTTACATTTAAGTTTGTACACCAAAAAAATAGTAGTATAAATGTAACAAAATATGTTTAAGATCTGTACTTGGAAAACCATGAAACTCAACAGGAATCAATAAAGATCTTCATAAATAGAGAGATATTTGTGTTAATGAATATGAAAACTTGGTATTTTAAATGAGTAAATTCTTCCCAACATTATCTACAAGTATAACACAATCCTAATACAATCCAAGTAAGTTATTTTGCGGATGTCAACAAATTGATTCTGTTTACAAGAAAAGGCAACAGACCCAGGACACCAACACAATATTGAAGAAAAAGAAGAAAGTTGGAGGGCTAACACTACCCAACTTCGAGACTTATTATCAAGATACAGTAATCAAGACAGCATGTTACTGGCAAGAAAACATACCAACTGATCAATGGAACAAAATACAGAAAGCAGAAATAGATCCACACAAATACATTCAATTGATCTTTGGCAAGGAAAAAGGTAAGTTAATGGAGAAATAATGGCCTTTTTAACAAATGGTCTTAGAACAATTGGACTTCTATATGCAAACAAAAAATGAATGAATGCAGACACAGAACTACATTTTACAAAATTTAAATCAAAAGGGATCATAGACCTAAACTGTAAAATGAAAAACTATACAACTTCAAGAAGATAGGAGAAAATCTAAGTGACCCTGGATTATGTGATGATTGCTTACAGACATCAAAAGCATAATCCATGCAAAAAGTTAATTCAATTTCATTAAAATTAAAATGTTTATTCCTCAAAAGACCATGTTAAGACAATGCAAACACAAACCGCAGGCTGGCAGAAAATATTTGCAAAACATATTTCTGACAGGGCTTGTATTCAAAATATACTAAGGACTCTAGAAACTCATTGATAAGAAAATGATTCAGTTAATAAATCAGCAAAAGATCTAAACAGACACCTCATCAAAGGGATAGAAACATACAAAAATATGCTGAACATTGCTTAAAATTAGAGGACTACAAATTAATTGAATGAGATACTACTTCACATCTATTTGAATGAATAAAATAAAATAAACCGACAATATCAAATTCTGATGAGAATGTGGAACAAAAGAAACTCACATTCATTCCCGGTGGGAATACAAAATCTTATAGCCACTTTGGAAGATAGTATGGCAGTTTCTTGCAAGGCTAAAATATAATTCTCTCATAAATTCCAGCACTCACATTCCTAGGTATTTCCCCAGTTGGGTTGAAATATAAACATAGAAATATTTATAAATATATACATATGCAGGTTAGTATACATACATATATTTTCATTGCTCTGTCAACTTAGAACCCTAAAAGAAATGATACCTCTGAAGTAAGGAGTATATCTAGCATTTAGATCTTGCGTTCTAATATCATTCCCCAATAAAAGGAGCCAGAGCTTCTTGGAGGTATGGATGATTCTAGCACTGCAGCAAGAAATGTACAAAATGAGCCCTCAGTATCTTACAGTGCCAGAAAGAAGAGAAGTGCTAAACTAATAATAATAATCATCATTATCACAACCACAATAATAGTGGTATGTAAAATGACGCCCAAAATAAAAAATAAATATTTGTGAGTCCATACTGATGTAAAAAAAATGATTAAATGATATAATAAATAGTAGAGAAAAGATAAATCTCCCATGTGAAAATTCCAAATAAATTCTGTAGATACTCCAGCTCTAGTAACATAACTCCCTATTCCTTAAGTGTGGCTTGCACAGAGCTCCTCCCCTCCAAAGGTTATGGTGTCGAAAAGGGACAGAGAACACGTTTACTGTGGAGAAACTTGCAAAACACTACTTCAGCCAATGATCAAGGTCAATGCCAACATTCTTAATTACAAAGAAAGTATGTAACTGTTATGAGGTGACAAAGATGATATTTTACTTCTGTGGTCTTCCTCAGAAAACTCCAAAACTCATTTGACTGAGACAAATATCAGGCAAATTCCAATAGAGAGACATCCTGTAATATATCTGAAGAGTACTCCTCAAAACTCTGAAGGTCATCAAAAACAAGACATTCTGAGAAGCTGTCACAGTCAAAAGGAGCCTAAGAAGACATGACAAGTAAGTATAATGTGTTACCCTTGATGGTATCTTAAAACAGAAAAAGCACACTTGGTAAAAGCTAATGATGTTTAAATAAACTCTGGACTTTAGTTAATAATAATGTATCAATGTTGGTTCATTATTTTAACAAGTATACCATACTAATGTAAGGTGTTAATAAGAGAGGAGACTGTGTATATGAATGGAATACATGGGAACTCTTGTTCTATCTGCTTAATTTTTCCATAAATCTAAAACTGTTTTTATTTTGAATAAAGTGAATGTATGAATTACAATAGTAAATCATGGCCAAACTTTAGAATATTTGGCAATCATTTTTTTAAATTTATTTAAGGATTTTTTGAGACAGAGTCTTGCTCTGTTGCCCAGGCTGGAGTATAGTGGCCCAGTCGTGGCTCACTGCAACCTCCTCTCAGGTTCGAGCAATTGTCCTGCCTTGACTTCCAGAGTAGCTTAGACCACAGGCATGTACTGCCACACCTGGGTAATTTTTGTGTTTTTAGTAGAGATGGGTTTTCAACATGTTGGCCAGGCTGGTATTGAACTCCTGACTTCAGGTGATTCACCCATTTTGGCCTCCCAAAGTGCTGGGAAAACAGGCTTGAGCCACTGTGTCAGCCTTGGCAGTCATTTCTTTGCAAAGTATATTACTCGGCAGAAGACACACTCATACTACAATTCTAAGTGAAAAAAGAAGCACAATATTTTAAAAGTATAGATGCTCCTAGATTTATGATAGTGTTATATCCTTAAACCTACTGTAAGTTGAAAATATCATTAGGTCAAAAATACATTTAATTCAGCTAACCTACTGAACATCATAACTTAGCCTTGCCTCCCTTAAATGTGCTCAGAACACAGGTTGTTAGCCCACCATGGGGCAAAATCATCTGGCAACACAATATACTGTAGAGTATAGTTGTTTACCCTCTTGATCATGTGGCTGATTGGGAGCTATGGCTCCCTGCCACTACCCAGCAATGAGAGTATCCTACTGCATACAGGAAAATATTAAAATTCAGAATTTGAAGTATGGTTTTACTGAAAGTGTATTGCTTTTGCACCATCTTAAAGCTGAAAATCCTAGTGGATCCATTGTAAGTTGGGAACCGTTTGCATAAAGCTAATCATAAAAAATTAGCAGAATATATAAAAATAAAGATTAAAAAACACATCCTAAGGTTAAGAATCCTGTTAACCTCATATTAACATTATAACGAAGAAAATAAAAATCACCTGCAGCTTGGACTTCATGCAAAAAATTACAATGCAATCAAGTCTATAAGATCAAAAATATCAAAAAAATTCAGATAAGATATCCTATTTTCCCATCTCTAACTTTCTAACTCTTTCAAAGAAGAAGAAACTATTTTTTAAAGTTTAGCATATTTCATAAGTATTCTAAACTCAGTTTCTGAAGCAGTATAAAAATAAATTAATTTAGCATTATTGCTATTTCACACAGGAATAGCTATAACTTCAGATGATTTTTATTTCCTTCCTTATAATGTTTTCTGTTTTAAAAATAATTATTATAAAACTGTATTATTTTTAATATTAGAAAAAAATCCATTTAAAAAAAAATAAGGTTGTCTGGATTCCCCTCAACTCTCTATTTTTATCTCCATGAGAATGGGGGAACATGTAACAAAATATCCAAAGTCTTTCCGTGACAAGAATATCTCTAAAATCCTTTCCAATTCTCAGATCACGAGAATTGCATAAATTTTAACCAAAATCCAGGTCCCAGCTATGCATTTGGTAGGGACTAGAAATATTTAATTGTCACATGACTGTCAAATATATAGGTTAACATACATTTTGCATCAGATATCCTCATAATTTACCAGTGTCCGAGCAGACTAGAAATGAGCCCAACTTATTGTTACACAGTACACATGCAGTGTATTTTTGCTATACAATATGTGTGCACAACATTGTTTGCTTGTTTGAAATTTCCATCTGATTGAAACAGGAGGTATGTTCTTGTGTGCAATACGGCACCCATGCTTAGGATGGACAGAGGGTTAAATAGCAGTTAGTAAGCATGTGTAACCTAAAGGATGATTGTCAATTATGCCTAAGTTTGTACAATTTGCCTCAGTTATTTTGTTGGTTTATTTGCTTTAAGATTAGTCCATGTGCATATCACCTGAAGGCTCCTATCAGTAACTATTAAAGAGATTTACAGAATGAAATCTTAAAAGAAAGACTTTCTGGAAGTTAAAAAAATAGGAAGTTAAAACATACCTAAAAGTTAAAGAATCACTAATTTGTAAATATATAATAATCCTACCGATAATAATTTGGTACTATACAAGAAACGGACCTAAATATCAAGGTAGGATAAGATGTATTAACGTGCAAAGGTTAAATGTAGGGCAATTCTACATTGATTCTCAAGGGAAAAAAAATAAAGAGAAACAAACTAGACTGCAGATATTTGGCAAGTAGGTGACTATTCCCGGCTCCGTTGCCACACTGGATTCCTGAACCTTTTTCATTCAACTACTTCACTCATATGTGAAAATAACATCACAACATAAATAAATGATTTAAAAAATTGGGTTAGACAGGCTTAAATGTTTCTGAAAAATTATACTATCTATCTTCATAGCAGTAGGTTTCCATTTTGCCCAACCTAACTTTAAAAATGTAAATGAAAAACCAATCAAGAAGTTAAAATCAAAGTACGAAAATCAGGACACAGCACCAACTTTGTTTTCTTTTCCAGCTTTTACCTTCCGGCTCGTTTTTGATGAGCTCTTCCATTTTCCTCTGCTTCAAGGTGTCAACAACATCAGCTAAACTGCCTTTGCGCCGTTCAGGAGTTCCCAGGGCTGTACTAGACAAGGACTCGCCACTCTGTCGCCCACCTTCTTCTGCCTTCTGAGGTGAGGTAGATGAGTTGTGTGGGGCAAATGAAGACATAACTTTATTGCCATCAACTTCCTGAAAGATAAAGGAAAAGGACAAATGATTGCTTAAAATTCAGTAACTTAAAAAAAAAATTGGTTATATGGCTTATTCAGCTGAAAGATTAAAAAGTGAAATTTCACTCTGCAAGAGCCAAAGAAACCAAGAAATTTCAAAAAAGAAAAAATTAACTTTGCATGCTAGTTCTAGAGTAAGTCAAAGATCTATTCAAAGGAGAAACCAAACTATGGAGATTCTCTCTTTCAAACTGAGTATAAATGAAAATAAAGTCTTATATAAAGACTTTATTATGAGATTTATTTTCCTGCTTTTGTTTGACAGTCTCAGATTTTTCTATAGCTGGTAAAAGTAGAGATCGTTTGTGTTAAACTTCTTCATGACTTTGTAATATTTAAACAAATAACATTACACAAAATTTATTTTCATTTTCAGTAGCTGCCTCTTCTTGATAATACTCTAATTAAAGTTTTAGTTTTCCACCTGCCTCTCATACTTTTAAGAAAGCATCCATCACACAGGTTATCTGGCATCAGACAAGAATATTCCAAGTTTATTTTTGCCTAAGCTGAAGAAATTTTCAATTTTATTTGTTACATGAAGCACAGTTTCTGTCAATACTCTTTGCTATTTTGTATTTTAATCCTCATTTACCCAATAAAATAAAGTTTGTTGTGGTTTTTCTTCCTCATAATCATGTGGGTATGTGAGTGAATATAATTTATTGTATGATTCTAAAATATAAATATCACTTTATATTATTAAGTCATTTTCTCACAATTTCTAGCACAACTCTGGTAATTTGTATATTTGAGGAATATTTTGTATAAAAGATACTAAGTTAATTTTTTAGAAATTATTAGGAGTGATCATGAAATGATAAAGAAAAATTAATTTTCCTGCTTAAAGATTTTCCTTGTATAGTGTCTCACTTTCATAATCCTTTACTTCTCAGAAAACAGATATCTTAAACATAAAGCTGTATCTTAAGATCTTTGAGTCTTACCCTAAAAATATTTAATTCTACAACATTAAAAAAGTTTGCATTAAAATATATTTGAGTGTGTGTCTATTTAATATTCAGAATATTAGATTATACCTGTTTGCAAATTTCTTCTCTACCAATTTAAGACACATTAATACAATCAGTTGACTTCCAAAAAATAACAAATCACACTGAGTGATACTCAACGTTTTTAAGGTTAATGCTAATATTTTTGACTAGCTTAAAAATATGCTAACATACTTGGTTTAAAAACCATCAGTGTAATTTTAAAAAATATATTAAAAATAGAGATGTCAATACAAACATAATCTGTTAATATGATTTTTTTTTGTTAACAGGTATTAGTGACCACAGGGACAACAGGCTATGTTACAAACATTAGTTTGTTGCATGTGGCTAAAGCATGCGGGGAAAGTAAAAAAAAAAAAAATATGTGCACAACAGAATCTTCCAAATTATAATTCTAAATCTCAAATGGCTTTTATTTCTTAAAAACATTACAGATTATGCCTCTGACTAGCACTATGCCTTGAGAGAATATTTTACAGACAGTGTAGCTTATACCACACCTGGATTTAAAAATCAATGTATAAAATGTAACAATTATAAGCTCCTGCAGGTGAAGTGAAGGTATACTTCTGGAATTATTAAAACCCACATATATCCACAAAGACATAAACACACACATACACACATACCCCTAAAAAGAGCAATCACGATTCATTCCATCAATTAATAGGAATGTTTTTATGAATGGCCCATAACACACTTTAGCTTAGTTTCATGTGCAAACCAGAATATTATGAAATATCTGTATTCATTTTCCATACAACATCTTTCTTCTCATTTCTTTCCAAGAACAAAAGTAGAAACATCTCAATGTTAGCTGCACTTTGAACATTTCTCTATCTGTACACTACTTTCACACTGTATGATGACAAACTTTAGAAACAGTAATTGGGCAGCTGACCTTTAATTGCCATAACTGAAAATTACAATATAATCAAGTCTACTGAAATATCAAAAAATCAAAAAATATCCAGATAAAGTAGCCCATTTTGTTCGTCATTAACTTTCTTTTCTGTCCTTTTCTTTTTCTTTCTTTCTTTCTTTTCTTTTTTGAGACAGATTCTTGCTCTGTCAACCAGGCAGGAGTGCAAATGATGCCATCTCAGCTCACTGCAACCTCCACCTCCTGAGTTCAAGAGATTCTCTTGCCTCAGCCTCCTGAGTAGCTGGGATTATAGGCACATGACACCACGCCCAGCTAACTTTTGTATTTTTAGGAGAAATGGGGTTTTCACCATGTTGGTGAGCCTGGTCTCAAACTCCTGACCTTGTGATCTGCCCTTCTTGGCCTCCCAAAATGCTGAGATTACAGGAGAGAGCCAACACTCCCGGCCGAGTTTCTAACTTTCTATACCTTCCACAGAGAAAGAAAATATGTTTTAAAGCTTAGTATATTTCACAATAATTCTAAACTCAGGTGCTGCAGCAATATAAAAATAAATTAATTAAACACTATTTCTATTTCACACAGGAATATTTATCTTACCACTATTTCACCTGCCTGATTACATTTCAGCCTCTGGCACTGTTAAATCTCCTTAACAGTTTTATGTAGTTAACAGCTGTTTCAGTGTGGGACTCCATTGTTCATTTGCATGGTGAATAGCTTGTTAAGGAGTGCTGGCACAGTCTTCAGTCAAGGAAATCCTATCTTTTTCAGAGTTCCTTCCCTGGGATTGCATTTGTTATACATGAAGTAATGATTCCATGTTTCACTTCATTTTGCTGGCAGGTGAAATCAAGAGAACTAGCTAACATAGGCATAAGTGGTCCAACCAGAAATATGCCTTTAATCAAGTTTTGTGAATTCTAAGGACATACCAGTACTTTGCAAACAAGTTTGCAGAACTGTGATATATGACCTCTAAAGTCTAATCATAAAAAATGGTTTCTGAACTTTCAGAATAAAGTTAATCATCTTCCTTTTTTATTTTTGAACAAGCTTTGCTTAATCTTACCCCTTTTGTTATCTTTGCAACCAATAGAAAAAGTCTGCCTAACGTATCTATCTTCATTAAAAATATCTTTTTAAAACTGAATTCTTAATTCATTTTAAAGACAGAATATTGCAATGAATGCACTGAAAGAAATATTATTTCAACCTTAATATTTAAATTCTACTTTATATGATGTGCTACGAGGAATCTTAACACATTTAAAAAAAAAGAGAGATATGAAATAACCAGATACATGTGTTTCTTTCATTATTCAAATGACATTTCATCTTTGACTTCTGGCCTCAAGAAACATATTATCATGCTTACTTCTTGGCCTTATAAACTGAAATTAAGTTCATACAGAGTAGTTAGAAACATTACATTTAATATTCAATCTATTAGTAATTGATAAGAATGATAGCAAATATTTATTAAATACTTTGTGATAGGCACGGCTTAAAGTGCTTTACATGTATTAACTTAATCCTCATGGCAAGCCTATCTATAATTTCCATTTCATAGCTGGATAAACTGAGTCACAGAGACTGAAGCACAGTATATGCTCAAGGTCACATGACTACCAAAAGGGAGAGTGAAAAATCAGCCCCAACCTATTGGGCTCCAGAGCCCTCATTCCTAACTATAGTGATCTTATAACTCTTTCATCTATTTCTGTATCTATCAATGTTATGAGTGAATAAGACATAAGTATGAAAATGAGAGGTTTCCACTGTAATATGTTCAACTCCTAAATAAAGCAAATGAGATATAGGCATTCAAATTAATTAAATCAACCACATTCTTGACTCTGTCCATCCAAATACCTACTTGCTTGTGTCATGTTTTTAAAAATAAGTTTAAATATTAAAGAATTATTTAAACCAAATATATAGATTTATATTGCTACATGACTAATCAGAGTAATGGTACTCAGTAGTTTATGTTTTTGTAACTATCTTTTAAAATTTGTGAGCATCTCTATATCATTTCTAGTAGAATTAAATTTTGAACTTAGAAAAAAACTAGTACAGAAGATCTGGACTATCATCAATTAGACTCTCCTTAATGCATGTTCAGTAATTTTGGTATTGCACAGAGGTAGAATAAAACAAAATACAGATACACAGAGAAGGTACTTTGGTGCTTAACAAGTTTTGACATAGTCATGTTCTTCTTTGGGTAATGGGTTGTGATTTATAAAATACCACCAGGATGGACAGGCCTGGTGGCTCACACCTGTAATCTCAGAACTTTGGGAGGCTGAGGCCAGCAGATATGAGGTCAAGAGATCGAGACCATCCTGGCCAATAAGGTGAAACCTCGTCTCTACTAAAAATACAAAAATTAGCTGGGCATGGTGGTGTGCACCTGTAGTCCCAGCTACTAGGGAGGCTGAGTCAGGAGAATCCCTTGAACCTGGGAGGCAGAGGTTGTAGTGAGCCAAGATTCAAGATGGCACCACTGCACTCCAGCCTGGGCAACAGAGTGAGACTCTATCTCAAAAAACAAACAAAAAAAATCACCAGGACAAGATAAAACAAAACTTCAAAAAAAAAAAAAAACTATAATATTTGGTTATTCCTTAAATTCCATCAAAAGAGGATAAAAATATACCTTATAACAAATGCTGAAATAAAACTTCACTACTTGTAATCTATTCTGTCTAATTAAGAGGTACCAAATTGAATTTAGTTATAGAAAAAAATGCTATTATTGTCTAAAGAGCTCTTTCAATTATGTTTCAAGTTATCTTGATTAAAATAATTTTTCATAAAATGCCTGCATGAAACCCTAAACCACACTTACTACTTTGGGACTTCTGATCCCTTGACGATAGTTATAAATGCTACTTTAAACACATATGCACATGCATAAACACACAGACACACACACACACACTCATGCAATTCCACACACAATTTCACATAGCTTTACCGAGTTCATTTTCTATGTTCATAGTTCCAGTTATGAACCTCCTCCAGGAAATTCACTATGAACTCTTATGGACTATGGATTCCAGGTTAAGGAAGCTCTGACCTAAACGTATACCTTCCCAGAAAAATAATATAAACTCATCAATATATACAATTAGGTGATTTTAA
>NW_016107340.1:9617362-9637866 GCF_001604975.1 Cebus imitator
CACACTAAGGCAAAACCACGTTTAAAAAACTCAAGAGAGAACACTAAGAGTTTTTCTTTGGCTAAGATTATCAAATTAAGTACTCTGGGAACAAGGTATGATCAGTTCCCAATACATACAGAATAAAAGCACTTACAGATAGGCTTCTGAAGAGTGACTGTTAAACTAATGATATGGATCAAGTCATCCAATTTAAAGTCTCCTTTCGTCTAAAAAAGAGCTAATTGTACTTAGGTCCAGTATTTTGAAAAATGAAAAATAACAGAGGTACTTTTGTTTGGGCTATTTCAATAGTTCACCTACAGAGAGAGAGAGCTTATCACAAGTGGTCATCCTTGTATATTTCAAAAAGCCACTGATAATACCTTTGTAAAAGTTAGAGATCAGCACCTATAACATCAGGAATCCTTAGTGCCTAAACAGCTACAAGGTACACTAGTTATGATTACAGATTTTAGATGGGTGGGCCTTGAATCTGTCTTGGGATGGGGTCAGGAAGCTACATATATACATTTTTAAAGTTCTCTATAGAAGTGTGATGATCAGAGACTAGGCTTGTATGTACTGTTCTAATCTAGACTGCTTACAAGCAAGATGAGAGCCATGCCAGTTTTTAAAAAAATGCTTATATTATATACATCCAATATTTTTATATTATTGAAATTCTCTGAAAATTAGTATTCTGGATTCTTAAAAACATTTATTCATGACAATATTAAAAATGGGTAGAAATGCTAAAATACTTAAATAGGCATCTGCATCCATTTCTATGGTCTACAGAAAGCTCTAATTTCTGGAACTGATGCATTCTAATTTTTTCTAACTTTTGAAGAACATTGAAGAAACCTTACAAATTAATGTGTGTCTTTAACGCAGACATAGCACACTCTTGGGCAGACTGATTATTCTAGACACTAATAGTCTTCATCAAGTTCAGGTAAAAAGATTACCATTTTATAAAAATGGCCCCATTATATTTCAAATATATAATCCAGCCCATATTTCAAACATTTCTTAAGTATTTTGGGACAGTGCAAACAGAAGTGAGAACTCTTTAATGTTTTTTTTCAAAGCCTAAAAATATAGACTCTTTTAAAGATTGCTATTCAACAAGATGGAAATTTAGCAGAAGTCTAACTTGGTTCGCATTTCTTTGCCAAGCATTGAGATGAAATGTTAGTTTAGGCTTAGATTTAATTACTAATTAGGAAACTAAATAAATATTTAAAAGTGTGTTCTTTAAAAAATGCATTCAAATGGTACTAAACAACCATAAAGGATGCTAGCATAGTGACACGTGATTTTTATAAACATGATTCACAAACAATGGTGCTCAAAATAATATCATTGGCATCACCAGGGAACACTTTAGACATTTTTCTCAGACCTCACCCCAGACTACCTGAATCAGATGTTCGGGAGGTGGAGACCAACAAAATCTGATTTAACAAGCCTTCCATGTGAGACAAAAGTTTGAGAACTACTGTCATAGACAAACTGTTAAGCGTTAAAGAGAGAAAAAGAGGCAGAGGAGGAAAGCGGGGAATGATTAAAAACTGCAGTGGGGAGGAAAGACATCATTAAAGTAATGGGACAAGAATTTGAGAAGAGTGAGAAAAAGTAATATATTCCAGGGAGGAAAGGAAGGGTAATGGGGATGGAGGAAAATCAGCAAACACGCAAAAAAAAAAAAAAAAAAAAAATACCGAAACACATAATGTAGAAGAATGACTTTGAATTTTTTAATAGCCATTTTGGCATTCGTTGAAACGAGCTTATGTTTTCTGATGTCCTACTAACTACATAGATTAGTGAATCTAAGATTTATGTCAAAATTGAATTGTGAAAATAGATTGTTTTTAGACATGTACCGACATTTAGTCTAAATTTATTAATAGTTTTATCTCATTTACAATATGAAAATATGATATTTTGTTTTAGAATCACTATCATATTTACCATTTAATTTAATTCTGGTGAATGAAACTGAAAGTTAAGGGCAAATTTTTTGATTATCAATAAGAGATGGTATAAATAGGAGAAACAGTTTTAAAAATATCTTTATCCTCATGTAGATGCTGCACGGGCTAAAGTGTCTACCGTGGTTTTTGTTTTTTCCAAATGCTCCTTCAGAGTATTTGAAAATATTCTTCAGAATCACATTTGCTAATAATGTCAGAACTGCTACAATCAAGAATAAAATGTATGTTTCCATGTGCTCTCAAAACCTCTTAATAAGCAAAAGTGGCATTTAGAAAATTGCTAATACATTAACTAATAGAACCTGTAAAAACAAAGAACATTTTGTGCTGTGACAGCTTCATTATCTTCCTGCTGATGCTTTGTGCGCTATGTCTTATGTTTAAACATCTAGCAAATATACTTTAAGACATCTGATGATCTCTTCCCTGAGTGAGCAAAGACCACCATAAGATGTGTCTAAACAAAAGTTAGACTACGCATCAAAACATTTCCTTTTAATATTTACAATCAAGTTAACATTTATTGTAACTAGCCACTAATTAGATATAATTTTTCTGTCATTCTCCTAAATCTCTAGAACCTTCTTATTGTTGTTTTTAGCAAACTTGACTACATATCTATTCACTTCATGCATCTGAAGGAAGAAATAAGGCATAGGAATTTCTCAAACTTTCATCTGTACTCTGTACCAAAATTTGTCATCTGTACCAAAATTTGTCACAAAGTTGCTTAAATATAGGAAACGGGGGAAATTACTTATTTTTATTCCACATAGCAATAAAAGCAGTTTTTTACACAGAGCATACAATAAATAAAGAAGCTAAATGTTTGCTAGCACTGCTTATAACTGGAAACGGACTATGTATTCAATAAAAAGTAAAATAGAAGGTGGTGCCCCCCATGCAGTAAAATATACTGGCAGCAAAGTGGTATAAAGCAGTTATTAAGAAACTGGAGGCAGAAGTCAGGATGTTGGAGTCAAGCACAGGCTCTATCATTTATAATCTGTATTATACAGTTATATATAATTGTATAATCTAGGGCAAGTTATCTAAACTCTCTAAACATGCTTCCTCATCTAGAAAATGGGATAAGTGATAACTAATTCATATATATATAAAATTGATCGCCAAAATTCAACAGTAATGAAAATAAGCATTATAAAAAGGAAATACTTCATTTACTCTATTTTCTCTTTCATTTATTTAATAAAATGTTTTGAATGCTAACTTGCAAGGCAGCATAAAGATGAGTTAAGCACAAAGAATCTGAAGCCAAATAGCTTTGGCTCAAATCGTGGTTCCGTCAGTCACTAGTTGTGTGGCCTTGGACAAGTAACACAAATAAAGTCAATCACTGTATGCTTCAACTTCCTCATCTATAAAATGGGGATAATATTAGCATCTAATACCTCACTGGGTTTTCAGAGGATTATAAGTTAAAATAGAATGAGTTATATGAGTTTGGTATTATGTAAGTTAATAATATGTGTTATGAGCTATAAAATTTATAAAATGGTAATGAATATCACAAGAGCTATAAGAGGGCTTGTTAAAATAAGTGTCCTCCAGGCATATTAGCCTATAAAGATGAATAAAACATAGAATTTACCAAAATGAATAATGAAAAGAATAGACTCTTTACCAGAAAAGTGAAGAAGAAGAAATTAGGAGGAGAAAAGCAGAATATGCATATACAAACAGTTTTTAAGAGTTATTTCTGCTAAAATCCAACTGTATCCAGGGAAACTTTTAAAAATAATTTAAAATTTATTTAACGCAGGCAATGTTTAAAGATAATCTAATACAAACTTTTTTTTTTTTTTTTTTTTTCAAGAGTTTCACTCATGTTACCCAGGCTGGAGTGCAATGGCGCGATCTCAGCTCACCGCAACCTCCGCCTCCTGGGTTCAGGCAATTCGCCAGCCTCAGCCTCTTGAGTAGCTGGGATTACAGGCACGTGCCACCATGCCCAGCTGATTTTTTGTATTTTTAGTAGAGACGGGGTTTCACCATGTTGACCAGGATGGTCTCGATCTCTTGACCTCGTGATCCACCCGCCTCGGCCTCCCAAAGTGCTGGGATTACAGGCTTGAGCCACCGCGCCCGGCCACAAACTTTTGTTTTTAAGGAAATAAAAGGTATTCCACAAAATGCCACACAGCATCAGTAGGATTTTACCTCTGCTGCTGCTCAATTTTCACATTTCACAGTTTCATAGTTCTCTCCAAAGTGATAACTCAGGGAAATGATCAAAGAAAAGATGTTCAATTGCTACTCATTATGAAATAAAACTTTTAAAAGTCTGAACAAATGAAGAGTAATGAATTGTTTATCATAAATACATGACACCAATTATTTATGTCACATTTCTACTTCTTTTTTTTTGTAAGATGTGCACATCGAGCTTGTTCTTTCTTTGTGAGGACACCAGCACCACTAAATTGGAAAATAAATCCTTAGGTTCCTTTACATGATAAATATGAAACAAAAATAGTACTGTGAGGATGGATACTATCAAGTACAAATTCTCCATTTTTGCTAGCTTCTCTCTGCTATGCTCCAGCAACACCCTGAAGCACATTCTTCAGGGAGTTTCTCTGAGAATTATAAAAGAAAAAGTCCATAAAACATATGCTTTCTCACTATTTCAGACTAATTTCATAGCGTAAAATCTGTCTGCTGTGTTATGCCACCATACCAGCCTTCCTTTTTAAAAAATGCTAAAGGCCTATTTTTTTTCTATACTAATCAAGAGTCAATAGGGAATTATGCTTAAGGCAAAAGAAGCTTCTTTTTTTTGTGAAGGGAACCTTCAACATGAACTGCCTTTAGGTAGTGAGTTGAGAAATAACAAGCACAAGTTTCAGTTCTCATTCTAAAAGTAATGATAAGGTATTAAACAGTCCACAAACTCTCACAAAATTTCCCAACTAGCCAAATTATTTATTCACAATATAAAGTAGAATTTCCTGCACACACTTCAGCGAGCCCATAAGGACCATCCCACAGCACACACAATCACTGAGATACCGGCACTTTTAATATAAAATATTAGGTTCTCTGCAAACATTGTCTTCATGTAGTTAATATGAGCAATACTACACATAGATTTTGTCAGCCTTGTAGTTTCAAAGAATATAAAAAGTACTTTTACATTATTAGGCATTTTTTTGATGAGATACCCAAAATCTGTTTATTCACTAATGTTTCAGTAAAAATATAGCTACCAATTTTGGAGTTCTTAAAGATACTGTTACAAATGTTCTATGGACTTTTAAAAAATAATTCTCAAAGATATTCCCTGAAGAATGTTATTGCCATTTAACATGATGAAATTAAAGTTATAAAAGTAATTTTCCCCCAAAAAATAGTAGGAAATGGTAAATTGGAGAACTAAACCTAAGATCAAATTCTAAATTCCTTGTTGTGGTCATCATTAAGCTACACTGCCCTCCTTAACTGACTGAGGTGCTGCAAGAAATGTCAAAGGCATCAGAAAATAAAGCAGGTTTTCTCTCTCCTCAAAGAGTTTAAAATCAAATTTGAGAGGCACTGAAATGCACCTGAAACAACTAGTAATCATAACCACTATAATATATACTAATTTGTAGAGTTGCAAATTATACATGCAAAAGAAGTTTAGAGAATAGAGAATGCTGAAAATTTAAAAAAATGTAAAACTTCTGAATTAATCACACTTTTGGGATTGTTCATTTTAATTTTCTTTCTATATCATGAAGGCAGGGAACATGTCTGATTATTCATATACACTATGTCCTGTTATTAATGTTCCATAAATACACACTGAGTTAATTATTAATGTGTTACATCTTTATGTAGAGAGAGTCTTTAAGCCTAGAATAAATAAGTAAAGAGGAAAAGATACAGAGCATTACCAGAGGCACCACCCAGGAAATTTTACAGTGCGTATACACACACTACAGGGAAGGAAGTGGCTTAACCAAAAGGAATGAAGAATAATAACTAGAAGACTAACATACGAGAGTCATTTCATGAAGGGTCATGAGAGTCAAGTAGGATAGTTTACATTTGACCTAGCAGGCAATGGAGAACTATTGTTGATCTATAGCAAGTGATTCTATTAAAGTAGCTTGTTAGGAAGATTAGTCTAGCAGTGGTATGTAGAATTAATTGGGTAGAGGAGAAAGTAAAGATCTCCACTGAATAGGAAACTGTTACCATGACACATATGTGACAATAAAAGGCCTTCCACTAGATTGTAGCAGTGGGAGTTGAAAAGAACCATCAAATCTATCTGTCATCCGTGATTATCAACTGTTTTGGAAAATAGGTTACACTCAGCAAGAAGCTTTTTTCCAACTGCATATATTCAAATTATTTTTATTCACATTCCAGAATGCCCTTCCCTCTTCATCCACAGCCTAGTGATAGTTACTTGTATATGGACAATGATGAGAATGTGTAAGTCATATGGAAAAAGGCTAATAGCCACTTTTAGATGGTTAGATACTCTATACACAATGTGTGATAATCGATGACAATGTGGTTAGGACGTTTTTGTTTTGTTTTGTTTTAAGGCAGTTTCACTCTTGTTGCCCAGGCTGGAGTGCAATGGCATGATCTCGGCTCACTGTAAACTCCACCTCCCAGGTTCAAGCGATTCTTCTGCCTCAGCCTCCCAAGTACCAGGGATTACAGGCGCCTGCCACTATGCCCCACTAATTTTTTGTATATTTAGTAGAGAAAGAGTTTCGCCATATTGGCCAGGCCGGTCTCAAACTCCTGACCTCAGGTGATCCACCCGCCTCAGCCTCCCAAAGTGCTGGGATTACAGGTGTAAGCCACTGTTCCTGGCTGGGATTTCTTTTTTATTTGTAACTTCACATGTCTCTCTGTGTGTGTATGTGTCTGTGTGTGTGTGTGTGTGTGCGTGCGCGCAGAAGGCAGGTACACATATATGTACTTTGTTGTATTTTGTTTGTTTCTTACAATGTATGTTACTTTCCTATGAGAAGGCCTAAAAATAGTAATTAAAAAATCACTAATTAAACTTAAGAGCCTCTGCACAGCAAAAGAAACTATCAGCATTGTAAACAGACAACCTACAGGATGGGAGAAAATATCTGCAAACTATGCATCTGACAAAGGTCTAATATCCAGCATCTATATGGAACTTAAATTGACAAGAGAAAAACAGCCCTATTAAAAAGTAGGAAAGGAACATGAATAGACACTTCTCAAAAGAAGACATACATGCAGCCAACAAGCATGTGAAAAAAAGCTCAATATCATTGATCATTGGAGAAATGCAAATCAAATTTCAATGAGAGATCATCTTACACCAGTCAGAATGAAAAAAGTCAAAAAGTAACAGGTGATGGTGAGGTTGCAGAGAAGAGGGAACCCTTATAACACTGCTGGTGGGAGTATGAATTCATTCAACCATTGTGGTAAGCAGTATGGTGATTCCTCAAAAAGCTAAAACCACCACTACCATTTGACTCAGCAATCCTATTACCAGGTATATATCCAGAGGAATATAAAGCATCCTACCATAAAGAAACATGCATGTGAATGTTCATTGCAGCACTGTTCACAATAGCAAAGACATGGAATCAACCTAAATGCCCATCAATGCCAGATTGGATAAAGAAAATGTGGTACATATATACGATGAAATATTAAGCAGCCATAAAAAAAACAGGGAGATCGTGTCTTTTGAAGGAATATGAATGGAGCTGGAGGCTATCATTCTTAGCAAACTCAAGCAGAAACAGAAAAACAAATTCTGCAGGTTCTCACGTATTACTGGAAGCTAAATGATAAGAACTTATGAACACAAAGAAACAACAGACACTGAGGTCTTCTTAAGGGGAAATGGCAGGAGGAGGGAGAGGAGCAGAAAAGATAACTATTGGGAACTGAGCTTAATACCTAAGTAATGTAATAATATGTACAACAAACCTCCATGACATGTGTTTATCTATGTAACAAATCTTCACATGTAGCCCCAAACCTAAAATTAAAAAATTAAAAAAAAATGCTAAAAATGTCTTCCCAATCCTAGAGACATTTTGAAGCAAGTAATGATAGGAGTAAGTAACTTGAAAATAAGAGAAAAATAAAAGTCAAAGATAAACATGGATTTTGCTTGTGAAGTTGAAACAATAATTATGGCACTGACAAAAACAAAATGGTTAGCAAACAGAGATGTTTTAAATCGAATTGGTACATCTAGTACATTTTAATAAGTCCATTCAACTAAATTAGTTTATAACTTGAACATTAGTCCTGGTTTCTGATCCCAGGACTTTAAGAGACGCCATATAATCTCCTTCAAAAAATTCAAATGAGGAGCTTATTGTTTGAGATCTTTAAATTTATATATTGAACATTTAAAGGCAGATATGCTTACAAAAGGCAGGTGAAGAAATAAAGGCTATAAAATAATGACCTATGAAGCACTTATTTCTAGTGAATGATTAAATCTACTTTAGGTCATAAGCTCTTAAGAGAGTATCCACAGGGAGAAGAGAAAATGGCCAACCCTCTTCACCTATGTCTAAAAATGGCAATTGTAAGAGAGCAGCATCTTCTCCTTCAATGACTTGGGTTTACTGTATACATTTTGAGAGTTTATCATTATTTATAATTAGATTTTGAAAAACATAGGATATTTTGTAAAAATAAATAAATAAATAAAAAACCCAGCAAGCAGAAATAATAATGAGTATCTATAGAATATGCCAGAGAGAGAAATAGAAAAATGACAAGGCTCTAGAACAACATAAAAGTCAAAGATTTTAGTTACTCCAGGAAGCCTAAGGCATGACGAAAAGATATCACTGTAAAACAAAGGGATAAAATTAGAAATGGAAGCAACTTTCCCTTACTTACAATGAAGGGGCTCTCAGAACACTGAGTTCTTGGTGCTGTGTGTTCAGCCTTTAAAATTTGTGCCATATAAATGTTAGAATAAAGGGAAAAAATGAAATTTGTCAACGTAAAAAGTGTTTTTCAGAATCCTACTGCTATTAGTGCTTTATCGAGTTGTGACTACAGTTGACAGTATTTCCCCTCCATTAATAAATTACTTTGTCATGGAAACTTGGGGAAGATATACATATAAAATGAAAATTGCATTTAAATTATACTAAATCCTATGGAGTATAAAGAAGAGATACATAATTTTGAATTTTGGACAGATGTTTCATCTTCTACAAGTCTACTTCAATTCCTGTTTTCAGAATATCTTTGGATATTTCTGCTATCCCAAGTGCTCTGGCTTGGTGCTCAATAACCCTAAAAAAATGCGGACTCAAAATTTATATTCCCAGCATAAATAGAATATAAGCTCTATTTATGTTATAAAGCTATGTTGTTTGACTAATGGAGCTCAATTTAAATAGTCATTTTCTTTAAGTCTCAAACTTCTTATGACTAAGTCTCAGGATGGAAACCAACCAGGTACTGTCATGCTTACCAGCTTTGAGGTGATTCACACATAGAGGCTCCTTAAAAAAGTCCTTTGCTATCTATTCATTATACTTAGCAACATCAAACAGGGAAAAATAATTAAAAAGCTCCTATTGAGCACCTAGAGACCTTGAACATAGACAGGGGGTAAACACAAAGACAGAATATTTGGTTACAAGAGTCACACTTTATCTTTTTAATTAATTTTTTATACATTTTTGGGTTTTCCATTATTTATCTTCTATTCCCTTGGTTCCAAAAGTAGTATACACTTACATGTACATATTTCATTAAGAGGAAATAAAAGGGTTGTCTTTAGTTAAGATGTTTCCATTCACAGAGACTACACATTTAAAAAATAAATTGCCTGAATAAATTCAATTACCTAGAGAAGCAAAGGGAATCACATGCAAATGACACAATATGAAGAGGCCATTCTGACAGCTTCATGTTTATTTTTATTGTTTTAGTCAGTGGAAGAGAAAAGCTGTCACAAATGTAACATCTCTTCCTTTTTAAAGGCCCAATGTCTCTGGTACTGAAAATTACATGAGCAATAATATTGAGAGGAGAAATTTGTCTACTATTGAAAATAGGGGCAGGTTCAGATTCTTCTCCAGCTAACGCCAGCACACAGTGGACTACCATACTCCCTGGTTATATTTTGCCTACAAAAAGCAAAGACTACTTAATTTGCAAGTAGTCCAGTATCAATCTGGTCAATGAAGACTGGCATTAAATCACAGTGTATCTTAAAAGCAACTAATAAATCCACTGATGTTAAATTTACCAATAACATGACTGTTCTGTCTCTGACATCAGCATTGTAAATATTAGGCACCATATATGACTTTATCAGAAGGGACTCTAGGCTTATACATTCCAATGAACAATAATTAAATTTATATTTTGCCTTACTCTTTCAATATGGCAAAAATAAATGAAGATGATTTAGGCTGACTTTGTAATAGGTTCTCACTGAAAATCTTTTTACACTGAATTTACGTGCTACCTGAGTTCTCTTGAAGCGTGAATGTACCAAGTAAATGTGGCATATGTTTGTATTTTCTTGCCAATTCCAAATTCATTCATTCAAATCACTCACTCTAGGCCAAATTCTTATCCAATTCCACAGAGCCACCAATTTTCCTAGAAGTGAATAACAGCTTTGTGAAAGGAAACAGGGAAGTCAATAGCAGGTCTGTTGGAGGAACTATGCAACTAGTAGACAGGATAAGAATTTGACCACAGGGTTTCTTGAGGGTGGTAGAATAGAGTTTGAAATGACCTAAATGATGACGCTTTCAACACTTTCACTTGGGTGTCAATCCCCAACTCTGGCAATTTGAATACTGTGAATTTTTCATTTTCTACTCAGTATATGTCTTTCTTTATATTTTTTCCATGGCAATATTGTATACTACATTGACTGTAACATGGGTTAGGTAATTATTTCCTTCTATACATTTGTATTACAGTGCTCTTTATCATGATTAACCTCAGATTGCACTCAGAACCTAAAAACATATTCTGACAAAAAAATAAAAGCATTAATTACTAAACTTATTAATGTGGCAATCACTATACGAGATTTTAGTAGACTATGTCTTTGATTCTTTCTAACAGGTCTATGAGGCATGAAATATGATCAATGCTTTTACATGCAGAGAAAATGAGTTTAAGCCATGGCTTAGAGTTAAATAACAAATAATTTGAATCCACATCTCTGATTCTTTTGAATGTGGTTTTAACTACTGTGTCATATGGTTTCTCATCAGAGTAAAACACTTAATTGTTTTAATTTTACTAACCTTACCCTAACTTTCTCTTTAAAGAGAAAGTTTTATCCTTATGTATGTTATCTCTCAATACCATACAATGTTTCTGATACCCCAGTTTGGTTTCCTGAGGTACTTGATTAACATTATCAACTTTTTATAGTACTTTTAATTGACCACATTTTACAGTTCAATTTTCTTAACTTGCACTTCCAAATGAAAATCAAGCAATTTTGTCAACTTCTACATAACGTTTTAAACATGCTACAGACACACACACACATACACACACACAGTAATAAAGCATGGTCACAAAATATGTTAATCATGTCCCTACTTTTTGAAAAGCACTATTCTGAGTTCTAGAAGGAATAAAACTATAGGCACCTTGTTTATGGCACTCTGCTTTACTGTGTTCCACAAATATTGCTTTTATTTAACAAACAGGAATTTTGGCAAGGCTGCACTAAGCAAGTCTATTGGGATCATTTTTCCAACAGCATGTACTCATTTCATGTCTCTGTGTCTGTCACATTTAGGTAATTCTTGTGATATTTCATACTTTTTCATTATCATTATCTACTTGGTGATCTGTGCTCACTAACCTCTGACATTTGTACTGTAATTGTTTTGGAGCACCACTAACCACACCCATATAAGATGGAGAACTTAGTAAACGCGGCATGTTTTCTGACTACAACACTGACTGGCTATTCTCCCATCTCTCTCCCTGTACTCGGGCATCCCTATTCTCTGAGACATAATATTGAAATTAGGCCATGTATTAACCATACAATGGCTTCTAGGGGTTCAAGTAAAAGGAAGGGTCACCTGTCTCCCACTTTCAATCAAAAGCTAGAAATTATTATATTTAGTGAGAAAGGCATGTGAAAAGCAGAGATAGGCCAAAAGCTAGGCCTCTTGCACCAAATAGCCAAGTTATGGGTGCCAAGAAAATGTTCTTGAAGGAAACAGAAATTCTGCTCTAGTCAGCACACAAATGACAAGAAATCAAAACAGCCTTATTGCTAATATAGAGAAAGCTGTAGTGGTCTGGAGA
The DNA here is from genome assembly GCF_001604975.1 of Cebus imitator. NCBI lineage: Eukaryota > Metazoa > Chordata > Mammalia > Primates > Cebidae > Cebus > Cebus imitator. The sequence continues at coordinate 9,629,644 of NW_016107340.1, forward strand.
GACCAGACCAGCCGCAAAATTCATTTAAAACAAACCCAATCCAGAACAAGGCTCTAGCTCTCTTCAATTTCATGAAGGCTGAGAGAGGTGAGGAAGCTGCAGAAGAAAATTTGAAAGCTAGCAGAGGTTGGCTCATGAGATTTAAGGAATGAAGCCATCTTTATAACATAATAATGCAAAGTGAAGCAGAAAGGCGGATATAGAAGTGGCAGCAAGTCATCCTGAAGATCTAGCTAAGATAATTGATGAAAGTGGCTATACTAAAACACAGATTTTTAGTGTAGACAAAACAGCCTTCTATTGGAGGAAGATACCATCTAAGACTTTCATTGTGAGTTGGAAGAAGTCAATGCTTGGCTTTGATGGTTTAAAGGACAGCCTGGCTCTCCTATTGAGGGTTAGTACATCTTAAAATTAATGGTGACATTAAGCTGAAGCCAATGCTTATTTACCATTCTGATAATGCTAGGGCCCTAAGAAATTATGCTAAATCAGCTCTATCTTTGTCTATAAATGGAACAATAAAGCCTAGATGACCGCACATCTGTTTACAGCATGGTTTACTAACTATTTTAAGCCCACTGTTGAGACCTACTTCACAAAAAGAGATTCATTTAAAAATATTTCTGCTCATTGACAATACCCTGAGTCACCAAGAAGCTCTGCTGGATATGTACAAGAAGATGAATGTTATTTGCATGTCTGTTAACACAATATCCATTCTGCAGCCCATGGATCAAGGAATAATTTTGACTTTCAAGTCTTATTATTTAAGAAATACATTTTGTAAGGCTATTGCTGGCATACAGTGATTCCTCTGATGAATCTTGGCAAAGTAAGTTGAAAAACTTCATGAAAGAATTCATCATTATAGATCCAATTAAGAACATTCACGATGCAAGGGAGGAGGCCAAAATTTCAGCATTAAGAGGAGTTTGAAAGAGATTGATTTTAAGCCTCAAGGATGACTTTATGGGGCTCAAGACTTTAGTGGAGGAAATTATTACAGATGAGGTAAAAATAGCAAAAGAGCGAGAATCAGAAGCAGAGCCTGAAAACGTGACTGAACTGCTACGATCTCATGATAAAACTTGAATGAATGAGAAGTTGCTTCTTTTTCCTTTGAAATGGAGTCTCGCTCCGTTGCCCAGTCTGGAGTGCAGTGCCACAATCTTGGCTCACTGCAATCCGCCTCCTGGGTTCAAGTGATTCTCTTGCCTCAGACTCCCGAGTAGCTGAAACTACAGGCATGTGACACCAAACCAGGCGAATTTTTTGTATTTTTAGTAGAGACAGGGTTTCACCATGTTAGCCAGGATGACCTTGATCTCCTAGCCTCATGATCTACCTGCCTCGGCCTTCCAAAGTGCTGGGGTTACAGGTGTAATCTACTTTGATGAAGATGCTGTGAATGCTGTTGAAGTAACAACAAAATACTTAGAACATTCTATATCTCTAACATATACCTGTCTATCCATTTACATCTACATATACAATATGACGTAATTATAACATAACAGCTATACACATATATGCATACCCAAAGGAAAGGTAACTATGTTAATTTCAGCAATATATATTTATGATTTTTGCAATGAAAAAATATTCTAATATATGAATTTTAAAATATATGCAATAGTCTAGATTTTTAACTAAAGAGTTTCAAATGTACATATAATTTATCATGAACAATTAGATGCTAGCAATGCAAAAGTGCTCAGAACAACTCTGTGAGTGTTTTGCCACCTACCCAAATTTAGAAGTAAGCCTTTGTCACTAGGACAGACATCCAGGTCATTTTAAAACTTCCTATTAATCTCTTGAACGATGGCTGTTAATACTTCATTTCTTGCCCACTGCCTTTTCAAATCCAAAGCAATAGTCTCTTCATGTGGTGGTGTGGAACTGAGCCTACAATATCTCCCAGATACGTGTATAATCTAACAGTCAAATCCAACGTTTTTTAATAACCTCCTCGATACATTTGAGACTACTGAACAGCATTTATCCTAGCCTTCTGATGCCTACTCTCTACTGGTTTTTCATCATTCTCCCAGGCATTGCATGTTTTCACCTTCAATCTTCTAAAATGAATTTAATGGCCATGATGGGTTCTGATTTGAGCATATAAAGACCTTGTTTCTAAATTCCCTTTTGGGGATTTGATCTTGACATTGTGTTGCTGAAGATGTTCCTTCAGTTCCACCTAGCTTTCAGGAAAATCTTAGAACCCTTTGGATAATGTGCACATGTATTTATCATCATTCTCCACTCCACTTAGTGATATAAACATCACTCTTTGCTTTCCCCAGGCCAGGCATTTCTTATTTTCTCAACTTCATGCCCCTCCTCAAAAAACTTCAAGCTTTAAAACATGGCTTATTTACTTGGGGAATTATATGTTCTCAATAAATATTTGTAGAATGAATGACTCTTGAAAGTTACAATTTCAAATCTCATCTCACATACACAGGTAAGTTTCACATTTCCATGTCATGGAAGAGCATTTTAATCACATATTTCTTCAGTCCATTTTCCACCTAAATATTTCATATGTCAAACCCAATATTGATAATGTTAACTCAGAATTCTGCAACACAAATCTGTTGTCCTTTTTGGTTTATGTTTCCCCTCCTTAAAGTGCCACCAACATTTTCCCCGTCACAGATATTGAAGCAAAAATCACACTTTGGATCTTAGGCAAGTCCCTTAACCTCTCTGAACTCTAATTTTCTCAATGTAATAGATACAGACTAATAGATCTCTAAGACCTAGTGTGAAGTTTAAAATTATATAGATCTGTGAGTGGTATATATATAAAAACACAAGCTGATAATTGTCTTACTACTGGTCTTCAATCATTCTAAAACTCTTACTACAACATCTTTCTTTAAATAGCCCACATTAAAAAATCTAGATTTACAATAAGGTGAATAAGGAATACGTACTATTGCCTGACACTGAAATGAATTAAGTGGGCTCGATCTATCCCCATGGAAAGGAATAGGTCTTTCCTGTGCTCTATGCCACCAAAACGAACAGTGATGCCTCTTACTTTGAAAAGCAGATCTGTAAATTAAGCTCTAGCTATGTACAAAGAACAAAGATAGTAAAAAAATTCTACATGCAAAACACCATTAACATAAAAATTTTTACTTTTATTGCTAATAACATGAGTAGATAGATTTAACTAAACATAACTAGGTAGTTTAACCTCAATCAGAAAGAAATTGAAATTTTGAAGATGTGAAGAAATGACAAAAATCCTAACTACCTTTTGATTTCCTTCATCCCTTCTTTCTTTCCTTCCTTCCCTCCCTCCCTCCATTCTTTGTCCCCTTCTTCCCTCCTTCCCTCTTTTTTTCTTGCTTGCTTTCAAAAAATGTGTAAAAACATCACCTGCTTTTCATATTAGCTGGTTTAATAAGATTTCCTATTTGATCTTTTTGTACATGCAATGAACTGTTCTATTTTACGGAACAGTTGTATTTCTAGGGAAGATAAGAATGTTAAGATTCTACATTGTATTTCTAGGGAAGATAAGAATGTTAAGATTTCTTTCCGCTGATTACTCCAACATGCTTATTTATCTAATTTTGCCATATTAACTGGCCTGGGAAGAATAAACAACTGTAAGGCTCAGAAGAGAATATATTCCAAGTATTTTGAAGAAAGAGCATTTTTTTTCATAGTTGAGTAAGAAAAGTAAAAATATAGATACTCATCATTTTTCATACTCTTTACAAAACCCACTCTTAATTTCCGAAATTCACTTTTGCTTGTGGTGATCTCTGCGTAACTCAATCCTAGGTTACATGTACAAATATTGTTCTGAAAAACAGCAGACCAAAAAATGTCTGGTCTTAATTCACAGAATTCACCTGAAAATTTATGTATTTCGCTAAAATACAAATAAGCCAAGTAACAGCCAACATATTTGAGGGATTTTCTTAAACAGAACACCCATTTCCCTTCATGCTAACTCTACCCTCACCTGAACTATGGTTCAATTTTGCTCCATGGATTTGGTCTGGAAACAAACCTGTATTAGGCTTTTTTTCACTATTTCCTAAAGATATATATTTTGAGTATAAACTAAATAAGAAATTGAGTTCACGAGATAGGATTTTTATCAAGCCATTTCTACACTCCAAACCTCTCATGACTCCCCAGTAACTGGATTACAAATTCCCAGTTTTGATAGCATTCAAGGCCTCTCCAAATCTCGCTTTCATCTACCTTTTCAACTTTTTCACATTAAAACGTAATCTTTTAGGTCAGGCTTTTTCTTATGGGCTATGTTAACTTTATTTTATGCTCTGTACTCACTTCTATATTTACATCAGTAAAATGGAAATAATAATAGTTTAACAGAAGATTGTTAAAGATTACATGGCATGATGAATATAAATACTTAACCTAATTCCTAACCCATATTTACATTTAGGTAAATGCGATCTCCTATTTACTAGATTCCTTGAAAGCACACTCTACATCGAAAAAATTAATTTCCTAGTGTTCCACACACATACCTGGAAGTTCCCTGAAAAGACAAATAGTAGTCCAGGTTGTATGCTACATAATTTTCACACCATACCTAAACTATCTGTTCCTTAGTATAAGCTCTTTTCCTTTACTTTACTTGGAATATCTTCCCCTCAATTTCTCTACCTCCACTCACATTTTCAAATCATAGTTATCCTTCATGACATAGCCTAAATATCTTAGTTTTTAGGAAGCCTTCCTTCATTTCTACCCTCTCACTGAAGCCCCACCACTTTACTGCCCTGCTTTTGAAATTGATCTCACACATCTCTGTTTTGTTCTGATCTGTACATGTATATTGGATGTGTACCATGGTCCTCTGGAAGGATGGTCCTCAAAGCACCAGTCTCCAACAAGATAAACAGCAGCCCCAGAATGCAAATCAATTCTTTCACTAAGTATCCTGCTTAGTTCAGCTGATATTCTTTTCGTACTAAGACTTCTTGATGAAAGAAGTAGCACAGACCACATTTGTGGGTAGTACCTTTCTAGAATCATATGTCAGAAATTTCCTATTCTCCTTCTGTCAGAAAGTATTGTTCTTCCCCCATATACTCCCATGACATATCTATGTCCATCTGTAATACTTCCCACAATATTATCACAGCCACAGTTAAGACTTTTATGTGTATCCATTTTCCCCACCAGACTGTGAGTTTCCACAGGATAAAAATGTGCCTTTCTCATGTTGGCATCCAATATATTTCATACATAAGAGATATTAAGTATTAGTTTAATTAAAGTGATTTCTCTCCCATGTCACTATATTAAAGGACAAAACATTTAAGATTTAGATAAAACATGACCTCATTCTTTGCCTCCATTTTCTCCCATCATACTGTTACTCATGATGCCCACAGGGTCCAAATAGCATTAGAAAAAGACTGTGAAGTGAGAGCTAAATATAGAAGATGATTAGAAAAAGAAAAAGACTAGGGAAGAGAATTGAAAATAAAACAAAGAAAGGGTACACAGAAGTCTAGGTTATGAGCAAAGGACAGTTGATCTGTTTCTTGTTTATTTACCACAGTATTGGGACACCATCTGAAATTTAACTAGAATATTATAGGGATACAGGAATGGGACAGAAGCTTAAGTAAGAGTGATGATTACACCTAACTTCCAAATTTTTTCCCTAAACCAAAGGAAAAAATATTTTTAGTCTCCATTATAAACCTAGAAGACTTTCAAATTCTTAACACATTTCCCCAATAAATACAAACTCCATATATTTTTTCTACACAAGAAAGCCCTTGACAATATAAGCTGTAAGGAGTAATGTTAGGCTACACCAAATAACTGATGCAGATCCTCTTGTATGATCCCACATTGCAGGTGAGTCTACTGAGCTACAAAGTCTACAGTTCTTATCACAGTCCCATAATAACTATTCAACCTATGTTTTCCCTTTCACTTTGCAGACCAGGTATTTGGACATGAAGACAAGACTTGGTGCTAAATTTTATTCTAAATCGGATTTGTGCCATTCCAAGTGGTTCTTCAGTGTTCATATTTCTTAACTAAAACTCCTGGTTGTACTGATCTTTCAATTTTTTTCACTATTGCTACTTATGTAAGATTATGGTGTAGCTTTTTTTGTCTTCTTCAGTAGTGGGGCATAAATGAGGCACTTCTCTCACTAAGGAAATCTCTTTATAGAGAACGTACAAAAATCCCCTTATCCACCATGAAAATCTGGTAGCTATTTCAATGTAACAGAAATATTTAACTATTAAGAATTAGATGAAGGGACTACTATCTTTTTTAAATTATAAAAAAAAATTTGAAGGTGTATATTTTTCCTCAAAAAATAAGCAAAAACTTTGAGAAAAATATTTACAGAAGTGAAATGCCTATGTATAGCTCATATACTAAACTAAAAGCATCTCAATTACAAATGAATCGTTTTCTTTTTGATATTAGCTTTCAACTCTCATACTGTCTGAATGAAACTGCCACCTATATATATAACTGCTACATTATACGTAACACACAAAATCAATTAACATGTCTAAAACAAAACAAAACTTTATCTTGGTTTTGCTCTAGGCAGTAGATGACTATGAAGATCAGCTGGTCAATATCAATTCAAGCTACTAAAGGATTGTGATAACCAACTGATCTGTAAATGTGAATGAAATGCCAATTTCAGACGCAGAATGATTAAACATGAAATGTAAAAGAGTGGTTAAGAAGACATGAAAGTAGAAAAAAGGAAAGTGCTAGGAGCTACATATAAAAGACATCTAACACTTTTTCAAAATTGTTTTTTTTTTATGCCACTACCAGGGTTATATCATTACTTTCTTGGGCCCTAAGATTTTTGCCTTGTAAATTCTTTTTTTTCCATAAAAATTAAAAAAAAAGAACAAAATATTTAAAAATTTTTTATGACTCCATTGGTATAAGAACTAATATATTAATATTATGTATCACATCAAAAAATTTTATTCGACCTCAATGTTGACTTGTTTTTCTGATTTTAAAGGAATCAAAATATTTTCATGAACCCCTGAAAGTATTATGGGTTCTAGGCACTGTGCCTACAGTTCTTAATGGATAAGTTGGCCCTGTCTATGACAACTGACAACTATCTTTCCCAACTATCTTTTCTTTCCTGTGATTATTCTAAGAATACTTGGCAGTATAAATCTTTGCAAAGCTCAATTTAACACAAGCCTTATATTAGGTTTATTCTTACTGAATCTTTTGTACATGTTACATTTATCTCCTTCTATCCCTTCAACTTGCTGACTAATAATTCAAGGAGCTTTCGCCATCAATACTCAAAAATACAAGCACATATGTCACCAGATTGCTTCCCATTTCCCAGAAATTATGTTGTCATTAAAAGACCTGAAAATGTAGTCACTCTCATGGTTTGATACCAGATAAAGCATTCAAAAAATAGAAAACTGTGCTTGTTCCAGGTAGACCCTGGTAGTAAAAATATTTTAAAAACTGGTTAATTTACATTTAAAGGTTTGTTTTCCTATGATTTTCTTGGACTGTAATATCACAGATACTTAATATACACTTTATGAACATAATACTATTTAGCCAGACTATTTGGTAACCATTTGACATATAGGTTGTGAGTTTTATCAAAGTGACTAATATACCCTTGATTTTAGATAGTTGGGAAGACTGATGTCTTTGAAAGAATTTTAAAGATTGTATATGGAACTGTGCAAGAAAAGAAGGCAGCAACTTAGGGAGCCAGGTTAGCCAGATACACCCTGGATATTAAGAGAGTGATAAACATTGCTGAAAGATCACCTTCATATTCAGTGACTAATTAAAGCCAAACTAGATAAATTTTTTTTTTCTAATTGCATAGTCAAAAGGACCATTGCTCTCAAACTCTTTAAGCCTATAAAATACAGCAAAGTTTATTTTAATGCTTTATCTTATTTATATGAGATAGCCTTCGCAAAGAAATCATTCTTAAATTTACATTATTTCTAGCTAATAAGCAAAAATGCTTTTTTCCACTATAACTCAGGCTTAAGATTTGAGTTTTTCATTAAATCATTATTTCTGAGGACTTGATTTAAGGGCCAAGAAATGACTGTAGGCCCGGTACACTGGCTCATGAGGCAGACAGATCGCTTGAGGCTAGGAATTCAAGGCTGAAGACTGGCCTGAGTAACATGAAGAAACTCTATTACAAAAAAA
>NW_016107340.1:9638046-9733184 GCF_001604975.1 Cebus imitator
AAAAAAAAAAAAAAAAGAAATAACTACAGTGTCATTGCTGACACCAAAAATAAACCACTTGTTTACATGTTTATAAACCTTTATTATAAAATACCAGTTTCTATGTCTTCAGCAGCAAGTATATCATTCTCACCAACAGCTCAATTGTAATTTCATTTACCCTAAATGTCCATTCTATATTCTTCCTTAAATTGAACAGTCTCCATTATTTCTACTTTAGATTATATCATTTTCTTTTCTTTGCCACAAAGAATATACAGGAGACTGTAGGTAAAAAGCCGCTACCACTGTGAAAGGGGTATATAAAGATCATGTGAATGATTTTTGTTTAAGAGATTCACAAAGCAGGTTTGAAGAGCCACATGCGGTTAACTGGTCATTGTGCTATAAATATTTAACTTCTTTTTAAATGAAAAATTTTCTAATACTTTGATTACAAAAATCTTTCACCATATGGACTTTACTATTGAGTTACAGGCTTTCTGGTGAAACTACAGTTAACTGTAAGACTCCTTGCAGTGGGTTTTCTGAATAAAAAGGATGCTGATTGAACATTAGGTACCTGAAAGATGGTGATTCATGACAGTATATTCTCTTATGTAATAAATAAAGAAAAAAAAATAAGCATGAGAAAATGTATAAAGCCAAATCATACCAGAAAAGGGAAACATGGGAATCCTTTTTATCTGGCTTAGAAACCTGAAGACAATTCATTTCCAATAAGATTTGGCATGATATTTCCTCATCTAAATTCTTAGGTAAACATCCTCATTAAAATTAACTTTTAGTATTCATTTATTTATGCTTAATAAATTGACACTCTAGCTATTCAAAGAGAAAATCAACCTCAGTGCCATATTTTGTCCTTGGGCAGTTATAGCTGATTGTGGACACAAGGCAATCAAGTTTAACGATGTCCTGTATGTAGACCACTATAACCTCTGTGCTATTAGAAATCTCTATGACTTTTGAGGGAAGCCCAGCTAAAGTATTCTCTTTTTCAAACTTCCCCAAAGTGAAAGGAATGGGAAGAGAACATTTAATGAAAACATAATAGGTTTCATCCAATACTTAAAGACTTACCATGTAGTAGAGAAACTGGAAACACTACAGGTACCCACTTAAAAGAGAATTTAGCCCAAAGCTAGAGTTATAAGAAGGGAGAGAGAGAGTGAACAGATGATCCCAAAATGATGCACATCCTAAGATGAATTCCAAGATGCACAGGATGAGGTCGGGGATTCTACTGAGTTCAAATATACTCTCATGGAAGGATATTTAAACCTGAACCAAGATTGGGGAAGTCCTTAAAGAATTAATCTTATAAATCATGAAAACCACTATGACGGATTCTATCTACAGCAAACTCCCTGAGGTCCTGTGTCCATATTACTTTCCAACTCAAACCACTGAGTACCACAGAAGAAGGGGGAAAGACAGAATATGTTGAGTGCATATTCATTTATAGCTCAAAGACCTAAGGCTTTATGTAGCCTACACAGGCATCTTAGAACAGAGAGGAATTCAAGGATAGGTCCTCAACCTCCAGTGTGTTTCCTAGTGCTGGCTCAAGGTTATGACCACAAGACAGTGGATTTTCTCTGTGCATCTTAAGATTGTATAGTTTACCTAATGTCACACTGTAACTAACAGTTGAAGAGAAGTTTTACTCCTCTGTGGAAGTTAAGCAGGAAGTTTTTCTTCAATAATCATGAAGTGAAATCTTTTGATATAAAAAGAGTAACACATAAAGAGGCATTAAGAGAAACTGTAAATTAACCTTGTTAAAAAAAAAAAAAGAAATCAAAGATTAAGGAGAAAACTATTTGTTTATATCATTAGGAAAGTTGACTGCTGAAAGGTTTTCATCAGCATACCCAAAAACTTCAGAAACTCAGAAGGTCATTTTAAGTTCCATAATTCTGGCCAAATTACCCCACTGTTTTTTTTTCCTGATTAAAATGTATTATAATACTTCAAAAAATCTTGTTTTTCTTTAGGAAAAAAGTTTCATTATTTTTTCTTGATAGGAAGGAAGCAAGGAAGGAAAGAAAGAGGAAGCAAAGGAAGGAAAGAAGGAAAAAAAAAGGAGGAAGAGCGGAAAGAAGGCAAGAAGAAGCCTAATAAAATAATATTAAATCAAAGTAGTGATAGCGAAAAAGTCTGAATTACCACTGACTTTAAAGAGAACCAGGGAATTTTACCATTAAGCTTGAAGCAATGCTAGGCTGAGATTGTATTACTACCACTCCATTAACTACTTACAAGGACTGTTTAAGCAGTGGTTGCTGAATTTTATCAAAGACCTTTTTGAGAATTTTCCAATAAGATATCTCCTTCAGCCAATGAGAACATAAAACAGAAGTAGACAAAGGCCTTCTGTAAAAGGCAATACAGAAAATATTTTAGACTTTGCGGGCTATCGGGCCTCTATTGAAACTACAGTAGCACAAAAGCAGCTATGGATACTATGTAAATGAATTAGTGTGGCTCTGTTCAAGAGAACTTTATTCACAAATTTACAAGCAGTGGGCCAGATTTTCCAGTAAGTTGTAGTTTGTTGACCCCTAAGATAGATTACGCTAATTTATATTTCTTTGTAAAAGCTCTCCTGGAATTATCTAAACTAACTCTTTTTAGTCTTATTTATTAAAAGTACAGTAAAAGGCAGTGATAACTTTCTCATCAGAGTTAATAGGCAACCTACAGAATGGGAGAAAATGTTTGCAATCTATCCATCTGACAAAGGGCTAATATCCAAAATCTACAAAGAACTAAAACAAATTTACAAGAAAAAAACAAACAACCCTATCAAAAAGTGGGCAAAGGATATAAACAGACACTTTTCAAAAAAAGACATTTATGTGGTCAACAAACGTGAAAAAAAGCTCATCATCACTGATCACTAGAAAATGCAAATCAAAACCACAATGAGATACCATCACATGCCAGTTAGAATGACAATCATTAAAAAGTCAGAAGACAGTAGATGCTGGAAAGGATGTGGAGAAATAGGAACACTTTTACACTGTTGGTGGGAGTATAAGTTAGTTCAACCATTGTGGAAGGCAGTGAGGCAATTCCTCAAGGATCTAGAACCAGAAATACCATTTGACCCAGCAATCCCATTACTGGGTATATACCCAAGGGATTATAAATCATTCTACTATAAAGACACATGCACATGTATGTTTATTCCAGCACTATTCACAATAGCAACGACCTGGAACCAACCCAAATGCCCATCAATGATACACTGAATAAAGAAAATGTGGCACATATATATACCATGGAATACTATGCAGCCATAAAAAAGGATGAGCTCATGTCCTTTGCAGGGACATGGATGAAGCTGGAAACCATAGTTCTCAGCAAACTAACACAGGAACAGAAAACTAAACACCACATGTCCTCACTCATAAGTGGGAGTTGAACAATGAGAACACATGGACACAGAAAGGGGAACATCACACACCGGGGCCTGTTGGGAGGTAGGGGATAAGGGAGGGATAGCATTAGGAGAAATTGTAACGTAAATGACGGGTTGCTAGGTGCAGCAAACCACCATGGCACATGTGTACCTATGTAACCCGCACATTCTGCACATGTATCCCAGAACTTAAAGTACAATTTAAAAAAAAGAAAAAAAAAACTTTCTCTAATTGTATTTAGAATTTTTGCATCTATATTCAAAGTGTTAAAGGACTTATTTTTTCTTTTCCTTTTTTTTTTTTTTTTTTGGAGAAGAGTTCGGTATTGCAGTTATGCTAATTGTGGAAAAGTTTAAATTTATTTTTGTGCTCTGGAAAACAGCCTTATACAGAATGAAAATTCTCTGTTCTTTAAAAGTTGAAAATACCTGCAGAGTTACAGTTGCCAGTTTTGGAGATTATTCTTTGAATTAAAAAAAAATTGTTCATGAATCTAGTCTGTTTCCTCCCTTCTATGTAGTCCTAAGAAATCAACAATATATCAATATTCTCAACCTCATTAATAAATAGCTTTATATAGCCACATTTGCCAATGAGTATTCAATGCAATATTACTTCCCAGTAATTTATTTAATCAGAAATTCAAACAAGGATCTATAATTAAGTGTGGAAAACATGCAAGATTAAACTAGCTATTTGAACAACAGAAGTGACTTCTCAAAACCTTTTATATTCCATATGGAGTATGAATATAAAAAATATAAAAAAATTTTATATTCAATTTTGTGAATATTCAGTATTGTGAATTATTTTCTAAATCGATTTCACTATATAACCTTTTTCTTGGACATTATATAAAATGTGTATTATTTGGAACACAATTTTTAAAATTCTAGTATCTACTATAATAATTTATCACATCTCCATAACTATAATAACATTACCCTTTACCACTTCTTATTTTATGCATTTGTATTTTTTATTCATTGGTATAAAGAAAAGTTTATCTAATTTTCTCCCAGTTCATTAATTTATTTTCTTATATTCTTCAGGTTCTATTTCATGACTCCACTGGGGTTGTTTTATTATATTTTTTCTGCTTCTGAAGTTAAATTCTTAATTCTTTTTTACCATTTATTCTATTTAATAATGAAGACATTTAAAGTTATCAGTTTCCCCAGTATTAGAACTTTGATCATTTCACATGAGTTTTGGCATACACTCTTCATGCTGTTATTTTTAATACATGTAATTTTGATTTTTATTTTAAATACAAGATTTAGTAGTACAGTTTCTTAAAAGCTTTCAAGTGATCTATATATAGATATATAATAGATCAACCTTATTAACTATGTTTATCAGATCCTCACATCTTTGTGTTCTGCTGCATCCATTTGTCAAAGAGAAACAGATAATTCAAAACATTTCTGTATAATTTTCTGTCAACACCTCCGATTTCTAACTTTTTTCCTTTCTAGAGTTCAATATACTCCAGTACCTTTTTCTTCATGTAGTATATTTAGTGTATAAATATTTATGACATTTTATCTCTATATAACAAAATATCTGTTCCCGGAATTTTATTCCACTTGGGCTGATAATAATAATGCTACCTCTGCTCTCTGTCTGTAGATGCCTATTACATTTTTACCCTTCTTTTAACATTTCCATGTTATTTTGCTTTTTCATTTGTCTTTTTTAAGAAGTATGAAACTAGAACAAATCCAGAAAACATTACTCTTTCAGAAAGACATTTATCCATTTAGTATAATAATGGACAACTGTTTTTATTCTACTATAAGCTACTTTTATCTGTAGTATTATTTACTTTTATTATAAAATACTATATAATACTGACTTGAAACTTCTCAAAAAGAATCTCTAATGTTCAAATATTCTATTTATTGGAGGAATCCAGTCCTAGGATAAGACTATCATTTCGTGTTTCAGGTGTCTGTGTCTGTCTGCCCCTGAAGTTACTCCTTTTAGCTCTGAGTCAGGAGACAATAGTGGAGATGGCCAGAATCTTCTCCCGTTAATTTTTGACATGTTGCTGCTTCATAAAATATTAAATTGTGTCTGTCCTTTATGGCTTCCCATATCAAATACAATATTTAAAGAAATCCTTTCAGGTTTTAATATGAGTGTTCACAATGCTCACCAAATGTATTAAATAAGAGCTTGTTTTCTTTTTCTTTGTTTTTTTGAGACAGTGTCTCACACTGTCACCTGGGGGGCAGGATCTTGGCTCACTGCAACCTCCGCCTCCCAGGTTCAAGGGATTCTACTGCCTCAGCCTCCTGAGTAGCTGGGATTACAGGCACCCGCAACCACACCCAACTAATTTTTTGTATTTTTAGTAGAGACAGAGTTTCACTATGTTGCCCAGGATGGTCTCGAACTCCTAATCTTGTGATTCACCTGCCTGGGACTCCCAAAGTGCTGGGATTTTAGGCGTGAGGCACCATGCCCAGCCACAAATAAAAACTTGAAATGAGGAATAGGGAAAAGCTTAATGTTTCTGATAATACCCTATAAACTTATGTCTAAGTCCTAAACTTAACTAAAAAAATTCAGTGCTAGAAATAATTAAACGTAGGAGGTAGTGGCTACTTAGTGACTATCTATTTTAATTGAAAGAGTTGCTAATGCTAATCTGGTCAAAAAAACCTAGAAAAGAAGAAATTAACAGGGAGAAAAAGGAGGAAAATACCGATTTCAATAATCACTCTTTAAAAATAGTTTTCAAATAACATATAGCATAGAAAGGCAACTCAATAAAAATTTTCATGTTTTTAATTTTCTTTTCTTTGAAACAACCCCATGTGTATGAACATAAGCAAATACTGAACATGAGCAAACTGTCTTGACATTAAAAATCATGCATTAGTTAAGCAGCATGGTACTAGGGCATCATAGGACAAATGTAACTATTTAGGCCAATCTTAAATTAATGTATGTTTTCTTTTTCACAGTCTCACAACATGCTGACTTGAGAAAAAGGTGGGAAGGAGAGAGTGAGTAGGAGAAAGAAAGCACCTTATCAAGAAAAATGCAAAAAATACTTTGTGCTTGTTTCACAACTCTCACAAGCTAAATAGTGTTTTTTATCTCTAGAGTCTGGACTTTGAATCCAGGGCACCGGAAAACTGAACCCCGCTCTTATTCTAGGATTACAACAAGTCTATGGCTCAAAAAGTGCGTTAAAAAGATGCTATAGAAATAGTTTTAAGTGGTCAAGGGCAGTAGGTGGACCGTAGGACTACTTCCAGCATGATAACCTTGTAAAAAGTCTCCAAGGCAAGCTAGGTGAATATAGTTCATGATCACAAAATAAGCAGGATCAAAGCTGTGACTGTAAGTCAGTTGCCAGATAAAAAGCCATAGCGTGAGGATGCACCACAGCAATACCCTAAAAAAGAATTAAGCTCTAGAGGAGCAATCATCTATTTTAATTTCTCAGGCCCCTTAAAGAATATAATGAAAGCTGTGGACGCTCTCCCAAGAACAATATGTAAGTGCAAACATCACACACTTTTAGAGAGTTCACAGGTTTCAGAAAGCTCATCCTTCAACCCTTAAAGTGATTTAACACCCAGGTTAAGAACTCTTAACTTTAGAGGTGAGGAAGCAGTTCAGTCTTGAGCTGAAGATAGAAGTGAATGGACACCCGTGCACTTATGCTATTTTGAAGCTTTAATTTACCCCTTCCTTTCACTCAAATTGCAATAGCATTTACTGAGCAAAGAAAATTACACATTGAATTTTAATTGTTTTATCAACATTTTATCATAGGAGAAAAAATTCTTACCATATTTCCTATATGTAGATTTCAGAAAACACATGAAGGGAATATCTGTTCCTTGAGAGGGGTGAGAAACTAATCTCACAACTTTCCCTCTCTGTCTTTCTCATTCTATCTCCCCTTTTAATAAACAAGTAAAAATAATACAGGGAATGAAGCAGCACTTGGTAAACTGTGGGAAAAAGCAGTAACCTGGTTACCTCTACGTAAGGCACAGTCCCCTTGCTAGCTCTCTTGGGATATCCCCCTATCGAACCAGTGGGAGAGAACTAAGTATGCCATCTTGCTTTCCCCTATAGAGATAATCATCAAGCAAGTCTTACGGAAAGGATAGACATGAATTCTTATACAAATGAATAGGCTAATTGTAGAATAATAATGAAATAATCACAAATATATTCTTAATTCAGATATATAAAGATATTTTTAGAACAGTGAATAAATATAATCATTTGGCCATTTGATCTAACTGAAACCTATCTATTGTCTCCTTGATATAAAATTTTTTTCTATCATAATTTAAAAATAGTCTGACCCCAAAATGCTTTAAGCCGATAGAAGGGTGGGGAAAGAGAGAGAGCATGTTAAATACCACCTATCTTCTAGGCAGCAATTTCCCCAGATGAAGAGGTCACCACTGTTTAACAGTGTGCTGCCATGTTAATTTAGTATGACAAGATAAAGCAGTAATCTCAGCTCCTGGAGGCTGTAAACCGCCTGCTATCCGGGGACATGCTCAAGTCGATTTGCACTGTACATCACTTTATACAATTGCCGTGACAAAGCCCCCTGAATTCTCACATGTAAATCTCTCTATCCCTCTCTTCCTTTGGCCCCTCTTTTTCCTTTATTCCCTCGCAATTTCTTTCTCTTTGCTTCATCATGTACAGGTAGACCACATCCACTCAGCACTAATCTCTGAAAACTTAATGCTCTGCATATGACGAGGGACATACAATATACGCCCCTCTCACAAACACTCTGTCAAGTCCCCGGGGTCATACAATATACGCCCCTCTCACAAACACTCTGTTAAGTCCCCCCAGTTTAAGAGAAGATGTTCAGGGACTCAGATAATCCATTGATCCCGCTTGCATCGGCTTTTATATTTCAATCTGTCATGTTAAATTGTCAAGGGGAGAGATTAAACTGATGTTTCATGATTTGAGATTTACTTTCCTAGGAACGATAGTTTTCAAAGCTTCTCTTACTAAGTAAGTTCTGCTCACAGATTATCCCTAAGAAAGCTGGTATATCCTTACTGGTATAAATCTAGTAATAAAACAATAAAGCATTTTAGGAAAGGACGTTTTGGACCAGACATTCAGGGTTATAAACGTAAGAATGTAAAACTGAATAAAATTTGGATTTTTAAAAGTGTCATCTGTGTAGTTCTCTCTGCATGAAGCAAAAACACCATATGTAAAAATGGGGGAAAACATGTGTCTATCTATGTAAAACAAAAATAATTATAGAATCACTGAAAAGGATACAAGTGAAGAAGGAAGAATTTATATGATAGGAAATAAAAAGATCACATGAAGCATCTTAGGAAAGTAACAAGTCAAGTGTTTACCCTCACCTCCAAAAAAGGCAGAGATATAGGCTTAATCATCAAGAATTAGGAGTTGAAGAGATACATGTCCTCATTAGGTGTGTCAGTTTTAGATGCAACATGTCAGATTTCCGACAGGTGAGCTGTCATAAAAACCCACGTGTATTGTGCCTTTCTTCCATATCATATCTTTATAACATCATTTTAAGCCCCTCTTGCTGGTAGAAGCAAGATCAAAGGCCTAAAAAGCAATGAACACAATAATAATAAATGAAGGACTAAATCCTTCACAGTACCTCTAAAATTCCTGAAGGAAAAGGAATTTTAAGTGAAATGAAATACTTTAAAAGTAAGCAGATATACTAATACAACCACAGTAATAAACACAAACCCCAGAACCATGCCCTAAAAGAAAATCATCATGTAGCCTTTAGGATGTTCATGCAGGAAAATTAAGCAATTTTAAAATATATTCTGCTCCAAAATATTATTTTCTATTGTGTTACTGTGTCGATACTGTTAATTTTTTCTGCTAAACTGTTTGGAGAAATATAATATATGAAGCTACAGAAGAATGATGTATCAGAGTGAGTTTGAGAGCAATTGGGCTGAGAGGATTAGAAGGGTGATGAAAAGAGAGTTCACACTAACTGAAACTCACTATACAGTAAGTACTATGTTAGGTGATTATCTAATTCATAGGCATTTAATGATTACATCAACTGCCTATGAATTAAATATCATTATTTCAAGATTTAAATAAGGAAAATTACAATTAAAGTGTCTTCTGTGAGCACAGGCTTTGGAGACATTCATGAATTCATCCATTAAACTAACTTGAAATACTTGCTGTGCATCAGTCACTGTGCCAGATTCTAAAGACAGTGATAAACAGACAAACATGTTATCCCAATAGGACCACAGAGCTTTCTATTTTAAATGACTTTGCATCTCATGTTCAAGGTGAATTATATCTGAGGATATTGACAGGTCTTACCAGTAAGATTACTGAATCACTTAAACTGGGGAGTCAGGTGAGTAACATCCCTTTGTGTTATTAAAAGGAAAGCATAACCATTGGAAACCCAAAAGAAAATATAGTCTTTTGTTCTGGTAAATAATCATCATTAGCCAAAATAAGACAAACTATTTAAGAACTATATCAGCCAGGCATGGTGCAAAGCCGTTTCTGAAAGCTCTATTGTTTAATTATCATACACCTCTACATATGGAGAGGTTATTACTATTACCATTTTCATATGAGAAAACACATGCACAGGAATCCCGTGAAACTTAGACAAGATCACACACCTTGCAGGAATTGGAACTCACGCAATTGAAGGGCGAGCTTAGGCTCTACACCACTTCATTATACGTCTCATAATCTTATCAAAACATGGTTTTTGACTTGGCTTAGGTAAATATTGTTGTGGTGGTCTTAGTGAAGGTGGGTTTCTATTGCTGACTAGCCTTAACGGCATTAAGCAAAATACCAGCTGCAAATAAAGAATATTTGTGATAACTGAATCTCTTATAAATATTTGACTGAGAGATAATATCTCAAATTGAGTAAATGATCTCTTCTTAATGACAAGAGATTGAGATTTCTAAGTTATTTGGTTTCTCATTTCAAGTGTTTTTTTTTTTTTTTTTTTTTTTAAGGTTTTCTTCAAGGTTACTTAAATTTATAAGAATTGAAGCCAGCTGACATGTAATACAACACACTCCTAGATCACAGAACTTAAACATTTCTTTAGGCACTTGTTTAACTAACAATTGACAATTACTGAGTACCTGCACATATCAGCACCAGAATGTTTTATGTGGTCTTGACTTCCTTAAACATTGTATGCACCCTCTAGGTTAAATGCCACTTTTATCACTGCCATTTTACAGATGGCAAAAATAAGGTAAAATCATTTCCATAACTTGCCAAACGCCATACAGATATCAAAGAGACCTTCAAATTTACCCATTAATTTTGTCACTAAGGGTCATGTGCTTAACTACTATCCTATGCCAACTCTCTTATAGCCAGAACACAAATTAATACTAATTATTACATGAAAAGTTTAACAAATAGTCCTTTGGAATCTCATATATTGCCCAATAGCCTACTTCTTGTACACATGCTAAAAACAGTCAAATTCCTGGCCCATTTAAAGGAGGCTAAAAAGGTTTTAAAAAGACAAAAACTAAGTTAACCCTGAGTTAGGGTAAAATAAATAATCAAGTAAAGATTTTTCTACCTGCCTCCTCCTGTTTCTAAAGGCTGTTAAAGTTGTTTATTCTGATGAACGATAAAAAACGATTTTAACATTTATCTGAGTGCAGAAACTGAGCAGAGTTATTAAGTGCTTGGGATCTAAAACCATAGGCCCAAACTGTACCATTTATTTATTAGGCAAGTCATTTTAACTATCCAAGAATGTTTTCCATCTGCAAATTGGGGATAACCATAGTTGCTGGGCTCACTGGGTTAATATAGGATTGGCTGAGATAATCAGTGTACAGTGGCTGGTACACAGAAAACATTGAAATATTATATATTGCTATTAATTATTGGATATTATATTCTAAGGAGCACTGACTGAAATATTCCATATTTGAGTTGCACCTATCAGACTGAAAATATGCTATAAGATATATTCAACAAGGCTTTCCACGTTGCTTTTTATGTTCTACTGATGACCCTGGGGAAATCAGAATCTCAGCTACACAAGCATGTTCTCCAGCTCCCATGTCCCTAGTGGTGCAAAGCACGCCAGCCACTGTCACAAGGCCTGAAGATGAATACTGATAACAGCCTAGCAATCTCTCCTACACCAGGATGTGTGTTACACAGAGGGAAAGGTCTAGTAGTGGCTGGATAGTTACAAGGCTTTGTACAGTAAGCATTATGCTGTAAATTAATGTACTTATACTTAATAACAATAGGTTTTGAATTTTATGTGGTACCTAGTTTTTATTTTTTAGATAAATTTATAAAGCTACACTTAGAGCTCTACCCTATTCATCTTTTTTGTATCCTACCTCCATTTTAATTTATTTATTAACCTTTGAATATTACTTTGTAGTTTAGGGATATCGACAAACAAGATTAATTGTTTTATCTGAAGACAGGCTGGATTTTTAAGAGCTAAGAAGAGACACTGAAGTAAACACTGCTTCTCTTTATAATGATAACATTGTTTGCCCTGCTGCCACAGACGTAACCTTGACTAAATAAGACACAAAATCCAGTCACTTGTGTTCATTTACTTTATCATGTGATGTCAGTGTCACAGAGCTGGCCAAGGCTGCTCTCCTTATATCACACCTCATCTGCTCACATGGATCATTCCTAAAAATGGTCTACAGAAAAATTTCAAAAAGCATTTTGCACAAAAGAGATATGTAACCAAATGGACCATTTACAATTGTCACCTTAAGTTAGCTTTACATTTATTTCCCATTTCAAACACCAAAGAATGTTCCCCCATTCTGTCTAGTAAAATACAGGAAAAAACAATTTGCGTTCCAAAACAAGAAATAGGAAGAAAATGGCAAAAAGAAAGATCAAAATGAGTAGCATGCTAAAATTCTACCATGAATTGAATTTTAATGCCAGCTTTAACATCAGTACAAATTATTAGTATGTCAGGCTTGTGAATGAAGAAAAGGGTTTAAATACACTGAATGCTTTTAAATTCACCTAATGTAGCACCAATAGTGTCCTAAGCATTTTTAGTTCTTAAACAATCATTTTTGCTCCCACACACCATTCTATTAGATTGTCGTTACTACTGAATAGTTTTAATTTTTCTAATTTATCACCTCAAAGTCCAAGGATTTGTCCCTGTATACACTTTTAAGAGAAATCTATGTGAATATAATTGTCAAAATATGAGAAAAAAGGTAAATCTGATACTGTACTCTCTTATATTATTTTTAAGACTTGGCTTTCTTAAGATCCAAATGAAGTCTTAATGGTCGCATTTTTTAAATAGGTTGCTATACAAAGATCCCTTTTTAAGTGCAATAGGTAGTTGAACCTAACTGATGTGGCCAAGAAGAAATATGATATAAACATTATTTGAAATATTTGAGATCCCATGCACAAATGAGTTACCACATCTTACAGATTTCATTCTAATTTCTACAAATCAGGCACCAACACTGCAAGATTTTTTTTCTTTCTTTCTTGGATTCTGTTAGGTGGCTGTCATTTGAAAGTATAATATAAAAATAATGAAAAATGCACTGATATTATCACTTATATTAAGTTTATACAGTGACACTAACATCAAGATCACTTTATTTTAGAAATAAACTCCTTCCCTATTTCTTAAACTTTGTATCAATCTCTATAAAATCTCAAATTTTAAAAAGAAATAAATTTGAAGACAGAAAGGATTTAGTTAAATCACAAACCGATTGGAAATAATGACACATGCTGTCAAGTAACTTAAAGTGAAAGTTAGTAACAGGCACATAAAGAACACCCGTATCTGCTAAAGCATAAGTTCACAGATATTTGGATTTACTTAGGTAAGATTTCAAAACATAATCTGGGTAACAATACAGGGTTTCAAGTGTTGTTTAACTGAGTACAGGCACTGAAAATAAAACTACCATTTATTATCAACGTCGGATCATCAAAGAAAAGTAAAATAATACAATCTCAGAATAAACTGAAGAAGTATACTGTATAGTTTTGTGGAGAACTCACTATATTGTTCCTGCTACTAAAAATGAGTTAAAATTTAATCATAAAAGCAACAGATCTTTATTAATCACATGCAGTAAGAGAAACCTAGACTGACTGCAGGAAGGTCTGGCAAAGCCCCAAGAGGCAACATATAAGAGGAAGGAAGTATATATCAGAGCACAATGGTGCTGATTCTCCTACCCTGTCTTCCTTTCTAATAATGGCTCTATTGAGATCCACAAGAAGACCCATTAAGAATGTTTTCTGATGGAGGCAAAGTGAAAGAAAAAGGAAACAGAGAAGCAAAGGAGGAAAATAATCAAAGGAATGATGAAGAATTGAAAGCAAAATGTCAATGACACAGAATAAAGTGTGGTTGCAAAGAAACTTTTGATTATTTTTAACTTCCATGCATAAGTCATCCTTTCTTTTTTAATTGAATGTCTGAGAATAACAAATGAGATAAAGATGACCACCAATCCATGCCGCAAAATCAAGAACAGCATTCACGTAAGTCTCCAGCATTGCTTCTTAGTGTCCTTGCTATTTCCAGTATCCCAGCCAAGTATTTCATCATTCTCTCCACTGCATTCAAGGTGGTCACCCAGATAAAGAAAGGAAACATTTAAAACTTCAATATCTAAAGTAGTTGTTTTTATCCCTATTAACATGAGGTACATATTTTACTAACTTCTCTACATTTTATATTGAAAGCTTTGTAATACATTTTTTGGTCAATTTTTTTTCCTTTTAACTTCCTTTTTTATTCTTTCTGAGGCATTTCTGTTGGAAAAAAAAATCTTTAAGGCAAAAGCCAAACTATATTCCAGTACAAAGTAAAGACCTTGAATTAATGGTAATTAGTCCAGTGTGTGTGTGTGTGTGTGTGTGTGTGTGTGTGTGTGTGTAAAATATCTAGATGTCAAGTAATTATTTTCAGTGGAAACAAGTTCAAATCAATTTATTTTTGATCTCCACAAATGAGAAACTTTTCAACTGTGAGGCCCCTGTGTCAGGGTTCTAATATATATTACATTATTGTGATTTTGTACTTATCCTACCTTCATGTTACATACACAGAAAAAAACTACATGAGGGAAGAGACTAGTTCTTATTCATTTCTGTACCTCCACTGATAAGTATTCATAAGTATTCATTCATTCATTCACATTTGAGCTGAATCTACGTGCAACACTCCCCATTAAATGAAAGTCATTAAATTCCATTAGACCAAATCTTTGCAAGCTAACACATATTTCCCCCTATTACCACGGCATTGGAAGCTCTTGCCTGTTCCCCTATCATTGCATTGAGCTGTGTGGAGATAATAGTAGACCTTCATTAAGCGTCCTAACTATCTCATAACTCCCATAGCACTTTTTTTTTTTCATGTGAGAGAATACTCATTAACTTCTCAAGGTCCAATTAACTTTACTCTCAACAGAAGTACTTCAAATACTGTGGACATCATATGAAAGAATCAAAGTTTTCTCACCTTCACATTTGACTCCTTCTCCCACCCCTGGACTGAATGGCACTATATGGCAATTGGACAAAATGATCTATTGTACAACTTACCCAGTGGCCTGATGGACCCCAACTGATTGTTTTTCACACATCCCCATTCCTGCTAGCCCTGAGGGTAATTTCCCCAAACAATGCAAGTATAATGATTGAACCACTTACATTTAAACACAAGCCTGGGATTATATCTAGATAAATAGCTTCATGTGGTATTTTGTGACAACATTTACAGAATAATGTTTGTAACAATGTAATTTCATTGTATGATAAACATCAATTTACCATAAAAAACAAATACACAATTGTCAGCATTTTTACCTTGTTTCAATTGAATTAGCCTTGTTCAGATAAGCAAGCCTATCTCTTACAGAAACAACAGTTTATAGATAAACTGTGCGAAATCGGGTATGTGTGTGTAGAATTATACTGCCTACTATCATAATTTTATACTGCCACACTGCACATATGGCTTCCAAGCTTACTTTATCTGAATGTTTCTGAATCTATTCTCCATGCTATTAAACTGAGCACATTCCACATCGTTCAAAAGTAATTACACTTTTGTCTAGAGTATAGGAGACTGCTCTCCCTAAACAATGAATTTCTCATTATTAGAACTGGCATAATAACCACACTGGTTTAACAACAATATTCATGATAGCAACACAATAACTTATGCTAAGTTTGATGTACAAAGGTAACCAGGAATTTTAAAGCTTATAAAAAGCACCATATAAAAATAGAAATCTTTACCATACCGTAATTAAGGCCCTATTCTGTGACTTATTTTTAAGTAACACATGCATTTTTCTCTTTGCCTTGTTAAATTTTCTGAACAGTATTACATGCATAACACCATCCTAGTCAAACACTGAAAACACATAACTGACTGTTAGATTGTAAGCAAAATTTATATAAAGGGTATTTCAAGACATAGCTATAATACAGCAATTAAAATTATTTTGGGTAAATAAAGCATCCCAGGAGCTGACAGTGAGCCTGAGCAAGTAAAATCCTCTCTATCATGTGCATTGAATGAATTCTTTCAGTGTTTAAGGCTGGATTTCATATATTGGAGCCTTGCTATAATGTTATACTTAGAATCTCAGATCTTCCAAACTCTGTAGAAGATCAACTTAAAAACACACTTTCTTCTTCTTTTGATGGACTTCAGGAAGAAAACTGACTCAAAATGAATGTGGCTTTATGATAATTAGAGTATCTGTAATGTTTAAGCATATTTACAGTAAGATACATGATAAAATCAAACTAAGAGATTATATATTCAGAGTTCTTTAACAATTCCAGGAAAATGTCATCAGTATAAACAATAAATGAGATACTAATATTTTCAAATCCAATAGATCTTTAAATGCTAAAAAACACACACACAGAGTATTCATTTCATGATAAAATTCAGCTATTTCTAGAATGTGAAACCTAAATTACTTTTTAAAATAAAAATATTGGCTGGGTGCAATGGCTCACGCCTGTAATCCCAGCACTTTGGGAGGCCAAGGTGGGCAGATCACTTGAGTTTAGGAGTTCGAGACCAGCCTGGCCAACGTCGAGAAACCCCATCTCTACTAAAAACAACAAAAATTAGCTGGGCATGTTGGCAGATGCCTATAATTCCAGCTACTCAGAAGGCTGAGTCCAGATAATCGCTTGAATGTGGGAGGTGGAGGTTGCAGTGAGCCAAGATTGTGCCATTGCATTCCAGCCTGGGCAACAACAGCAGAAATCCATCTTAAAAAAAAATGTATATATATATATATGTGTGTGTGTGTGTGTGTGTGTGTGTGTGTGTGTGTGTGTGTATTGCTCTTCACTCAACACAACAGTATTTTAAGAAATCAAAACAGATATGGCTGAGATAAAATATGCTTTTTATATTAAAAATGACAACTGATTATTCAATAACCACAGGTAGTCAAGACTTTCATTTCACAACACATTTGACACTGGAACAACAATCTAACCAACAGAAGTAGCATACAACAGACCTAAAATGAGCATCAAATGGCCACCATAGAGTTATCCCAGCTGCTTCTGATATTGCTACTTGATTTCTCTTCAGAGGTTCTCTATTCCCTTCTGGTGTCCATAAATACTCATCATGTTAATTGACATGAGGACACATTCGGGAGAATCCTTTCCATCATCAAATAAATCCATCTATATCCAAACTACTATTAAAAATGACCCCAAAATTACAGTGATTCTTGCTTGTCTCTGAAATTGTGAAGCAACAGCCTCCAAAGTCAAGTTGAAAAAAAAAAGAAAAACAATAAAGGAGACAAATGAAAATTTACCAATAATAATAAAGCTCAGGACTGCCTTTTCACTCATGTCAGAATCAGGCTTTCACATTGCTTTCAACTTTTGGAAGATTATATGACAATCAAATGTTGTTCTTAATTGCTTGGCAAGATTATGAAAGCTTCAGAGAAGGAAACAACAGAATCAGTCTTTTTCATAGACTTAAAACAATCTGTATCTCAATCTTACATTGATTAGAAATCTGACAATATTTTATAAATATATATGTGTGCATAAGAAAGTTTACCTGTAGTACACTCTGAACACTGAGTGAAATATTCCAAGAATAAATAAACTTTTAAGGATTCATACCACTTACAGCTGTTTGGAAGTCATTCCTAGGCGTTTAGTTAATTTCTCCAAAATACTGAGGCAGTAAACACAATTTCAGAAAGGAAGAATTACATCTTTATCTGACTCAATTCCAAACCTTAACATTTGCATAACCTGAAACTGAACAAAGCATCCTAATTTCTCAAAGTCTTTATATGGCAATAGTAATTACTTGTACAGACACATACAGAACTGTTATCTCAAAAACTCTTTTCCAACCTAAGTTTTATACTGAAAGTGTTTCTCCATAACTTCAAGCCAGCATTACAGGGATTACTCAGTGTTTTTATTTTGTCTCCAACCTATCAGGCAATACAAAGTATATACCTCCCAGCATCTCTCTTCTTTATTTATGAATGGAGTATGAATGTCACACAAAAATAGGCAATGAAAAACTGCCTTCTTTTTTTCTTAAACTGAACTCTATGATATAAAGACTATGATGCAATCTCTGTTTTCAAAGATATGGAAGAGGATAAACAGAATGTATTTCTTTACTTAAATAAACTATTTTGTGAATATGACAATGTCCAGGTAGCCAGAATAAAAAGAGAAATTATTCATAATGAAGAATACTACATACATATTCAATAATTTTGATAAATGAGAAAAATATATCCTAATCAGTTTAATAATTGAATATATCAAGACTTTTTGCTTTCTGAATATATTATACATTAGTAGATTCTACTTTAGTTCTAAAAGTGCTAGAAAATGGAATTACTATTAATTACTATCCTTAACTACTCTAAAACATATTTACTCATCCAAGTAAACTCATACAGTCAATAATCATAAGTTGAGTATCTAGTACATGCTAGATCCCAGAAGCATAAATATACATATATATGACTATGCCTTCCAAAAAGAAATATAGTATATAGAAAGGCAGGCATGTAAATACATGAATTATAATGTAGACCATGAGAAAACATATAAATAATTGTCATGGATGAAAAATAATAATGCAGTAACCATTTTGCCTTAGGAGGTCAGTAAAAGCATGTAAGGAAAAGGAATTTTTGAACCGAGTCTTGTGGGAGAAACAATTCGCCAGGAAGGTAACATATGAAAACAGAGAGTTTTCCAAGTAGAAAGAATAAAACTGTGCCATTCAAAGGCCATCTGGTATGTTCATGAACATGTGTGAAAAGCTTGGCATCACCAGGGCATTGTGTCCATAGTAGGATGTGTTAATAGAAGACACTAAAGCCACAGTTTGATGCTAGTCTATAGAGATTTTTTTTTTTCCTAAGAAAAGGAGTTTTGGACTAATTCCTCTGTGTAACAGGGCACACATTAATTTCAAAAGTGAGATAAACAATCCAAGTCATTTTTCAGGAAAACAAGTCTTGTGGAAGTTGAAAGTAAGTTTGAAAAGAGGTTGAGTGTTTGAGATCATATAGGTAACTCTTCTATCTATCTACCCAAGAGAGAAAAAACAGCTGAAATCAAGAAACATATGCAGCAGAAGCAAATTTAGAAACTAATTAAAAATATGGTAAGAGAAAAGTATATGCTGATGTTACTAAAGCTAAGGTGAATCATTTGTATCCAAACTGTAGTAACTTCTAGAATAACAAATCTTAACCATTTTGGGTTACAGATCTACTTAAGAATCCAGTGGAAACCATAGTGCTACCCTGATATGCTCACATATACAGAATTCTCAATTTGTTTTTAGGAGATCTATAGACCCCAGTTAAGAAATTCTGCTTTAGAGCCCTGGAGTTCAAGGCTACAGTGAGCTATGGTTGTATCACTGAACTCTAGCCTGCATAAACCTGTCTCTAAAAAAATAAAATAGAATTTCTGTTTTAGATGAAGTTCACTGAGGAAGGAAGTTTGTATCTTACTCAAATCTATTTCCATAGCGTCTAGCTTAAAACATGGTACAGCGTAGGCAGTTCATTGTTTTTTAGTTAGACTGAATTCTCCATTAAAAATGGAAAATTTTATTAACTATCTGCATCACTGCATCCCCTCATGAAACTACATTACGTATAAATAATTTAATATAGTTTTCTCATGCCCATTCTTGAGTATACTTAAAATCTTCTTCCCTTGATCTTTTCGGTATTGTTCTAGTCATAACTATATTCATCTCTTCAAATGTTTATGTTTGTATTTATGGTACCATCACAGTATTCCTAATTAGATACTTTCTGAGAGAGGACAGTGATGAAAGTATTGAAAGTGGAAAAGGCATAAGGAGTGATGCAATGCCAAACGGAATGTCTGACTTCCTTACCCTGCTGACCTGTGTACTACACATTTTTCCCATCTTTTCCTAGTCTAACCTTTGTAAGAGGAATGTAAACAGTTTGATCACTGTACACAACTTACATAAGCTCATTGTAGAAAGGAGAGGGAGGAATGATGGGCAGTAAGATTTAACTCGCCAAGAAAGAGATAATCAGAATACAAAATATGCCTGTGCTCTTGTGAAGCAGCAGCATGCATAATGTTTGTAAGCATGGACCCCAAAGACAGGCTGCTTGGCTAAACTCTGGTCTTCCATGAATTAGCTGATCTGAACAAGTTATTTAACCTCTCTTTGCCTCAGTTTTCTCATCTGTAAAACAGAATTAATAATAATACTTCACTGAATTACCGTGAAGGTAAAATGAATTATTATACCTTCAAGAAGTGCTAAAAACACCACTTTTATATGTCTGACATATAAGTTAGCTAAAACATTATTCTCTCTCTTTTTTTTTTTTTTTTCCAAGATGGAGTCTCACTCTGTCACCAGGCTGGAGTGCAGTAGCGTGATCTCGGCTCACTGCAACCTCCGCCTCCTAGGCTCAAGTGATTCTCCTGCCTCAGCCTCCCACATAGCCGGGCTTACAGGAACATACCACCATGTCCAGCTAATCTTTGCATTTTTAGTAGATACAGGGTTTTACCATCTTGGCCAGGCGGGTCTTGAACTCCTGACCTCAAGTGATCTACCCGCCTTGGCCTCCCAAAGTGCTGGGATTACAGGTGTGAGTCACCGTGCCCAGCCTAAAACACTACTCTTGGTGGAAAAACCTTGGCATTATCAAATGCCCAAAGAAATCTTGACCCATGAGGCTGAAATGTCGAATGGCAATATTTAAATCTAACGTGAAAAAGTATTGATCTGTTACACAGCTATCAGAAGATATCTGATTCTTCTTCTTGATTTAATTCCACATGCAGTAATTCAAAAACATGAACAAGTGGACATATTTCAGCACTAATTGTATTTATGACAGGCAATAATTTCCTGGAGAAAAAAAAAGATTTAGCAGAATCAGAGCTGTTTTTAAAGGTAGAAGAATGTAAGATAAAATATATTTTTGTTCGTATAATTCGGGTTCAAATTAACAACACTAACACCCTTAAAGTAGAAAAGGTGGAGTGGTCATAAAAACGTGACATCCACCCAAGCAGCCATGCTGAAAATGTGAGGATGCCTTTAATGGCAGGTAAGTGCCCCACAAACTTCTTAACAGTATGATTCTATGTATTTAAGTTGCTCAGAGGGACCACAATGACTTATTTGTGTTTGTGTGTGTTTAAGCTGCAGCCAGAGATGCTATGCTGCCTTCTTTCCTCTCACCCACGAAGCCCTGCTTTCCTAATCTTTTACAGTGATCTAGACCCCAGGATGAGAGGTCAGAGGATGTTCCCTGAGTTGCATATTCCAGAATAGGATGCAAAAAAAAAAAAAAAAAATTGCTGAATTAACAAAACAACAGTGTGGTGAATAGGCCTGAGTTATAAATTAGTGTAGTCACATTAGAATACTATAGTCTCTATGAAATATATTCTTCTATGAAATGCCAAGTACTGTTAAGGAATATTATACTATCCAATCGACAAAACAGAAAAACACTGATTTATCATAGTGGAGATGTTCAAACTCTGTTCATTGTAACTATACCAGAAAAAAAAACTTATTAGAAAAAGTATGACATCAAACTTTCATACTGAATAATTTTAAATATCTTAAACATTATTTTTATAGTTTGTATGTTTTTCCCTCTAATTAAATTATAAGTGTCTCAAATGCAAGAATTCTTGAAAAACACAAAAGAAACAAAAAATAGCATGTCTTATGCTCCTTATTGGAACAAATTTACTTTTAAAGAATTCTAAGATGCCAGGGGTAAATCTTGTATCTGGGTTATTAAGTAGATGTTAATTATAAAGCAAAGGACTGAGGCCAAACTATTAGAGGAGTAGACTGGTCAAAAAGTGAGTGTAGGCACAATAAACCATGAGAAACCTACCATTGTATTGTGCTGAGAAGTGGGAGTCCTATGGCCACAAGTCTCTTGCGTCAGCAGAGAAACTGGTTGAAATTCCTCAGAGTGAGGCTTGTTGGGAAAACTCACATGCAAGGGAAGGTGAAAGGCTGGGAGCCCGTCACTCTCCTCTTCTTCCACTTTCTGTCTGCTTGTCACCATGGCTACCTCTCCATCTGCTTCCCCATACGGAGAGGCTGGTCGCTTGGAAGACATCCTGGAAGGAACAAAAGAGGAGAAAATAATGAAACCTCCACATAAATCCTTAATGCCGTCATTGTGTGGTTAGGGGCCATTGTAACAGAAATGCCTTTTTGTGCTAGCAGAGAGCAGGAAACCATCCAAATACCACTGCAAAGCACACACAATCAGAAACAATGGCCAAGCAGGTAGCAACAGAACAGTGCTTGTTTGTTATGAGAATAATACACTAATATAGCACTCTCTTGTATTCTGGCTTCTTAAACAAGAGAATTCACCTAAGAACACTGCATAATGAAAGACCGTTCCATTTTAGAGGAAAGAAAAATACCCATCTAGTTTTACACTCTGATAGACCTTATTGAAGACAGAACATCTATGAATAGCAAATACTGTTGGCAGTTTAAAAGAAGAGAAATAACTAAAATTTCTTTCATCAAAAAAAAGACTCAATATATAAATGATTGCCATTAAAACAAATTTGCATTTTGTTGAAAGATTACTGTAAAATGTAGAAATATTGGTTATAAGCAAACCTCAGAGCAACTGACAAAAAGTTTAGTATTTGTTTAAAGATTATTAAGGATTGAATCAATTTTATAATCACTGTTAAACTTAAAACATTTGAGAATTTTCTTTCCCTCACCTCCCCAAACTACCCAATTTTGGCATTTAGTTATAATAACAAAGTTGTGAGGTAGCAAAAAAGGTGAGAATATTAAAATAATTCAAGTCCATTTTCACAACTCCATGAATGATTTAGATGTGAATAATTCTGATTTGTTTATCCTTAGAATACTTAAATAAAAGAAAAAAAAATCCAAAGATTGATATATTTTTTTGATGAGCTGAAGCCTACATGAAAATCAGCTTACATAACTGAACAAGAATTAAACATTTTCTTTCTACCTGAGACTGATTAAGAATATTATTAGAGGTTAAATATATGTGGCAAATATTTTAAATAGAAAATTCCTTTTCCTTTCATTAAAATATTTACATAGAAATAAAATCAAGTTAAAGTATTTAATTTAAAAAGCTTTCTGGTACTATTTACAACTTAATCTGACCCTGAAAAAGCTGTTTTTTTTTTTTTTGTTGTTGTTGTTCAACAAACAAAGATTGTTTACAAAATCATTCATTCTTATTCTAGACCAGTGAGATGGGAGGCAGGGAAGTATTTACTAACTACCACAACACTTTCTTCATATAGATCACTGATTTTTAAATTTAAAAAGCGTTCCCCCAAATGCCGCTAATCATTGTTGAATAATATTATTTTTAGAGTTAGAAGTTTCAAAAGAAAAAATGCATTCAAGCACTGAAGATATTTTATTAAAAATAATAGGACAAGAGAAAAAAATAAGGACTTTAGAATCAGACAAGATTTAAAATACTGATTCTGTCACCTATTAGCTTTGAGACTTAATTTCTCTATCTCAACTTACTCATCTTTTAGGTGAAAAATACCTACCTGATAAGACTTTTTGAAAATGGACTATGCACCCTGTGAAAAATAACTACTGTATTATTTAACACAGAACACACACTCGATAAATAACCCGTTTAACAAACTTAAACTACAGTGTGACATAACCTCTGTTTATTTAACAAACTTAAACTACAGTGTGACTCACCCACCCTCAAAAAATAAAAACACTCAAACAGGAAAATAGATTGCTTACTAAAGAGTTTAACTATAAAATCTACATAAAATACAGTTTCCCATTAGACGAATGCTCCCTGCCTAGCAATACTTAGCAGCAAACTGACCAAATGTAACAGCAAATATTCAAAACAAAATCTTAATAGTACAGGTGTTGATCAGCCAAAGAGACAGAAAAAGAGGAGGAAATGGGGAAGCCACCATGTCAGCACTGTCTAAAGGAGAAGTAGATTTGGATATCAAAGTTCAAGTAATTTTAACTATTTCCAATCCCATGACCACAGCCTATTCCAAGTATTTTCTAAGTATGGAGAAGTATATGTGGGGCTAGAATTAACAGAGTTAGAATAGTTCTAGTTTCATTGGCAATACCATATTGTACACCAAACTGATATATTACTAAACATAACAACCCATGAACACTAGAGATATTTAATTCCCACTGTTCTGATTCCATGTTCTACAGGCAAACTTCTGATTCTCATACAAAGAGTTTGCAGACAGAACAGACTTAAAATATTTAAGGTCTTTGTGAAGTGATTTATTAAACTAATAAAACTTTTAATTATTTCTTAGTTTCGCATGTAGCTTGACTATAAGGAGCTTATGCCTTTGTTATACAAACCTTAGCATTTGTGGTCTATGTGGGCATTATCATTCTTACTGGAATTAATACATTGGTATTCTGGTGGCTGTCTCAGCCTCACGTGCAGTCTCTCAATGTCTAAAACCTCTAGTCTCTTGACAAGAGCCAATTTCTGGGTCATCAAAACAGAAAGCAAGATCAGCTAGCCATTCATAAGTTCATACAATTCTATGATCTTCAGAACCATGACTTTTCTGTTGATTTCTACCTTATTAATATCATTAACATCAATTATGAAAACTGAAAGTTCAAAAGTAGACAGATAGTTAAGGTAGACAGATAGACATTGACAGATTTTTTCAAAACTTCTAGTTATTTCAGAAGCTAAATTAACTTTCCATTTAACTGGGTAAGTATTCTCTATATAAAGCATTCTAGGGAGCAAGAAGGTTAACTTTTATAACACTGAACATGAAAGAGTTATGGTGCCAGAAGGCAACTGATCCTGGAATGTCACATATCTTATGCTTATTTCAATTCCATTTTCAGAGTTTTATAGAATGTTCTTAATGCACTGAACTTGAAAGTATTTTTAATTAAACTCAGGTAAAAGATTTCTTAAAGATTTGTTAAATTATTATAATAAAAACAGTCATGGTTATATTTCAATTATATGATACTAAGTCAGAAAAGTAAACTATATAACAAATTACACATAGAGATGTCAATCTGTTGGTTGTATTATTCATGTTTACTATGACCTGCAGTACTTCTAAAAAACATTGACAACAAAATCACCAATAACATTAGGTTCTAAATTTTTGTCCATCTACCAAATCTTTCATCTTGGACAGAAAAAAAAGCCTCATTAAGAAGGCACCACAAATGTCCATATCTTGTTCGTCTGGGATATATAGCTTACACTACATGACTTACACTAACTATGTATCTGTATTGCAGTAACATCTGAGTTTCTAGGCTGGTGTACGCTCTTATGTATCCTTCAGACATGATTTTTGTCACTTCTGTGATGCTAGGCTTACCAATGAACAAAACTCAGACTTCAAAGAAACTGACATAAGACAGACAAATGTAATCTAATGTGAAACTGCCTTGGAGAGCTATGATGACATAACACTGGTCTTAACTCACTTTGTGGTATTAAAAAAAAAAAAAAAAACCTTCTTGATATAACTGACATCTAATTTTAAGACACAAGCAAAATCTTCCAAGTCATCAGCAACTAGTTGCTGATCACCAACCATGTGCAAGACACTTATATAATGGGAACAAAAAACCTATTTCTCAGCCTCTGGTTAAAGAAGCTTATGAGCTGGTTAAGAATATTTTAAATAAAAGGATAAACACGAATGAAAGACAGTTCAGTCTAAATGCCAGATGACATTATAGCTAAGTATTTGAGTGCTTCTTGAGGACCAGAGCATCCTTAAATGCTGCACAGAATGATTGAACCAGTTGGCTTTCAAGGAAAAAGAATAAATAAATGCTGTATAATAAACAGAGAGGGAAGTTCACATAGAAAGTAATGATAAAAGCAAAAATGCAGAGATGCTTTTAGGAAGTATTATATAAATTTAGGGTTCAAGCTTACTTGAAAAAAGACGAGACTGAGGAATATGGATCAAATCCCATGTGTAGATTGTAACACTCCTGAAATTGCTGAGTTACATGAACAAAACAAGAAACAGCCTCCCTTGTAAAAAACAACTTGATTTTGAAAGGTGTCTCCTTCCCTTCATTTCCCCTTGTAGCATTCAATCAAGCTACTCTTGATAAATGTGACAGTAAATATAAAATTACTGGGGTCTTTTGCTCTTGGCTGATGGCTCTCCACGTGCCTTATAATTGCTCTGCAAGTAGGATATCCTAAATGTGTTCAGACATGGACAGGAAACTTAGAGGTAGGGTAGAAGGTGTAAGACTGAAACAGAAAGATAAAGCAGTGGTTCTAAACCTTTGGCTAGACACTGGAATTACCTGGAGAGGTTTTAAAAATACTGATCCCTGGGTTTTACCCTTAGAATGCCAGGCATGGTGGCTCACGACTGTAATCCCAGAACTTTGGGAGGCTGAGATGGGCAGATCACGATGGGCAGGTCAGGGGTTTGAGTCCAGCCCGACCAACATGGTGAAACCCTGTCTCTACTAAAAATACAAAAATTAGCCGAGCATGGTGCCACATGCCTGTAATCCCAGCTACTCGGGAGGCTGAGGCAGGAGAATTGCTTAAACCCAAGAGGTGGAGGTTACAGTGAGCAGAGAGTATGCCACTGCACTCCAGCCTGAGTGACAGAGCAAGACTCCATCTCAAACAAACAAACAAACAAAGAAATTCCCTTAGAAATGCTGATGTTATTGGTTCCGAAGGGTGACCAGGTATCAGAAATGTTTAGAGCTCCTCACTGATTTTAATATGCAGTCAATGTTGCAAACAATGGGTATAGTAAAAATAATGCACCCCCAAACCAAGATGTCCAGGTCTTAATACCTTACATGTCAAAAGGGACTTTGCCTCTGTAATTAAGTATTTTGAAATGAGGAAATTATTTTAAATATCGTTGGTGGGTGCAAAGTAATCATATACACCCTTATAAGAGGGAGAAGAAAAGTCAGAGTCAGAGGAAGAGACTAGATGATACTATGCTACTGGCTTTGAAGATGGAAGATGAGGCCATGAGCCAAGGAATGCTGACAGCCTCTTGAAGCTAGAACATGCAATGGAAAAGATCCTTTCCTAGAGTCTCTAGAAGAAATGTGTCCTGCCAACACCTTGATTTTAGGACTTCGGACTTCCAAAACTGTAAAAGAATACATTTGTATTTTTTAAGCCATGTTTGTCATAATTTGTTATAGCAGATGTGTGGGGGGGGACAGGCGCCATTGATTTAAGCACATTTTTTCCATGGTTGGTATTTTAATCAATCTGGAATCCTTCTACGCCAGACATACACTTGCCTTCTCCCTCTCTTCATTTAGTTTTCTGCTCAAACATTATTTCCTCAGTAAGGCCTTCCTTGGTCATTCCTCCTAAACCTGCACTCCAATCCTATTCTTATTTGTTCACAGCCTTTATAATCACTTAACATATTTTATACTTATTTGTTTATGGTCAATCTCCCCTACTATAAGATCTCATAGGCAGACTATATTTTTGTTCACAGCTACTTGCCCAGTACTTAGAACCTTTCTGAAAATAATAGTCTTCCAGTATATAAGCAACATGAATAGCTACTAACTAAAACCAGTAACCCTCTGATTATGCCCTACCTCTGTATAGCTTTAAGATTTAAACTTATAGGACAACTATGCTTCAAATATGTCTCAGAATTGTCAGAGATAATAGAGGTCAGTAATACTATCCTTCCTTAATAATTTTAGCATAAAGGAATTGGTAAGCTCTAATAATGTTTTTTAAAAGCTTGTGAAAAACAGTATAGCTCTGATTAAAAATACATTTATTTAACATGTGTAAGTAAAAGACTATAAGAATTAAATAAATTTACCAATAAACACTACATAGTTAATTATTAATGGTTATTACTGAGGTATCACCTACTTACTGCTAAAAACTTTAAAAAACTTCTTTTTAGGATATGTTCTTTGGTACAATTCTTCTAGAAAATGACAACATGTACAGAGTTAAAGATATTACGTATTTGGAACAATACAAAATAAAGACTCAGAATAGGGATTATTTTCCATATACAGTAGATTCTTGTTTAAAGTTTCTTTCTTTAAATAGTTCAACCTTTGACTAGATAATACACAAATTAAAATCCTAGGATGCAGTGCCTTCTACTGGTTGTTCTTCTGAATGATAATATTATTTATCTTAAAGTTTGCAGTTTTATATAAAAAATTGCAAAAATAAATATCTAGAAAGAGGAAACTCAAATTCCAGTTCTGCTACAACGCCATCCCTTCTTACCACCATGGCAGAAGCAACAGTGTCCAATCTCAGACTACATTGTCAACCCTTCTCAGTAGCATACATAAAAAAATTAATCATTATATGTAAAATTTATTAAATTATTTTTTATTAGTATGTACAGTATCTGCAACTACAATAGAAGCATGTGGAAAATAAGAATGTTATTTTTAATTTCTTCAGTTCCCATGCCATGTAAAACTCTTTCAAGTAAAGTTTTTGCAAGTACAGTTCTGTTTTTGACCACTTCACTTTATGTCGCCAAAATTAATGTGAAGGATGTGACTTTATGTGTATGATAAAGGCCTTTCCAAATTGCTCTGCATTTGTTTTCCCAAATATTCTAATCCTCTACGCCAAATGAGATACAATTAATAGGGTAGTGTAATTCCTAGCACATAGTTGGCAATGTATTTCTTTTAAGAATAAATTAATAAATTGAATGAGTCCCTATTTTATGCCAACCAAGTTACCTTTGTGTCATAAATAAAACAGGCAACTTAGATATGATGATTCTTCTGCTTCACCTTTAAGAACGTTACAGTTTAGATGGAAACAGGAGATATATACCTACTCATCCATTTATCCATTCATTCATTCATTAGTGGAAAAACATTTAGTGAAAGATACTATGTACCCAACAGACAGCAACATAATTAATAAATCAAGAAAGAATATTGAAAGGTACATCCCTTTTTAAAAATATGAGTGCAACAGGAGATAGATAGATAATAGATGGTATCTCACTAATGGGAAAATGCTTCTCAGAAAATACAAGAATTCAACAGGGTAATGAAGAATGGATCAGACGCACAGGAGTGGGTATGGTTGCTAACCCTTTTCTTCCAGCACTTTGGGAGACCAAGGCAGGAAGATTCCTTGAACCCCATAGTTCAACAGCAGCCTGGGCAAAACAGGGAGATTCTGTCTCTAGAAAAAATTTCAAAAATTAGTTGGGCATGGTGGCCAATGCCTGTAGTCCCAGCAACTCAGGAGGCTGAGGTGAGAGAATTGCTCGAGCCCAGGAGAGCAAGGCTGCAGTGAGCTATGACAGTGGCTCTGCACTGCAGGCTAGGCAACAAAGTGAGGCCCTGTCTCAAAAAAATTTTATTTTAATTAAAAATATTTAATAAAATGCATCTTGTTAAGGGAACACGGAATATGGATATGCAAAGCAAAATAAAAATTGGCAAGTCAAAGAGAATAATACTTTTCTGGAAGTTATGTGCCTTAAGTTTTTCTAGTAGCAAGAATATTTGTCCAGGACATTTACATTTACTTGTCTAGTTCCTTTTGTAATTAAGGTTGTTGTGAAAAGGCTAATCAGTATTAGAAATTAAACTTCACTGTGCATTAAAGATTCTTTCACAATAGAATGTTACTTATCCAATACAGCAAATCAAAACAGAAATTGAGCTTGAATAGAAAGGTTTTAATTCAAATGAATGAAACAACACTTATATTTGATGCATAAACAGAATTACACAAACAGCATATCACGTTTTTAATAAAGAAACATCAATTTCGTTACTCTTATCTATGAATTTCAATTATTATTATGATATCTTATAGTTCATACTTTCCCTTTAACATGTTTTGAACATCTTTTATTTTTCTAAGTTCAGAGTTTACTCTGTGAGCATTCCATGTAAATTTTTATGACCAAGTCTGTCACAGGTAATATTCAAAAGTCTTTTAAATAGAAAATTTATTTACGGTAAACCCGCAGTCTTTCAAACTTTTATACCATTTTTCTTTTCTTTTCTCTAAATCCTCTTTGCCATCAGTTTCTGATATAGAACATGTCAATCTCCATACTTCTCTACCCATTTCTTCCCACATACAAAGACCTCATTCATTACATTGTTATTTAGAGGCATGAATAAGTTCATCAGGTGCTGACATAAAATATAAATTGAAGTAGAAACACAGATTTCATCGACATATAAAAACAGTCAACATAGAATAAAAAAGATAAACTTCTTTGTAATCTTTACTATATATTTCACGAGTAAAGATCAACAAAATTTACCATAACGTGTGAATCTAAAACCAAAACTAATTTTGAGCTATATTTACTTATGAATAAATTGGCATTCTGTTGTTAAATGTAATCTGAGTTTATATAAAATATACATTACAGAAGTTTAAACTGTATTTAAAAACATGTTCATCAAAAAGGTGGTCACCAACAACTTTTGAAGTGATCTTGACCAAGGTTGCCCCGTGTTTACCTTGTCACATGTTTAGTTTCTGAGATGTTCTCCACATTGAGATCAGGTACTTCATTACACTTTTCCTTCTTTCTGATAAGAAGATCATCACTTTTCACTTGTTCACCACCTTTTTGCTCTTCTCTTTGCTAGCATCACTACTTTTACCAAATACATTTTCCCAGCCTCTTCCATGCCACTGAAGTCAGAGATGGAGGGGAGGGTAAGATGAGCAAAACAATGTAAAGGTACAGGTTTCTACCAGGAAATAGTATAAAATAAAAAAAGAGAAAAAATAAACCATTGAAGATAGACAAGGAAAGGATCAGAAATAGAATCTGAGTCTTGTAGTTATCTGAAAGAAATGAGTGATTCTTTACTATTAGTTGAACACAGGATATTTTAAAAGTTTTTAATATAATGTATCTAAAATAAGCAGGAAAACTCACTAGAAAATGTCCATTTTTTGTCTTGTTAACTACTGTTCTATCCTTTTCTAAACCGGGAGACAAACATTTGAAAACAGCTCATGGCAGCCGAATTCCATCCTACAATGATTCAGAATTCATAATTCAGTTTTTCGTTTATGCTTTCTTTTCTTACTGTTTCACTAATAACTGTAAATCACTAAAATTTTATTTCAATATTAGACTTTGTCTTATGGTCTGGAGACCCCCAGAAAACATTCTAGTAAGAAGACTGTTTTATTATGAGTAACATAATAGTTGGGCTATGGAGTCAAAATTTATCTAAACAATTATATTTGCCAGCTAAAATGTCTGTTTCATTACATTATTTTGATATTAATCCACACTTACTATGTGCCTAAAACAAGAGTAGTCCTCATAAATAAAAAGGAAGAAAAAACATTTAATTAAACTCCACTGAAATCATTTTATATTGTTAAATCTTGGAAAAGATTAATTAGAGTTAATTGTGATAAATATAATAAAACTGAAGGAAAACTAGTTTAGGGGACCTTGTATGACTCCTACGCACAAATTCACTTTCATTAAGAAGAGATAGTAAATGTTTTAACATAATTCTATATTGTTTTGAAAAATTATCAATACTTTTCTCATGATTTTACAAGAAAGAGTATGGCAATAAGCAAGTTCTATTTAAAAATTTGCCTAACTTTATCTTGAATCATTAAAAATTACAATGATGTTATTTCTTTCTCTCTAAAACAGAAACACCTTTATTTGAGATATCAAACATTTGATCATAGAATCTCTCTAATCATCAAAGATACTAAATTTCAACCTAGTCACCTTGAAGAAAAATAATAGAAATGATTAAGACTTTTATGTATTGAAGAGAAATTTCTTTTAAGTTGCAGATAAAATGACCAAATGCATATTTGGGAGAAAACAACACAAGTCCATAAAGAGCATTTTGTTGTAAATTATTTAATTCATGTATTGTGACACATTTGCTGTTAATTGCAAGCTGAAAAATATGTTTAACCTTCAGCCATCTACAAGTTAAAAATATCAAAGTCATTTTGTTCTGATTATCTATAAATTACTTAGAATAATCTAACATTAAGATCTGTGATTCTAGAGCTTCTTATTTATAGTTAGAAAATGTATACTTTTTAACGCAATAAAAACCTTTTTCCATTTGAGCATGGGTTTTGCCTTTCTGACAGCTCTAAGTCCACAGGATGTGGAGGGATGATTTAAATTTTACATCAAAATTGTGACTGCACTAGACTTTTTTCCCCCTTCTCAAGGGAGGCATTGTTCTTGCCTTTCCATAACCAGGCGTGACAGCGCCAGACTGGAGTCATACGGCTGGTCTCTGAGTCAGCGTGAAAGTGCTCACCTCCTGAGTTTCCCCAGATGCTCAGCTCCTTGTGTGTCTGAAAGCTAAGCAGAGTAGCCACATATCCCATTCCTGGGACAGACACAGGAATGAGGGGAAGAATCTAGGGTTTAGTAAAAAATATCTCTTCCGGTATAGGCTGTAAAAATCTTTTATTAATAATATGAAGTACGAAAAAACCAAAGCCCCGTGTTTAATATAAATACAATTTTTCTGACCCAAAAGTTCAGAGAATTAACAAATTGATTAATGAGTAATAGTGTGCTTCCAGGTTAAAGAAATAAAGTATTAAAAATCAGAAACCTTTTGGATTTTTCTGAGACATATGGTTGCCATATGTATAAATTTTAGGTTATGGACAGCCGAATAGATAGCAAAAAATTATTGTGTAAAATGCTTACCAATTCTCAATATCTCTAATAAGGTATCTTTAAAAATTATCTGCAGAATCCCTGCTACCTGGACAATCTTTTCTGCTGTCTATCAGAACAATCGCTAGTGAAAAGGAATTGATTCCATTCTATTGTTCTATCCTGGAATAAACCTGTCAGGTCGAAGTTTGGGATGTGGCTGTGTCTTGTTTATATATGCAACCATGTGGGTGCACGTGTGTATG
The DNA here is from genome assembly GCF_001604975.1 of Cebus imitator. Taxonomy (NCBI): domain Eukaryota; kingdom Metazoa; phylum Chordata; class Mammalia; order Primates; family Cebidae; genus Cebus; species Cebus imitator. The sequence continues at coordinate 9,671,045 of NW_016107340.1, forward strand.
TGTGCACACGTGCATGCAGAAAGAGAAAGACAGAGGAATTAAAGGAAGAGGAGGAAGAGGGGAAGGACAAGCAGAAGAAAGAGAAACTTTACTATCTGATGATACGCTAATGAACATTAATAATATTTCTTTTTTATGGAACCCCTCCATTAAGGATTGGACCATACCACCTTAATTTAATCATGATCTGATGCTAACAACATTCAATACTATATAATTCAAAACTATTTGGTTGAAAGTTTTGTGTATTTCAAAGAAAAAAATACAGAAGTAGAAAAAAACTCCTTCCAATTTGTTAACCCACGAAAAGGAAAGCCAAATGATATGTAATTCCTAAATATTACTACTACTAATCTCTCAGTAATATCAGTCAATTTTTTCATGTTATCCTTATGAGGATGTATTAACATCTACATATGAACACAAATGCATATGTGGGAATGTTTGTAATAATGTGTAAAAACAGTTCACCATATTCACCATACTTATGGAAGAAGGTGGGTTTTCATTCATGGATAACACTGGTCAGGTGAGGTGCATAAGCAAAAAAAAATTGTTTTGATAGGAAAGAATATCTACTCAGGCTTAATAATACTGAGACCTCTATAAAAATATTATTTCACTTGTTTTCATGACTTGGTCATTTTGACCCTTTTAGGACTTTACAGTACTGCAATGGCAGAACTGCAAATAGGGAATCAAATTTTATTTTCTAAAACAAAATCCTTATTTACTGATTTGGAGCATCACTCCCTGACTTGTTATCTGGGATTCTTCCTGTTAAAGTGCCCATCCCCACTCTTGCTCTCTCCCTCCCGTCTCACATTACTGGCTAAGTCTAAATAAATAGCAAATTGCCCCATAATCAAAAGTGACTTATTCTTAGCATGGCGTATGTCTTGAAATAAAATCTGTGGCATGTTTAATTTATTTAGGATCTAATAATGATGACAAAAATAATTAAGTAACCAGTCTAGTTTTAATTTCTTTTATTTTCAAAGGTCATTGTGAAATCAAGCAAGTTAAGCCGTCTAAAGAAAACCTCTAGAGAATGCTTTCTCACTAGCAGAAATGAGAAAGGAGGCCCACAGCTAAAATGAGTGCTGAACATCAGCATCCAATTTGTTGAAAGCTGACTGTCTAAGTAGTCCAATGAAGAGAAATATTATGACCCCCTACCCTCTTTGGAATCCAAATAACCCTGACAAGGAACAGTTTATATATTGCTAAATTCTGGCCAATTTAGGGGGCTCATTCTTTCTTTCCATGCCCCATACAGACTTGGTTACAGCCTGTTTCTACAGCAGCTGTTGAAAATGTACAAAGTAGAAAATATTTATGTTATATTCAAAATAGACAGCAAGGAACGTATATACAGTGCACAAATCTTTCCTCAAACAACAGCTTCTGATGTGAGAGACAGGCATACTAGACAAAGATAAATTTTCCGAACTTCCCAGCAAAAATAAAGAATTTGCCATCCTCATTAGGAAAAGTCCAAAAGTAAGGGTGCAGTGCCAGAGACGATGAGCATCTATCAACCCAAACTCCAAAACAGCAGGATGCAGCTATGGTTGATGTTATAAGAACGCTGAGCCTCTTCATTGGCTCCTTTCATGCCAAAGCTCCTTTGCTTGGATGAATATGAATTAAATCCATAAGCTTTCCTATTTTTCTAGCTTGACCTCTAAACTTATTTTATGTCTTAAATGTTTATCTTCTTTTCCCATTAATCTTTCTGGTTTTAGCACATGCCCTGTTGTTTTTAGATAGAAAAAAAAAAAAAAAAGTTTAAAAGCATGGTTCATACTGCCACTGTGGGCAAGCTAGGAATGCTAGCTCCCAAAATAAAAAAATTCAAAGGTTATGGCATATACTGTAGAGAAGAAAACCATCAAACTCCAGCAATGGTATGACAAGTATAAACACACAATAAGTACAAGATTTGCAGTGTATTTCAAACAGGGCTAACAGTAATATTACTATTAAGTTCCCATTTGTTCATACTTTAAAACTATGCCATAGAGATAAGCCTTTTGAAATAAACAGCTTTTCCTATATGCTCTGTCTTTTCAATCAGTTCTATGCCTTGGAACATACAATGGAGATGTTTTCTGCAACACTATAATATGAATATCTAATTTTAGATGGTAATATAATTCAGTTCATTCCCATCGTTTGTTAGAATATAGCTGATAAGAAACTTTACTGATTAACACAATTTAACCATATCACCACAAAATCTGTCAGTACAAAAATTAAAACAAAAATTTAAAAAGTAATCACCTTACAAAACTGTAAAAGAAAAACTTAATCAAATAAAAGCAAAACCTTCAAGCTGGAATCTTGCACTTCAATACAGTATTTACCGTTTACCATTTTACAGGTACTCAGTCTGCCATCTTTTCTGCTGTTCTCCACTGTTTCTCCCAAAGCTTAACAAAGGCCCAGCTGTATAAACCAGTCCTGTCAAAGAACATAGTTAAGGGATGGATAAAACAGGGAGGGGTGTCTAACATGCTGACCACTGTCTGAGCTTATGAGGATAAAGGAGCCTTGATGGAGAAAAGTAATCATCCACTGCTGTTTTCTTTTTTTTTTTTTAACCTCATTACCACATGCTAGAACATTTTTTTTTTCCACTACCCAAACACCCTCATTCCAATCCTCGACAACTGAAAGACCTTTGTGTTCCAAAGGGGACTGAATCCTCCCCAACCTCTCCTTCCATCCCCTTTTTTTTTTTGTTTTTTGTTGCTGGCAAGTTTATGGAGGCATGATCATTTAAAGACTTCTCAAAATACTGGTTTCCTCTCCATCACACCATCCACACACAGTTCCCTGAAAACATTTTTAAAGGCTGTATAAACTTACTTGCTTTGAATTCCTTTTTACTAAAATATTATCAACAGCTTTTGATTTCAACATAGTTATTTATGCTAAGGACTCTAGAAAATGATACATGCCTTTAAAATATATTAAAGCATATATAATAGAGGTAGAATGAGCGCTGTAATTTAGGGTATACAGCTTAAATTTTAAAGAATGTGTTTCTTGTAGAATACATATTTGAAAGGGAGTTGGCTAAGTGCATACTCAAAGTGTGTAGCAACTGTGAGATATGATTCTGAAATTTAAAAAAACGTTAGGCTAAGCTAATTAATCCTTTCAAAATCCTAGCTCTCATGTGTCCAAGAACATCAAACCATGGGGAAGATTTTCCACAGATTTAAATATGCATTTCCTATTTTCAAGTTTGTCATTCTTACATTCTATGCTGACATTATTTATAAAGGACTGAAGCCTAATCCCCACAAAGATAGCTACCATAACTGCATTGGTTAGTAAGCAAAACACAATAAATGCCCAAGGAAATCCCTAGGCAAGAACCACCAGATCTATATGGAGAGAGCTGCATCATCTGCAAAGTTACTTCTATTTCAGGGTGTCTTTTGAGGCTGGGACAAATATTTGAACATTATTAAATCCTCTATTTATCCAAAGACTGCTGCAGCTGCAGCGTCTTCTTCATACTGTCCTGTCAATGACCTAAAGGCATTATCCTTTTTTAAATGGGGTAAATGTGATTTCTTCCCCAATCTGTATATTTTTCTATTAAACAAGAAATGTATATTTATAACATAAAACATAGTTTCCTCAGAGTAAACTATTATCTATACAGTAGTTGCTTTCAGATCAACCTCTTCCCAACATTCATGGCTGCTTTAGGTACAATAGCAACAGCTACTCTCATTCCAACTTGCTTCATGCAGTAGTCCACTTTCACAAGTAATTAATTACCTCCTAGTATTTTTTTCTTATGAAACAGATTTTTTTAATATCAAAATACATAAAAAGTACCTGCCAATGTCATATTCAAATCATAATACAGAAGTGAAATACAAAAGAAAAACAAAAAATATTTCGTTGCAAAAGGGAACAACGTTTAAACCTCCTTACCATCATAAACTTCTCACTTGCCTCTCCTTAAAGTACTTACTTAACTTTCCAAAAATACATGTGGATAATCTATCCAATATTTACAAAACCCAACAAAATGTTATTTTGAAAAATAAAACTAAACCACTAAAGATGACACCATTCTGTGACATCTCAAGATATGTTAAAAATATTAATCATTCTAATACTAATTAAAATGATCATGAAATATAAGCCAAATTTCCTCAATTTCAATATATTTCCCAGAGAGTCTATTTTGTGTATATTATAGTATGTCTTGATGTTAACAAACTTACAGAAATGAAGAAGAGAACCTTAAATCTGCTCAAACTTGTTCTGTTTTTCTTCCGTATCTTTGCATTTTTGTTACCATAAATGACTTACTAATAATAAACTATAATGATTAAAACCTCTCTGGAATTGTTTTTTAAAATAATATAAATCTTTTGTTCCTTACAGTTCCTTGCAGAGCAGTAAGAACAATAATGTGAGAGAGACCTAAAGATAAGTTCTAGTACATATTCATGAACTTTGGCTTCTGAGCGACTTGAATGACTCCCACTAATTACACATTGATATATGCCGTGACTGTGCTAGATGCTTTACATGTATTATTTCTGGTCACCAAAACAACCCATTATTGGACCACAGACATAAATGTAAGAGCTAAAACCATTAACCACTTAGAAGGAAGCACAGAAGTACATCTTCATGGCCTTGGGTTAGGCAATGGTTTGCTAGATTTGACACTACACACACAAGTAACAACAACAACAAAAAAACCAGATAAATAAATCGGACTTCATTAAAAATTTTTGCACTGAATACAATGCTAACAATAAAGTGAAAAAGCCCAAAGAATGGGAGAAAATACTTGCAAATCATATATCTGGTATGAGAATTGCATCCAGAATTTATAAAGAACCTCGACAATTTATATATAAATGTATATATATATATGTGTGTGTATATATTTATATATATGGAACTATCATAAAAAACTTACAATAAAAAGACAATCCATTTTTAAAATGAGAAAAGGATCTGAATATACATTTCCCCTAAGAAGATATATAAATGGTCAATAAGCACATAAGAAGATGCTCAAAAGCATTAGTCACCAGGGAAATGTAAATGAAACCACAATAAGATGTCACTGCACATCCATTAAAATGGCTAAAATAAAAAGGACAGACAATAACAAATGTTGGAGAAGATGTGGAGAAATTGGAACCATCAAAGTTTGCTGTTAGGAATGTAAAATAGCATAGTCACTTTCAAAAACAGTTTTCAGTTTCTAAAGAGTTACCATATGACCTAGCAATTCCCCTCCTTGGTAAATACCAAAGAAAATTGAAAACATATGTCCACGCAAAAACTGGTACACAAAGGTGCATAACAGCATTATTCATAATAGCCAAAAAGTGGAAACAGGCCAAGTTTCTGTTAAATGATGAATGAAAAAACAATATGTGGCATATCCATACAATGGAACATGATTCAATAATAAAAATGAATTATTTATATATGCTACAAAACTGATGAACCTTGAAAACATTATGCTAAGTGAAACAAGCCATTCACAAAGGACTACATATTCTAAAATTCCATTTATATGCAACATGCAGAATAGAAAAATATGTATAGAAAATAGATTGGTGGTTGTCTTGGGCAGGGTGTGGGGTGGGGAGGGGAAATGGGGAACAACTGCTAAAAGTTACAAGATGTCTTTTAGAGTAATGAAAATATTCTAAAATTAGATTGTGGTGATGGTTGCACAATTCTGAAAATACTAAAAACCACTGACTCATACACTAAATGGGTAAATTTTATGGTACTGAATTATATTTCAATAAAGCAATATGTTTTACAACTACAAAAGACACATCATCGCCTCCATTCTACTGATAGAAACTAGCTCAGAGATACTACCTAAGATGATAAAGATCTCACAGTTAGAAAGTAGCTGAACCAGAATTTGGAGCTAGACTTGCTCCAAATATTATCACATTTTCATTATTAATTAAAAGTCAAATATAAGATATTTTTATGAAAAAATGCAGGCTTTAAACTGGATTTCACCCAAATAAAAAATATATTTCTCATTTCTACTGCTTTTATTTGAATACAAACTTTTATTGATTATTGTTGTTGGATCTACATTAGGTACATGTTTTTCTTTTCCTAACTTTTTTAAAGTTCTTTTTTTAGCTCCTTCTCTCTTTGCCACATCATCTTTTTACACCCTGATAGGCAAATATTTGATGACTGTTTTTCAAAAAGGCACTGAATAGATTGACAATTCATTACTAATTCTTACATAGAACAGACAATATCCTGTTTACTAATTTCTTCATTTAAATGCTTAGAAAAGATAATATGGGTTATCTTATTACCCAATAGTTTAGTCTATAGTGGTCTGACCCAGCATTTCATCCTTGTTAACACAGGTAAAGCTTTGGAAGGGTAACTCAATCTTCAGTTTATCACAGAAAACTTCTAAAGAAATTAAAACCTTTGTAAATAACTTCTGGAATAATCTCAAAATAATAATTATTAACTGTTAATATCTGTTCCCTCCATCTCCAGAGCCCTAAATTCATTTCTTATGAAATCAACTATTGTTGGTGTTCACTGCATAATGGAGTCTTACATTCTTTTTTAAACATTAGAGAGGGGAATTAAAATAGGTAAGTTGATGGTTTTCTAAATTTATTTTTCATAGCAGTTTTACAAATACATCTTTACTGTTAAAAAAGTAAAACATTATCCTCAACTAATATCCCATGATATATTCCATGATGCTTTCCACTTATGATAGTAGTTGGAATTAATTTAGGGCAATGCAACACAGGCTTAATTAAATAGACATTGATTTGCCAGGACAAGTAACTTCAAACCAATTTAGAAATCAGGATTTCCTTGAGGTATATCTAGAAGCAAATGTTTCAATTTTTATTTCCTTAAAAATAATTTCATTTCTATCATGATGGAGGAGAAAAAAGTGAATTAGAGGGAAGAGGCACTGACAAATACTTGAGTAATACCAATAACAACAAAATATGTAAACATAAGCACTGAAGTACAAGAGCTTACTGATTCCCAAGGATCTGGATGTTTAAAAAATCAATTACTAGTCTCATTATTAATTAAAGTGGTTGTTTTAAAGTCTATACTAGTAGTTCATATTCATTCATTTTTTACCTTTTTTCAAATTTAACTTAACTTTTTTTTACTATAGTAAGTAAGGTACTTGAAAATTCTAGACAAAAATACAATATCTCACATTTCTGCTCTTTCTTTCCATTACTGAAACTCAACTAATAGACATTTAATCCAGAAGAAACTTCCTAACCAAAATAAAAGCAAATTTACTATTGGATTGTAAACTCTGAAGCAAAAGCAGTATTACTGATTTTTCAATATAATGAAGGACCTAACATAAAGCATAATAAATCAAAGTAGAGGCATGAAGGCAATGTCTAAGACCATGACCTTTGATTAGACACACCTAGCCTGAGTCTTAGCTGTAGTCCTTTGCTACCTCGGTGACCTTGATCATGTTACTTAACCTCTCTGAATCTGTTTTCCCTTTATAGGAAATGTAAATAGCACATTATTTATGGATGTTTAGGGAAGTAAATGAGTACATATAGAAACATGTAGCACCAAACCAAACACTATACATTCTTAATAAACGCTATCTATCATTATTGTTGTTATTTGAAATTGAATTGAATCTCATTTTAACCACTTAGCTGTAAACCATAGTAAAGGTTAGGATAGGACACAATCTAATTAGCAATGAAAATCCATCTGTGTTTAATATACTTGGACCTTTGAAAAGGAGTCAAGAGTTATTTTAATATTTTTATACAGCCAAAAATTTCATTTCTGAATTTAAAAAATAAGACTTAGAACTCATGGTGTGAAGCTAAGATTTCTGAATCTTGCTAGAAAAGTGAGTAATCAAGTTCTTACGACTGACTCTGAAGCATCCTGGGCCTTCAAGTAATTTTACTTTCAAACAAAGTTAAAAGAGAGCTGTGCTAATAAGGCTTCCTACTATCAACCTATCAAAACCTAATCCCATTTCTAGGAATTCAGAATATGGTTTTTGCTACATGACATTTATTTCCAAATAACAAATAAAAAAGAAATTCCCACCACATGCTTCTTTAAAAGATGCCGAATCCCCTTAAAATCAAAGATAGTAGGACATGTTATTATATGATACAGTCATTGTGAAAATTTCATTAGAAACTGCTCTTCACATAAACAGTGGTTCCTTCATTCTATGTGCAGGACTTAAGACTTCCAAATAAATGGGTTTCTATTGTAAAGAATAAATGTGGGACACAGGTGCATTGTATCAATGAACTTGCTGCACTAGCACTGCAAGATCACAAATGCTTAAGTTTGGCTTAGATTCATACCCAGCATTTTGAAGAGCCATCTGAAGACTATGAGGTTACATCCAAAAAGGATGATTTTTGACCACAAAAATCAAGCTATCACAAGAAATAAGGATGAAAAAAGAAAAACTAGTAAGAATTTCCTTTTCAATCTATGTAGCTATTTAGCTACTGAAATAGTTGATTCACTCTCTTTCCTGTACACTATCATCAATAATTTTGGCCATCAACATTCCCAAAATGACCATGTTGTTCATCTAAAAATATTTTATACTTCTAATAAAATGTTTGAAAACAAAGGAGTATAACTGCACACACTCCAAGAAAAAACAATTGAACTAGAATGTGCCATTAATCATTTGGCAAAAGAAAATCAATAGAAAGTATGCAGTTCCAGGTAGATTTCTGCAGGCTATCACCAAAATGCAGCATGAAATAATAGATACTTCAAAATGGAGTGATGTTGAGATAGTTTAAACACCACCTATTACTTGCCATATGGACTATAACCTCTCAGCTCATGGGCTATTTAGAAACTCTTCAGAATTAATAAGCACTGCTGTCGGTGTACTGTCAAGAAATGTAAGCCCCCATTCATATTTTGGAGATAATGTAGATAAATATAAACAACAGTAAAGAATTATAATCTAAGGGAAATTAATATTTCAATGTTACCGATATCATTTTAATTGCAAACATTGGGTAACATACATTTTATAATAAATAATCAATGTAGTCTTTCTGGTCCTTAGAAACCCAAGGGGAATTAAAAAGGAATGTAATATTAGAATTCTCAATTCAGTATCAACATGGGAATCAATCCAGGAGCTACCAATAAAGTCAAGGTTTTAAATATTTTTACCAACTCATCTGGTGATGACTGCCTATGGAATTTCTATCAGGGCTTTTTAGTATCTAAAAAAATCTTAATCTTTAAAATTTTATACATGAATCTTTTGTGTTATATACAGAACACACAGCTCACTATACACATCTAAGAAAATTGTTGAAAGGTAACCATGATGTGGCAGAGGTATTGTTATATTTAGAGGACAGAACCCCAATTATTCATTCATTAATTTAATATTTATTGAATGTCTACTATGTGCCAGGTGCCCATTCTTGTAAAGGCTAGCATATAAAAAGACAATTGCAATGCTATATAATAGCCAATAAATTTACAAACAGAGATACAAGATTTTTTAAAAGAATAAAAAACACTGTTGAGAGAAGGTACATTTAGGATCAGAATTAAAAAGAAACTTCTGGCCAGGCACAGTGGCTCATATCTGTAATTCCAGCACTTTGGGAGGCCAAGGTGGACAGATCACATGAGGCCATAAGTTCGAGACCAGGCTGACCAACATGGTAAAACCCTGTCACTACTAAAAATATTTAAACAAAAACAAAAAATACCTGGGTGTAGTGGCTCATGCCTATAATCCCAGCTACTCTGGTAGCTGAGGCAAGAGAATCGCTTGAGCATGGGAGGCAGAGGTTACAGTGAGCTAAGATTGCACCACTGCACTCCAGTCTAGACAAAAGAATGAGACATTTCCTCAAAAAATAAAAAAATAAACAAATAAAAACAAAAAATAAAAATAACCTTCTAACAGTCAAAGCCAAACAAAAACGATGGTATTTTGCTTGCTTTATCAGGTAGTGTGCTCCAGAACACTTTTAATATCTAAATAGAAAACAGATGATATATCAGGAATGCTAGAGGATTCATGCATACCTCCAAAGGGCTGGACTAGGTGACCTTTCTGGTTCTTCTGACTGCTGATACTTTACTATTCTTTTTTTAAAAACTGGGTATGATTGACTAATATTTTTATTATATTGTATATTATGATTAGCAACAGAATTTAATGGGTCTCAGTTAAAAGAACAAAAATGTTGGGAAATGGAAATTATAATGGTATAAATAAGAAGTTTCAAGAGAGTCAATCAATGGGGTATCTACTAAGTAATTATGAGTAATTCTTCATGATATGGCAATGAATGTGATTATGTTATAAATTATACAGCATGCTTTCCTTCATTTCTTAAAATAAAATTACCAAAACTGGTAGTAGGTTATATGAGTTGTATTCTAAGACTGGTGGGAGATTTGAAATATTTACTCTTTCCTCATTCTTCCTCCAAGACGGCAGGCATTTATATTTAGTATATATATAGACAGATACATGAGAATATTATATGCATGTTTTATGCCTACTAACAATACAACTGTAATATTTACCTTAACTCTGTTTTTCCATTTTATAAATAATTTTTACAGTCTTTCATCTGGCTTTTTAAATTTATTCAAAGTATTTTAAAGGACATGGTTCCTAGAGAGTTTTAATTTGGGGTAACAAGAGCAAAAAATTTTAGCATCTTCTCTTTTCTCCAAGTGCCACACATCCTTCTACTACAAAGAAGGGACTAAGTCTTAAATTACTAGTTAAAATACCTGCAGTTGGCAATAAACAATATTTTAGGATTAAAAAATGAAATTGAATATTTTGCCCAATAACTCATTTCAGGTAGTAAACCTAGTTCTTAATTTGTTGATTATTTTTCTAGTTGCATGGATTTGGCATATACTAGAGTTCTGCTATACTTAACCATGTCTTTCAAATATTTTTCCTACCTATATCTCAGAGACTGATTCATATATATATAAGGAAAATGGCCCCCAATTCTTCCATTTTACCCCAAACAGCCAAAATTGTATTTTAAAAATTACACTGAAAATCAGGATACACTGCAGAAAATAATAAAAATCCAGAAACTGAAAGGTAATTAATAGGAATTACTAATGAGTAAAGAAAATGACTATGCAAATGCCTGCATTGTGCATGTGTGTGTTTGCGGTGGGGGGGAGGTTTAAGTGACAGGCAGATTGCAGAAACCCCGACTAGAGGGGCTCCTGTGACCTCACTGAGGTTCACGGCTTCCAATTGAAATTGGTATTTTGACAAAAAATTATGACGATTATGACAATTATGATGAAAAACCAAACATCTGGATTTCTATGAGGAATGTCCAGATTTTTAATGTTAGTATAATCAAAAGAAAAACAAGAAACACCCATAGCCAGTACATCAGTTTGTAAACTTTGATTTAATGTGAATCTAACAGTAACAATACATTTGATAATAAAACTATCCAAGAATATCTTGGTATTTGTTGTCACTTTAGCCAGAGTTCTTTCATTTAAATGTGGTAATAAAATGTAGCTAATATACAGTAACTAAGATATCACACTGAGATGTATCTCCATATCTGTGTAGCCACTTACCTACCCACCTATCTATCTTATCTTTATAACCACCATGCAAGTGGGTACTATTCCTATCTCTATTTTATGGCCAAGGAAGCCAAGGAATGAAGGTCAGAAGATGTCGAGGATCAGAAGTGCAGTAACTTGCTTGACGTCCCACAGCTTCAGTAGCAGCACAGGATTCAACCCTAAGCCTTTCACCACAAACTCTATGCTTTTGCCTACCACACTACTTCTATTGCAGATTTTCTCTGAAGTGCATTACATACAGAAACTATCTCTTACAAAAATAACCCCAAAATGGCGTATCTTCTGGCAAATATATTTGTACCAGCTATGAATGAGTGAGAGTTTGAAAAACAGAGAGTCCAAAATGGTGAGACTTTTGGATGATTTGGATGGTTTGTCACTATATTTGACATTAAAACTGTCCCAGAAAATCCTGTACACATGATTAGTAGACTCTATTGTATATCTCATCTATCTCCCACAGCCCCATTGCCAAACATCAGCATTTATTTAATCAGCACTATTGCCTTAAAGTCTATTCATTTTTGGCATTTTCTCTTCTCTGAAATACTTATTAAATCTCTGCTTAAAAAGTTAGTTTTAAAATATTAATAGTAATAAGCTTCTAAACAGAAATTTCCCCAACTAAGTGTTTTCTACAAAAGCAACAGAAAAGAAGTTTTTAAAAATTTGCCTTTTAATTTTAATTTACCTGAAGTATAATTTTCTAATTCTAAGATGTTGTTGTATTTCACTTACAAACAACATAAAGTTCAACATAGTGATGATCCTCAGTGTATTTCAAGTCAGAGACAAACTTTAAGACTGCCTACTGCAATCTTTAGGAAGATGTGGTAGCCTAGACAGATGATTCTCTAGATTAGTAATAGACTAGTTCTAAGACAAAATTCCCAGCATGGACTACTGACATTTCTGTTGCTGTCATTTTATTTCCCATTTTGATTTAGGTCCAAGTTGAGTACAGAAATCACAACTTTTGGGAAGATCACATAGGAATTGGAAGTAGAAGCTTCTTGACATTGTTTCCATGAATCCTCTCATGAAGAGCTAAAAGAAAACAAGAATACCATTGCTTTTACCCATGGACCTATTCCTTATGCAATATGCTTGCCAAACTGTCTATAAGTGGGAGAAAAGAAGTATGTTATGGAGAAAATCTGAAAAATCTTACCTAGGCTTCAATTTTCCATAGTTACTTTATTTGAGGTCCTCCAATATAAGCAGTTTGTACAATATTTGTATGTAAAATAGCATGATTCAAAACAAAAGTATCCTGTTTACAAGGTCTATGAATATTGATAATGACTAAGAACAAGTATTATGAAAAGGGTATATAAATATTTTAATGAATAACTAGATAAAGGTACTATTTAGACTATAAACTTTATGAGACAGAGATCATGTATATTTTCTTCATTTCTATATTTTTGGGCTAACAGTGTCTGATACATGAAATATTTGTTGAGTGACTGTCCAAATATCCAAAATAATATTCCATCTATATAGTTAAAACAATTACTGGTACATAATCCACCTAATATCCTCTCAAGGGAATCCAAGTTAGAATAGTCTCTGTGCTGCAAGGAAGCCTAATAAAGAAGTACAAAACAATCAACAGGAGCGGTGCATCAATCAGAAGAGGTCTGATCATGATTAAATAAGTGCATTTTAAAAACCTCAAATTTCCGTTCATAAGTAGAATTTAAAGCAGCTGTTCAGCACTAGCACAATGTATGCCTTATGAAAGGCAAATCATGGCAGCAGCGAAACTATTGCTCTAAGACCTCAAAGGTGATAAGACCTTTAAAAAAAAAATAGTAAAAAATCCAAAGGGACAATTTTAGATTTGTCACATTGCACAGCAGACAAAAAGAATTTGGTATTCCAATGTTGGGGCCTCTGTTTTTAAACATGACGCTGAGGTGTTTCCCTCAGAAGCAAAGGTCTTAGGGGACATGTCTGTCACAGCAGTTATTTTCTGTTTCACTTGTTGGCAAACTTACATTTCAAAACAACAACAAAAACGAGCCTCCCCAGCTCCCTGTAAACCAAGGAGGTAGAAACAAAAAATATTTCAAAGCAAGAAAGCAAACAGACTGTGAGGACTGAAACTCAGACCAAAGGCATCTGCTCTCTAACTCACACTCCCCACAACCACCCAGCCTTCTTACAATCTTACAGATTTTCCTAAGAGATGTTGCCATTTTAGCTTTGTTTTTCCCTAAGTTCTGGCAATACCCATCACTGCAGGCAAGGCAGCAAAGCCACTAGCAGAATCCAAACCGGAAAACAGAAAAGCTGTTCTGTCTTTTCTTCCCTGCCACTCCATTACTAATTTATTTTTTTCAAAGTAAAACTCCCTCATTCTACCCAAAACGGCAATCACTAACTTCTAGCATATAACAATTATTTCATTAAGGGCAAAGAATACAAAAATGATTATAGTCTGAAGGGCTAAAAGATGGACTAATCGAAACACCAGACAATTTCCCCCTCGAGCTCCCACTTTTTTTTCAGGGAGGAATAATACTATAAGCCAGCTAGTGTCTTCTTCCTTTAAAAAACACCAAAGCAATCTTTGTTTTCACTTCCTTCTGGCACACCTCCTTGTGAATCCCACCCAATGTGGTGGTTGCCAATGCAGCTTCCTGTTCAGTCTTGATAGAAAGAAAGAAAGAAAAACAAAATAATATGAAAGAACAAAATGTCTAATGTCATGTGTCTGTTATCAATATATCATTTAGAATATAAGAATTTCACTATGATTCTTCAAAAAATATCATTTTTGAAATTCAACCACCATACAGTGCTTATATTTTTCTCCTTTAAATTTACAATTAATAGTCCATAGAATAAACCAAGGGTTTTGTGTCAAGAAAAATATCTCTATTTGAGTACAAAGAAAAGAACAGGAAATCCACCTGCATTCATGGGTCACTTGCATCTTACTAATATTTCTTTCTGATTTACTATATTTTGTTTCATATGCAAAGTTGAAGTTGAAACCAGTCTTTAGACACTATTACAGAGAAAATGAGATCCTATAGATAAATGATTTCCATAACATTTATATATAACATGTGTCATATATATCCTATGTTAAAAATAAGTTCGAGTGCTATTAAATCTATATTAAGTTTGAAAATTCAATCCAATTCAATAAGTATTTCTGTAGTGTTGATATTGTGCTTGGCATGAGGAAATAAAGATTAATGAATTTTAGCTGAGGCACTCTCAATCTAGTGACACTGCAGTCTAGTGAGAAAAATCAACTAGTAAACATACTGAAATAAGAGCAGAAAGAAGATTCTGTGCAAGTTCTGGAGGGAGTACATGACTCTCAGTCAAGGGAGGCTTCTTAAAGGATGAAGTTATACCACCCCAAAACAAATGAATGAATAAATAAGTAAACACATAATGTAAGCAAATAATTAAAAGAAATATAGAGTGATATACAATAGCTAGAGACTAGCATGCAACGTAAGAATCAGGAGACAAATGACTAGATAAACGGTAGAATAAACAGCTAGAAGAGATCTGATTATTTAATAAACATCACTTGAATGTCAAAAGTGTACCTAGCACTGAGCCATGAGGATGCTGTAGGCAACTCAGAGTTATCACAAGTCATTAAATTAAGAATTGCCATGACCAAAAGATACATTATCATAAACTCCATAATGCAATCCCCACGCCAAGCTCAAAGAACAATACTTTTTATTGACTATGAAATAACAGACAATTTTGGAATTTAGGGTCCTCTATAGCCTGTCCCCGGCCTATATGCTTTATACCCTATATCTCAGTCACACGAGATTCTCGCCATGTTCTAAGCTGATCATGATTATGTTTTATTCATGCTGGTGCTAAATCTGAAACATCCTTTCAACGCTATACTGGGTACTCCAAAAGCCTATACAACCTCCAGGTACCAGCTTGAAAACCACCACCATTATATAACCTTCTTTAATCTTCAGAGTTTGAAATTATCTTTCACTTCTTAGGACTGCAATGACATTCTGTGGGTATCAATTGTAGTTGTTCTATAAAGTGGTCTTGTGATGTTTATATAAACATTTCTACAATTCAAATGAAAAACATTGAGGGAGAATTTTTGTCACATCTTTTCCACAAATGTTGCCTAAAAAGGCTTTGCATTTAGTATATATTCAACAAATATTTACAGAATTGTACCAAGATAAAATATTTTGTATGTTTGGCTATCTAAGTGATCTTAAAAATTTATGAATGTTACAGAAATATCAAAAATCTCACATGAATTTAACATCAGAGATTAAGCTGCAAGAAGAATATCATATTATTGCTTCTTTCGTACTTGATAGGCTACATTGTCACTACTTCCTTAGCTTGTACCTATTGTTATAGTAATTCTTCCTGAATATTTTTTTACAGACCTAGGACCAGACTTTATCATCAAGTAATTCTACAAGGTGACATGGTAGATTAAAATTATGGGAAGCTAAATTTACAAAGTCCTTATATAATTTGACAAATTACAGTGAAATTTTGGCGAAAGCACCAAAAATGCTAATATAATGTTTTCTTATCTATCAGAATGTCCTTAGTTGTAAATGAAGGTGAGGTAGGTTTATATCAGGTGCAGTGGAGAAATATTACATTTGTAAGGTCTATAACTTGCAGGCTACCAGTATCCTAGCCTTTCATTTCTGTTATCATTCTCAAAGGATATTTACTAATAAAGAAAAGAAATTTTGAAAAATAGAGATAACAGGAATTCACAGAATTAATATAGTAGGAAGTTACTTTGTTTTGGATTTTCTTAGATATTTAAATCATTACTACTGACTTCAGGTCATCAAATAATTGATACTTCAACAAGGTCAATATTTTCAACTGGAAAAAAAAGTTTGGTTAAGCTTCTATGGTTAAATCCCCATCATTTTAGTTTTAAACTTCTTTCATTCTTGCTCATAAAGCAAGTTAATAGAAAACCAAAGCCATGCTGTATTGTTCATGTATTATGCCAATAAATTATTACAAATATATTACTATAGGTATGAGATTTTATAATTATCAATGTAATATTTTCATGTAATGTAATATTTTCTTAATGTAGTCATAATCAAAATGATGACCTCTTACATCAGTACAATGCTTTGGCTCTCTATTATAGGTAGAATTCAATGGAATTTCTCTCACACATCAAAAATGCGTAGTATGTCTTGATAATTCTGTGTTATATTTTAATAATTTACTGAATAGAGTTAATTTTTAGTAGAGGGCAAGTGGTACATCAGTGTGATTTTTAACATGTCACTAATATCCAATTTAAAGGAAAGTGGTTCGTAGCTGGTCCCTGACATCATCTTCTGTAATACTCTTGTCTTATATAACAAGAAAAACTTCACAGCCAATTTCAGAATATAATTGGTAATTTAGTGATATGTGCCAGACAAAGTATTTTCCTTTGAAAACTCCATCACAAGGTCAAGTTAAATATGAAGATGAATAGTAAATGTAAATGGTGATAGTAACCTGTATGTAGAAAAGTTATTATGGGGTTGTTTTAAAATTATATTGAAGAGGTTTATAACCACATTATATCATTTGAGGCTGAATATTCTATGCCATAAATGGTGGAAATCTATTCATGATACAATAACATTTTTGGGCAAGTGACATAAAACTTATTTGTTTATCCCAATTTTCCCATAAATAAATCAATCTTGGGAATAAACTGACAACAGTTGTACCTGTATATGAAGCTCTGACAATGTTATGAATATTTCATTTCATTTAACCCTTACAGTCCCCTTTAGTGTACTTAAAAATGACAATTAAAATATCTCACAAAAGAGTTTCACATGGCACCAAAAAATTAAAATAAATATTGGCAATCAATAACCAATAAAACCATACTGGTTACAGCACCTCAGTATCAACCCTGCAGACTACTGTGAAGACAGACTCAGTAAGGGAAGTAACATGCTGAAGTTATCCATAATCAATTTGATAGTTTCAGGACACTGGGATGGCTTGATATTTTAATTGCTAACTAGCTCATATTTATTTACTGTAATACACTTTTTATTGAAATTAGTTGAATCTGTAGTCACACTCCTCACATTTATAGACTCTTTTTAAATAGGTATTTTCAGTTTTGTAGTCAGTGGTACGTCTTCAAAAAAGTAAATGGGCACTGTAAGAAGAAAATTTCTCTCACCAAATAAATTAGGGGTAAGCTACATTAAACAAGTTTTTTTTTCTTTTTCTCTACTGCAGGACTTTTCAGAGACTGTAACATATGTAGTAGTAGAAGAGAAATAAATAAGCTGTACTTTTCAGGCCAGAAATCATCTACATAGGGAGAGTGAGTATTATAAAGACACAAAATATTACTAATTCATAGGTTTAGTGTATTTTTAAATATACCAAAGTGAGGACAACTGAACTCATAGATTATTTTGAATAGTACATTCAAAATCCTACGTTTTTTTTCCTAATAGCACTTCATTTCATTTTAAAAAACTGACACATTTTTGTCCTACCAAAAAAAGCATAATTTTGATAACAGATTTGAGTGCTTTTTAAATAGTGTCAAATAGTATACGGCTAAAGTAGTCTATGAGATCTGCTTGTCAAGTCAAATGATTTACAGCAAAAATGTCTTTGAGAAGCACAATTCTCCAAATAGATTGCAAGGTACACCAACTTTAGGAGAGAATGGAATACCAAGAAGAAGCCTATTCCAGAGGACTTAACATCAATCTGCATTAGGCAATAGGATAAATGACTTTTTGTTGCATGCCAGAAATGACCACACAGTTCTTACCTGTCATCTTTACTACTAAAAAATAAAAAAGATGATCTGCCAATACAAATTTTAAAAATCAGAACCATTGTGATTAAGAACCTCATTTTAAAAAGTGGACATTCCTTGCTTTGTTTTTCAAAAAGGATTAAAGTCTGGATTATAGGAATCAATTTCATAAAAAATTCTTATAAATTAGCAAACTTCTTCATTGCCCTTAATCATTATAGCAATTATTCAAATTCACCTAAAATAAACTACATAACCATTCTTGGGGAGGCTGTTGGTTCTTTGATAACTTCTACTTACAGGAGAAGGAAGGGTTATCCTTTCCAGTAGAGGTATATCACTTCCGTGAGGAATTCATAGCATTTTTACTAAAGCCACTCGTCATTTTTCATCACTATCTCTATTTCCCTGCAAGTTAACACTTTTTTCTCCTCATCTCTCTCCCTTTTATCTCCCTCTCTGTCATTCTCACTTTATATACACATGTACATAAATATGAACATCCATATAAGCAGGGCTAAAGGATCTAAGATCTGAGACACTATATTTTTCATAATTAGTGAAAAATACTTATTGTTAAAATAATGATGATCATGACAAATAGTTATTTTAATTTTCCTGCTTACCTCACAGAGTATATACATAAAGCCTAAAATCTATCCATCATAGTTTAAGGACAAGTTAACATCATTTCTTTTTTTTTTCCCCACCAAAGAAACTACAATGTTAAAATCCATCTTTAACAAATATGCAAGATAGTACTTCCATTTGATTGCACTTGGTCTTCAAGAACCATTGGTAGTCTACTGTAAATGACTTACCCTTTGATGATCATGAGTAAGACCTAACTCTATTTATACCTTTCAGTGTGCTAATATCATATGTTCCACAAAACATAGAGATCCTCACAAATTCAGAAATAAGCTCACCTTGAAATTCATTTGTCTCCAAAAGAGCATTACATTTTCCAAAACCCAGAAGACGATGTAGCCATTAGATAGCTATGAAATGCACTCTCAAGTAATAAGAGCATCAAGGAGCAACTGGAGGGGATGGAACCAGGGCAACTAACAGTCATGGAGCTCCCCCATTAAAATCCATTGGGCAAATGAGGAAGGACAGTGGAATATAGTGTGGCTCCCTGGAAAAATAAGGTAACAAAATCTGAAGGGAAGCCAAATCAGCCCAGAGAAAATACAGGTGAAAAGCTAATAAGTTTGAGTAGGACTAGGTACCAGGAAAAGCACAGGACCTGCAGTGAATCCAAGCAGCCAAGAAAACCAGGATCTCAGAGATTCAATAACCATTAGCAGAGCATGCAGAAATGCAGATCTCTCTGTCCTTAATGTTGGTCAGTACTCATGTGTGGCCAAGGAATTTTATGGGAATTGATAAGTTGCACTTTAACTGAAATAGAACTCTTTAATATTAAAGCCCAAGAAACTGACATTCAGAGGATGTATGAAACTTAATGCCTTTAATATCATTAGACGTGAATTTCTAAGCCTATAAAAACAATTTTATGCATTTTATTCATTGTTAAGCTGAAATAAACTATAGAAAATTATATTTATTTTTAAACAATAAAAATAAAACAATAAACAATAAAAGCACTTTTCCTTAACTATTCATTGATCATTCAATATACAAAATAGACTAGCCATTTATAAAGAAGAAAATTAATGTTGCTTGCTCTTGGTTAGAGTAAGAAATATACCATTTTCAAATTCCTGGCTTTTAATTTTTAAAAAGTTATAATTTTGACAATTATCTTTAAACACCTAAGGTCTTATGTCTAATAAAAGCAGCAGGCAATAGGTAATAAGCAAAAATTTGGAACTTAAAAGTCAGGAACCTAAAGGAAAATTGTTTGGTGACTGGGTGTTTAATTTGCATTATTCACTACCATGTTTAAACTGTCAATTCATTATCAATTAGCTGTTGCTAATTTATTCCAAGTAAATATAATTACTAAAATAATATCTGAAAGAAAATTATAATAAATTAAGTGGCTCTTCTGGTAAACTTTTTTAAAAATATGCCTTCTATGAAACAAAGTAAAAACACAGAAAGGATTAACATTAAAAGCATAGTCGTATTACAAACATATGTATAAATTAAAAGTGGAACAATCAGAAGAGAATTTGAACTGTCTCACAAAGAGCAACTCCTTAAACAACAATGACCCATTTCCTTCCAAATATGGAATATTCTCACAGTAAAGTCTGCAAAACCATCACACTAATATAAAATTTTAAAGTATGTTACACTGTAGGAACACAGTTATATATTGAACAATGATATAAATGAAAGAGAATTTTAAAAGCAAAAGCAAAAACTATCAGTTAAGAAACTGTTAAAAAGGATAATATTGCTTCATTATCTCCCACCCTCATTTTTTTCCTTAATAAAAACATTCTGTGCTGTGAGCTGAATATCAGATAGCCAATTAAATTCAGGGGTCTTCTAAGTATGAGTCAAAGTTCACACATCATGGGGCTAGCCTTTATCCAAGCATTTGACAATAAGTATCGAATATAGAGAAGTGAAAATGAACCTTGTAGCTATTAAAATTATTTAATCCTACTGTGAAAGGAAAAAAAAATAACCTTTCTGACAAAATCCAACTAGTCATAATTAAGTCCACAACAGAAGATATAATTAGATAGCATATATCAATATAATCTACACTTATACAATTCTTAATTTTTAAGAAAATACATGTTTACACCTGATAATATTTAATACTTTTGAAAACAATTTTTAGAACTGCTACTTTTTAAGACCTAACATAACATGACAGCTTGTATCGAACCAACAGAAAATGTTATAGTTAGAAATTTTGCAGTTAAAAAGCATCACTGAAGTTTATCAGAGACCATCAATGAAGAGGATAATAACAACAGTTTAATCAAATTAAATCATTCTTTAGCATCTCCATTTAATAATAGAGGACAATCAACAGGCTGTTCAAAACCAAAGCTTCCCTACAATTTCTCTACTCATCCTCATTCTGACCACACAACAACTCTTTTCAATTCAAACCACGCATTCTGGAGCTCCCTTTCTCACCCCTCAAAAACCTTAGTGGAATGAAGGGCATTAAAAGTAAACAACCAATAAATGTAACTGCATTACTGAGTCATGTGGGGAGGAGAGCAACATGCAGAGAAAATGGCTAAGTTGTTCACATTGGTAAAGCAGACTTTGTTCCACAAACTTTCCAAGAACATTGGTAGAATGCTTCATTTTTAATTTATTCAACTCCATTTAAAATTTACCTGAATGTAGCAATTTGGCTAGCTTATTTTTTGCTCTCACAAAATGCCATTTTTATTAATACACTAAGAAAAACTATGAATATGCTCAGTTTGATATTCTGACTTGTGTTTTGAGATCAGGCTCACGTAAACCTACAAAAGAAAGCTCTGTATTTATTTATAGGGGAAGGAGGATGAAAGCTGAAGGAATTTGCAACATAGAATCATGGCACAGTTATATCTAAGGAATAAATTAAGGTGTGTTATGTCCTTCAAGTGGTTTACTAGTGTTACCAGGACTTAGTACATGCTGAATCCTCTGATAATACAGTCAACATTTATTGGGTGCTTAAAATGCCAAGAGGATAGTTCTTAGTTGTTCTTAATGACCTCTTTTAATCCTCAAAACCACCCTGTGAGGTAGTTACTATTATTATCTCCTTTTCGAAAATGAGCAAACTAAGGAAGGCCCAGGGAAGTTAAAGAGTTTGCCCAAGGGAATGCATCTTGCATATGGTAGAACCATACTCTATAGAGGATGGTATTCTACAGCCCATACTTCTGGCCCATATGACTGCCTAGGTCTGGAAAATTCTACCATTCTTGACTTTCAGTTCTCACCTCCTCCTCACAAAGACCCTCTCTTTCTGAGGGGAATTAGGACTCACAAAACAGGATTAGGACTCCTTCTGTTCTCCATAACACCTGAACTTATTTCCCCACTCACATTTTGCTTTATTGCCACTGCTTGCTTAATATGTCTCTCCCACCAAACTACAAGCTTCATGAGGACAAAAGCCATACATTTCTTGTTCATTTTTAAATCTCTAGAAATGTAGTGTTTAGCACATACAAAATATTCAATAAATATTTCACGAAGGAATACACAAATATTTGACTACTGCTTTAAATATCTGTTCTAATGTCCAAGTGCTATTCAGGAATCCCTATTAGTTACTGCAAATATTGGTAACTCATCGTCAATAATATTAACAGCTACTATTTATTGCTTACTATATGCTTGGTCCAATTTTAAACAGTTTACATACATTCCGTTACTTAATATTCACAACAGTTTCTAAAAACCATTTTACATATGAGGAAAATGGTATTCAGAGAAATTACATAACTAGCTTCACATCACACAGTCAGTGAAATGTACAGCCAAGATCTGAATACAGGTATCTGACTGTACAGCCTGTGTTGTATATTACCTCTAAAGAAGGGCAATTTTCAAACTGATAAATCTTCTGTTTGAATAGAGAGACATGATATGAAGTAGTCAGAACAGAGAAGTAAGAAATTTTGGTAACAAAAACATCACTCCATAGATCTTGAAATATATTTCTTAAATAGCACAATAGCAGAGTTAAAAGAGAATGGCCTGTACTTGCTTTCAATTTTTTTTTCCAAAATTTATTAAATGTTTTAGAAACTTTAAACAAGATTATTTCTGATTTTCAATTTGTGGGAAGAGTGAATGACAAATAAAAAAATGAGTTGAATTTGTTTTGACTGAAGTTAAGTGGCATCTAGTATTTTTTCATAAAGAACAAATGTTGTAGCCCTAAGTATGAACTCTTAACAAAATACACTTTCACAATGTCACATTATTACACAGACTTTGTAATCAACAGTTTTAGATCACCTGCAAAAAAAAAATCGTTTTTACAGCTATTTTCAGAGTAGACATTATGAATATGCTGTGATGGCTTCTTGAACTAATGAAGCCCTATTTCTTCAACAAGGATCAGCTAAGCTCTCTGCAAGACAAATCTGCAAGACAAATCCTCATAGCTCAGATAGCTTTCTGAGAACAAATTAGATTTCTTAACATCTAAGCTCCTCCCCCCAAAAGTTTCCATGAACCTGGTACACCAAAATCTGAACTTGGTAGGTACCTGCTTCTGACAGATCTAACTACAATCCTAAGTGGCATAAAAAAAAAAAAATTGATGGCCCAATACCTGTCTTAAAAGCCCTGTATCTAACCTGAATCTAATCATGAAGATATAATCAAATCCAGATTGTGAGACATTACAAGAAGCAAGCAGCCTGGACTCTTCAAAAACATCAGTGTCAATGTCAAGACAATGGCAGGGTGCTATGTACAATATGACTGGATCCTTGATTTTAAGTCTTTAAAAAAGGTATGAAAAGCATTACTGGGACAGTTAGAAAATGTGAATATGAACTGTATGTCAAATGTTATTACTGTATTAATGTTAACTTTCTTGAATTTGCTAATATTATTGTGGTTATATAAGAGAATGACCTAGTTCTTAGAAATTGTAGCCTCAATCTACTTTCAAATGAATCAGAAAAGAAAGAAATAAAAAGTTAAGGTGGCAAAGTTAATAGTAAAAAATATAGGGATGCTCATTGTGCTACTATTTCAACTTTTCAGTACATTTGAATTTTTTTGAAATAAAAAAGAAAAATAAAACAGGATTCTGTATCTGATTAAACTAACATTTTTTAGGTGACCACAATGTTTTCAGTTACAGCAAATGCAAAATCAAAAATCTTCCTGGTTGATCACACAGATTTACCATCATGATCTGTAAGTGTCTAAATGTTGTCAGAAGCAGCAGTTCTAGAATAATTATGCCACAGCCATAACCATTAGTTTTGAACATAAGTGACAGTTTGCAAGTGGAAAAGAACAGTATTTTTAAATGACATTCTCATACTGATGAAATGATAAATTGTAAAATCTCCTTTTATTCCCTACTCATTCCTGCAGTAGCCATCCCCACTCCTTTCATTCGCACTGATGTGTACTTTCGCCCTGCTAGATAAATTACAGTAGACCCCCTTATAGATAGTTTTGCTTCCTGCAGTTTCATTTACCTACAGTCAACCAAATTCTAAAAATGTTGAAAATTTCAGAAATACACAGTTCATAAGTTTGTAATTGTGTGCTGTTCTGAGTAGCAAGATGAAATCTCAAGCCATCCTGCTCCAGCTAACCCTGGACCTGAATCATCTCTTTGTCCATCTTATCCATGCTATACATACTGTCTCAGTTATCATATGGAAAAAAACTGTAACATATACTATATAGAGTCTGGTACTATCCATGGTTCCAGGCATCCACTGGGGGTTTTAGAGCATGTCTCTTGACTTGCAGATAAGGGGGACCTACTGGTATCCACATAGTAAGTGCTCACTAAATATTTTTAAATGAATAAATCAAAATGAGAATATTTCTGTGTCTACAGCATTCTTAATGTAGATGTGCAACTAAATCATGAAAAAGCATGTAAAGTTACCTTATCTGCTAATTTAATTTTTAGGATGACTTAAAATTAAGTCAACCTGGAGGGCCCAGTGAGATGCAGTATTCTCATAATCTGCAGAAATGACAGTGTATCAGAACAACAAATATATAAAGTTTTCATGCTTCAAATGAAGATAACGTGTGCTATGTTTATACCTAATTCTAGGGTCTCACTGGGACGTTTTTAGGTACTTGAGCAGATCCAAAAGTGCTTCCTGAGGAAAATTCTTGCTTTGTCTCCATATACTCCTAAACCTGGAGCAAATTTAAGGACAGAGGTGGGAGTGCCCTCAATCTCAGCAAGAATACAACTCAGTCAAGAACTGATTGTTCCTCATCTCTTAGCAACAGCCTGAATGTAACAACTGTTATTTAAAGGAGACAGTTTAAAGGACTTGTTAGCCTTTTCTTAGATCTCTGCCTGTATCCTTTCACCAAGAAATCTACATACCTGGCAAACATTAGTTTAGCTACTTATAGAAATGCCTTCTTCCACTAAGTTAGTTATCATTCAATATTCTTTTTCTTATCTGGTCTCTACTAAAAATGGCAATGTGAACAATACCTCTGAATTTTCTGTAATATTTCTGTTGAAGACATTTTAAGGATTCAAAAAATAAATTATTCCCTCAGATATCAGGGCTCCCAAAACAATTGTGATTACTGATACAACAGTGAGCTTCTTTCCATCAGAAAATAATAACCATAAACTTCATTATGAATCAGGTAACTCAGAATTATTCTAAGATTTTAGTTTTAGAAATTCTCTTCCCCCATTTTATTTTATAAATACACACACATACATATAAAATATTCATGTCAAAAATCAATTTTATATTATGCATATGTATAGTATATGTATATCACATATGTATATATATATACAATGTATATGTATTATATAGTACCATATATATTTATATATCTAATATGTAAAATGTGATTATATAACATTAATATTTTATCTTAAATATTTTTTATCCTCTTAAGCAGCTATAGTTTTAATAAATCCAATATAAACTATCAGTTTATACAACACATAATGTTTAGCATAATTTACTAAGTACTTGATATTTATACATCCATACATAGTGCAGTGTTACTGACCATATTATATGGAGTATTCTTAGAACTCTTTCTACATAATTAGCATCTGTTAAAGAATAATCATAATGTACATTTCCTAAACATGCTAAGTTAGGAATGATTTCTTATTAAAGCTGTAAGATAACGATAATATGGGGATAATTATAATCGCCATTTCACAGATTAAAGAATTAAGGCACGGAGAGGTTATGTAAATTACAAAGATCACAGAACTAATCAATAGGGAAGTTATAAAATAAATTTAAGCAGTCTGACTCCAAAGCACACCTGTAACTACCAAGTTAACATGGCTTCTCCTTACTAAGGTATCAAGAAAAAAAAAAAAAGAAAAAAGAAAAAGAAGCCTTCAAAGTATCTACATGTGAACACTTAAAAGATTAAGACTTAAATAGAGATCCATGGATCAAGTCTACATTAATGTATATTCATCCAGTAGTAAAACTGAAAACTCCAGTAGCCAAAACACATGAGGTCCATTTCCATTCCCCAAAGCCTTTTTGTTCCCATAAAACTGCAGTCGTATTACCAGTCACATTATTTTATCATACCTAATTGAGTTTTCTACTCAAAACTGTCACACTCTTCCTGCTATCCAAATAAAATTAATTAATCACGGCTACAAATTAAAAAATTAATATCATATTAATTATACCATTATTTACCAATTCATCACAAACTTTTCCAAATCAATATCCCCACATGAGATGGGAACGCTGACATACTTAATAATTGCTATACTCTAAAGAGGCTTTCTGCCCACTGAGCTAGCAAAAATTAATCAGATAAACTTTCTAAGCAAAAATAATGCCTGTCTGTAAAGATATTATTTCAATAGGTGGCTCACTATAAAGGACTTGAGAAATGGATATTTGAGAAACACTACATATTTACACTTCTCCCAGTAAGGAGTATCCATCCATAATATGCACTGGAAGTCAGTGTCTCTCAAAAACTGTTCCAACTACCCATTAAGAAGAAACCCTTTACATAAGTCTACATATGCCTGGATATCCACCACCCAGCATATCACATTGTGCCATGAATGAGTTAATTCACTCAGAAAAAAATTAGAAGTTTATAGCACAATTATTTTACATCATTTATACCATCTACATTTTCAATATTTATTCAGCATTTAATATAATGCCAGGCATAGTAGGGATTTAAACTGTATTTGCTGAATGAATAAACATCTGCCACTAAAATAAATAATAAAGTTATGGAAACACATTACTTTCTAGATCAGTACCATGTTATGGTTAATAGTGATAATGTCTGAGTTTGAATGTCCCAGTTCTGCCACTTATTACCTAGAAATTAGGCAACTCTCTCTGTTTCATTTTCTTCATTTGTGAAATGAGATAAAAAATAAAATTGTTGTGAGGCTAGAGTGAAATAATGCATGTAAAGCAATTTATAACAGAGTCTGGCACATAATAAGTACATACTGAATGTTAGCTCTATCTTTATATCTGTCTCTATAAGTGTATCTCCATATGTATAAAGAGAAAGTTTGGATCACATCTTGTGGGTCAATTTAAGAAACTGTGTGTAGTATCAGCTGGGATACAAAAGCTGAAGGTATTCCTACCCTTCCACAAACTTCTTTAAAACTCAGTAGTAAAATTAAAGATACACATAGTGTCACTTCAAAAAAGTAAACTTAATTGTCCATTTCAAACATATAATCTCTAAAATAACCTATATAATCCCTAAGGAAACATCTTCCTTGCCATTGTAACTCTACGGAAGTTTGAAGAAAGTGACACTATTTATGAGGTATATATGCATATCTGTGAATGTCAGTGTTAACTACTGAAGCTTTTAAAAAAGTAACAAAATTCCACCTTGTTGTAGAAGAAAGTTAAGAATAAAGACAGTTAATAAAAACCTAAGTCTTTCTAACTCTTTGCTACCATACTGAGCTACAAATTACTAGAATCTAGATAAAGATAGAAGTTTTGATTTCATTCCATCCACAGGAAGGTATAAAGCAGCACCATCCAATAGAAATATGAGAGCCACAAATACGAGGCACACATGTAATTTTTAAATTTTCTAGTAGCCATATTTAAAAAGTTGTTAAAAAGAGCTGAAAATAATTTTAATATATATTTTATTTTTGCCAATATATCCTAATATCATTTCAACATATAATAAACATTTAAAAACTTAGTAAGATATTTTACATTCTTTTTTCAACCTGTCTCTGAAATTCAGTGCTTATTTTATATTTACAGCACATCTTAGCTCAGATTAGTCATATTTCAAATGCTCAATAATTATATGGGTAATGGCTATCATATAGGAAAGGAACACATATAATACTCTGAGAGCATTTCTTTATAATTTCCTAAATCACATACTTGTTCATCAAGAGCTAAGAAGGTCTCAATATGTATTTTTCAATTCATACAACCTACATATACAACCTTGACAAATCAAGAAGCTAATATATTACAATAGCATGATTTACCTAATGTTTAAAAATACAAAATACATCTCAGCTAAAGATGATGCAATAGGCCAAATTATTAATCAAAAATATATTTTTTGCCTACTATAATGCTAAGGAACAGTCTATAAGAGCCTACTATAATGCTAAGGAATAGTCTATAATCAACTGGTCTACAAATGTAAAAGCATCTAATATATGCTATTTACCAATGCTCTTCTATTGAGCATTTGGGGATTTGTCCCTCACTTTTAGGTAAAGGAAATGGGTAAAAAATTAGATTTTGCCTATAATTTCCTATCCATAGCATAATTTCCTTGACTGAACTAGTGATGAAACAGTACTGCTCTGATTTAATACTATAAATTCAGAACAAATGGGAAGGCATTAAATTTAGAGGTGCTTCTGGCCCATTAACCTCCATGCTAATTTGACATGCACCATAGTATTCAGGCAACATATTCAGGAACAGAACCTACTCCTAAAGCAAACAGTACTTTATCTCATAACCATCTGAGGTTCTCATCCTAAGGGCCACTTGCTTAGTGTTGTCTGCTCATTTAATATTGTGAGGTACAGCACTAAGACCTACTTTATTAGTGAAACCTATTTTGCTAGGATAAGAAGACTGACATAGAAGAGATTATGGAGGGAACAAAATTTTGGCTGAGGCCCTTGTCTGCATTATTTAGCTGAAGAGAATCATTGGTTATACACAGCATTCAAAACTCTATAGTTTTTCTAAGGTACCAATAAAAGTGATACCATTCTTAACGTGGACAGACAGTGGTCTCTTTTATATATTGCCTATAGTCACAACCTTAAGTGCCAAGCAGATGGTTGAAATCTGTTTTGTATAAAATGTGCGCTTTTTTTCCCCCAACTGTGTTCTTTGTATTCATATTCAGCCTAGGTTTTAGCCATCAAAACACTGGCACTATGTCGATCATTAGCAGCATTTTAGACAACTGGCAACTAAGGTATTCACTGTTCTCCACAAAATGTTCAGCTAATATTTCCCAGATGTATAATTAAGGCAAAAGATCATCTTCTTAAATTGGTATCAGCACTTTGGATGGCTTCTGGCTTTCAACAGATTATATTAGTGAAAACAATTTTTTATCAAAAATAAGAGTTCTGTTTCTTGGGTGATTTGGTTTGCTTGTTATAGAGCTCCCCATGAAAAGAAATCTATGTATTTATTCAAGCTTAACCTACAGTCCAAAGAATATGTAGCTAATGAAAAACCTCTTATGTTGCTTTCACTATGAAAATCTATAATGTACTGGATTTATATACATAATTGTATCTAAGTTATTCAGTGTTTTCTAGTTTTCAAAATGCTTGTACAAATAATACTTTAAAAAGAAATGGTATGTGTGTCACCTTAGATTAACAGAAAACATCACTGTTTTTAGTTGTTCAATCATTTATTCTATAAAATGATTAATTCTCATGATTATGCAAAAATAAGTGAACTTTAATTTGTATATCTTAAAGCACAGAACTATGTTAAATCAGAAAATTTGTTACTCAAATACTTAACATAATGATACTTACAAAAACAACTATTAGTGCATCAGATATCCTATACATAAAATGACAGGAGATGTGTTTTTAGAATATTTAATTATTAGTGGTAAGCAGTTAGAAGAAACTATAGTTGCAATGCTGCTATTTAAGTACAAGTTACCTGGAATCAATAATCATAAGTACCTTTGAAACACTTACATTAACTACAGAACTAAAATATAAGTAAAACAGTTTCTTATATGTGTTATTTTATATGCTGAAATAATTTATAGCTATCTGACTGGTATGTTATAAAAATCATTTTTATTAAAGTCCTGATCATTTTACATTTGCCAAAAATTAAACCTAGTTTTAAAAATCTGAATTCAGTGGCTTGCATTCAGACATATCCAAATATTTTTACAAATTTTTATAAGTTTAAGCTGGCTCATTTGCATTGGGAGATAAATAATTTTATACTTATTTTTAAGTCCATTCATAGATGCATGGCTGAAACCCAAACGACGTAAGTGACTTAAACATCACAAAGTTCTAATTCTTGATTTAGAAACTCTAGAAACATATGCCAACTTTGTATATAACTAAATGCTGGACTATAAAATATATTAGCAGTAAGTTGCCCAACTGGATGATTTCCAGATTTTCTTTCTGGTTTAACAGTGGGATATTTGCACATTTCTCTTTGGTCCTAGTTCTAAATGTAGTGCCGGTTCAGTGAGGTTATTTTCTTTCTTTCGTTCTTTTTTCAACATTTATATCTATAGAGGGAGAAAAAGAGAATAGTACCCATTCTTCATGCCTAAATTAAAAGTGGCAGGAATCAAATAAAAAAATTCTACATCCTAATTATTCTGCAAAAAAATTAATTTTAACATAGCAAATCCCTGTTATCTCAAATACATGAATCTATATTTTAAATATGAACTAATTTTTACAGAGATTTCATGATACCACTGACATATTGTCTAAGTAGAGACAATGCGGAAGGACCTTAGACATGTATGTTCCTGATGGTACGACTACAATGTTTTCCCAACAGTGCATTAAAAAAAAAAAAAAATAGCATGCGACCTGCCAAATATATTAACAATATATGAAGCTTGTCCTCTTGATATAGCTCTTTTAATGCACACTTCATTGCTTTTTGCTCTACTCCCTTGCTTTGTAGGGCTTAACATTTCTTTTCTTGAAATTGTCAACTAGCAAGCATAATACAATGCATATCAAATTGACCGGCCTGGTAATGCTAATAGTTATTTATTTTGAGAAACACTCAAAATTTTTCTTTGGACTACATGTTTGTAATCTTAGTTGATCTTGCTACTTTCCAGACCAATATTTTATTTATTCATGTAAAGATGTATACTGTCCAAGCCCCTATGCTGTACTAATGCTCTTCTGCAGAAGCTTCATATTTTTTCTTTTCTTTTATCCTTATAAATAGACATTTAGCTCTCTGACCTAAACTGCCACTCTTATGCTTTTCATATTTCCCCATAGTATCTTGTTCATTAAACCATATGTAATTTATCTTTTACAATATCTGTAATTGTTAGCATGGCGATCTGATGTCTGAGAGTTTGGGGAACAC
Organism: Cebus imitator; assembly: GCF_001604975.1. NCBI lineage: Eukaryota > Metazoa > Chordata > Mammalia > Primates > Cebidae > Cebus > Cebus imitator. The sequence goes on from NW_016107340.1 coordinate 9,702,752, forward strand.
AAAATGTGAATCTTATCTTTTGAAACACTTCAAATAGCTCAGAGCAAACTTGGGCACTTAATCCAAAATAAGAATTATACATAATATTTAGATTAAAAATTCCTAAGGTGCACTATGGTTGCTTTTTCCTGTATAATGATACCTAATAGACAGGTAAACTGAAGTGATTCTACATGTAAAGGCTGATCATAGAGATAACCTCCAAATAGCTGCAAAGGTGCAAACATTCTGACCATTACAGTTAGGAGCTGGGGACATTAACTATGTAGTTCAAAGTAAGAAAATTTTAGAGATAACCCATTTTAGAAATTATTCATCCCATCTCCTAATTTTACAGATGCATACACTAAGAGCCAAAGACGTCTCAGTTTGTAAAGAAGAGCTAAAACTTGAGATCTTAACATCTAGCTGATAGTGCTTTGTACTGTTACATTCCCACCCCCCACCCAAAAAAATCAGTGAAGATACTGGCAGGTATAAATCTTAACCTAAAAGAGGAAATTATTTTATTTATAGAGGAGATAAGTCGTACTACACACACACACACACACACACACACACACACACACACACACACACACACACTCTCGATAGGTATGCTTTAAACCTTTAACACTCAACTTCCTTATTAACTCAATCTAAAATCTCAAATATTCCCAAATATTACTCAAGTATACCTTGATTCACCCAACATCTCCAGTTCAAATTTTCCATTAAAATGCACCACAATACAACCTTCAATTTTTTTCAAGCTGTAATACTATTATATGTCCCTGTAGCACATGCCACAGGATTCTGTGCTGCAAACAAGAAAACGGAAACAAACCTTGTTTGTATTTCCATGAAATATTCCTTCCTTTCAAGATTTTTTGCCCCAAACTGCAGCTTCATTAGAATTTGGCAGGATTCATTCAAGAGATCAACTGCCCTATAAATGAAAAAGTTTCTCCTGGCTTTCTAACTTTTGCATGTGCATTTACATATAACTATTACATTCCCTAAAATAATCCTTCACATAACTGTTAGTGACTTCCAGTTATCTCTTAATTTATTTATAAAAGTCTAAATATTCTGCCCCATCACTTTGATTCTTTAAATTGCTATCAGGATCTTCTGGATACGCTTTTATTTCTCCAGAAGAATGCTTTTAAAGCATTGAATGCTCTTAAACTCTTCACAGGTCAAATTAGAATCCTTTTATTTCTCCAGTAATGCTAACATTTTTAGAAATAATTACACTCTAAATAATTATATCTCATAATCACTAGGCTCCTAAAAACAATACCTTTTCCTCTGTTTCCCAAATTCTAGTTATGTTTAGAATGGGAGGAAAACAGAAGTTCTACTCTCAGGAATAGCATTAAAGTTATCTCTCTTTTTCTATCCCTAGGTGTTCTGTCTGACTATTGGTATTTTGACTATTACATAAAAGTTTTCTTTACATCCTGATAATGCTGTATTATAGATGACAAAGAATCTGAATCTGACATTGCATATTCAGTTATTCATCCAAGGTCAAAGTAGAATTAGTGAATGCATAATAAATTGAATAGTTTGAGCACCTGGTCATTCCGTTCTACACTAAACAATGAGAATACTATATATTATCCTAACGAATCTTCAACATATCTTAGAGTACAGATAAGAAAAAAGGAAGGAAATATTAACCTGAATTATATATGACATCCCCTGCAACCTCTTTTCAAACATATTATGAAACTCACTAGCTAATAAAAAAAAAAAAAANAAAAAAAAAAAAATGACAAAGGGACATCAGGAGAGGAGTGAAAAAAAAAAAAAGTCTTTGGACTTTGAAAACCATTGCCCAACAAACGCTGGCCCAGGGCAAATAACCAAAGGAAGAATTTTAGGCAAACAAATAATACTTTAACTCTGCAATTAGAATAAAAGTGTTTTACAACTTTTTCAAGCAATCTATATTAATTGTGACTGAAAAATTAATAATATAATAAAGTATTAGTTTTTCATCTTGTATTCTCTTATGTTAAGGAATACTTCTCATTTTCAATGTTGTCTTTCTTTTTCATTAGGATGCTCTTTTATTAGATAAATATGAAACAGTTTAAAATGATACATCAAAGATCTTATGTAAAAGTTTCACAACCAGAGTTCAAATAACCTACCTCCCTGGTATTTCAATCGTACTTAATATAAAAACAAAAAACAAAGGCAAACTCAGTACTAATGTAAACACCGACTACATTCTGAAATAAATTTTGATTAAAAATATGCCAAAAAACACAATTTGGGTCTATCTCTTCTTTTACTCCTATATTAAGAAATTAACAACAGGCAACACAGGTTAACTCTTTCCTTTCTTTTCTCAAAAATGTTCCTGAAGCCCTAAATGAGAGGACACATCCTTTATGAAATTGCTGCTCAGTGTCCCAATTGATCTAACTCCCTTAAACCGCCAATATCAAATTTGTATAAGGTTCTGAGGCTTTTTTTTTTTTTTTTGGCTCTATGCAGTGAATTTCATTTCTTCATGTTACACTTACTTTCAGTGCATCTGATCCTTAGGCTTCAATGTAACAGAAATGATTGGGAAAGGTAGGGGAACCAAGAGTGCATACAACATAATGAAAGCCTATGCATCTCCACAATGAGAAATATTAAAGTAGAGCTACACATACATTTTTAAGAAAGATCATATCTTCTGTTTTTTAACATTTTCTTTTCTAAAACACACTTTCTTTCAAAGATGTGAAGAGCAGAAATAGAAACGCTGTTACATATGAAAGTTTCAAAGGATTTGCTGCCAGCAGCTTTTCTTTATAGTGTTCCTCTTACCTACACTATGTGTTGGCACTGGCAGGTAGCCCTAATTCGTTAGTAGCCAAATTATTTTTGTCCCTGAAGTACGAGAAATCTCCATAGCACATGAATGAGACATGGTTTACTAGTTTACACACATTTTAGAACTCCAAGAAACCAAAACTCATTCACAAATGCTTTCATTTCAGCAAAGAGAAGGGCCACAGAATACCAGAGATACCCACTTCGAATTCCTGCTCCCCATTGTCCATGAGAAAGTGAGGAGAAAAAAAAAATCTCTTTAACTTCAATAAAGAACTTTGATCCTTAATGCAAGAAAAATAAACAGCTTTCTGTCCACCACACTCCACATTTCATGTAAGTCAAAACATTTCAGTACAAGGCATTAAGAAAACACGTCATTTAGTAATAAACCTAAATGTCTCCAGATAAAAATTCATCATGACGGCATAGTAGGTTTAGATAATGTGGTTCATAATAACTAGCATCCTCATATTGCATGATCATCAGATACATTTATACGCTGCTGTACCACCTTCACTAAGTTAGAGAGAAAAATAATAAGAAATAAGCAACAGTTAGAAACACGTAACACAAAAATGCTGATTTAGCCACAGCAAAACATCTCTGAATTTTAAGGCAAGACAAAAGTAAATGTATTAACACTAAAGAGCCAACTGACTAAAATGTTACTTAGATAAAAGAAAGAGAGGTTTGAAATACAATGAGCCGAGTTCAGGTTTGAATTGCTTTAAGGTTTGACACTGACTTCAAATGTCTATGAACATCTACAAGCTTTTGTTTTAAATTTTCCTTCTGTCATGTTTTATGGGCAAAAACTCCTTAAACCACCTTGTAATAGATTAATTACTTTCAAGCTGGGTGACAAAAGGGCATAATGACCGGAAAACGATACAAAAGAAACAAAAAAATGCATGTTAACAAGTTTATCAACAAACCTGGGTAATTCTCATGAAGTACAGATTAAGGTTCAGTGGTTCCAAACTGGCAGCATTCAAATTGGGTTCATATTTGGGTTTTTTGTTTTGTTTGTTTTTTTAAACCACCTGTCCTAAAACGACATTGTTTATGCTAATTATCTTTGTTTATGCCACAATTCTGTTTGTTTACTACATTCTTTTAAAATACCATATCCCTATAAACAGTTCTCACCAGAATTCTTCTAAATCTTGTTTCGGTCTGGTCCTTCTCGGCAGCCCACTGAGCAGAATGCAGCTCTACAATGAAGGCGCAAGAGCTGGGAACAACTTTGAGTCTCTGACTCCTCAGGCTGGCAAAGGGAGGGAGTACTGCTGAGGTTTTACTCTCAGGCTCCAAGGGAAAAGGATACTGAATGTGGAGAAATGCAACACCCCCCTATTGGACAAGCAAAACCATATGCCACAATATCTCCATAGAAGATGTATGAACTCTCAGTAAGTAAAGAAAAGAATAGATAACACTAAAGGAAAGAAAAAACAGCTTCCAAACTGCAGGAGAAAACATAGAAGTCAGAAAGAATAAAAAGGTCTTCTCCTGAACTACTATCAGTTCCTAATCATAATGAAGGAAAATGTGGCATTCTCCTAAAGCATGTCAAATTTAAATTTTTTCACTCTCTAGCAATAAAATAGTTGATACTAACAACTTGATCCTGTTTATCTACATAGCAATCAAATTTTACATTTAATACAAACGACAATGCTATCAATCAATGAAAGAGAAGGAAAGAGAGAATGAAGGAAGGAGAGAGAGAAGGAAGTAAGGAAGATTTTATGTTTTTGTCCATTTATTATTCAAGAAAATTTTCCATTAGGAAGGAGATATTTCATGCTTTGGCTAAATCTTTGAAAATCTTTTTATTTTACTGCCATCGTCTGAATCAGAGACCTGGCATATTGTAACTATACGTGAGTTAGCACAAGAGAAAAACTTAGATTAGTTTCTTTCCCAGGCTGTTGGATAACCTCATTGAAATAAAAAATGAGTAACAAATTATGAAAGAAAACAAAATTCATCTGTTAAACTTATTTAGCTTATCTATAAAAAGGGAAGTATTCAGCCTACATAATGCACATCTGCGTTATACAATGTACTCATTAGGTTGCTGAAGAATTGATAGTGGAAAGAAAACAGACAATAAAAATCAGCCTTTACCCATGAATGTAATTTTGTTTTCTAAATTTATTATGAGTATAATCCATATGAAATAGTTTCCAACTCTGTGGAGGGCTAATGTGCTAAAGAATCAGAACAGGTCTTATTATTTGCCTCTCATGTATGATGCACATACAGATTTTTGCCAAAAGCTCCCTAAGTACAGGTAAATACTTTAACATGTACTTATTATATTTGAGAAATATAAGATAAGAACACACCAATATGTGAAGTAATCATAATATTTGCACATTTCTATGTCTATCAAACCTGCTAAAAACTGAGCGGTTCACAATGTCACCTGACATTTAACCCTTAATTGTTCTTGGTAATCAGTCAGGTCTCCTGCCAAGTCTTCAGGACAATATTCCAGCATGAGTGTGATAGAAACGTGGTTTATGAATTGCCTTATGCAAGCTGCATTCCAAACCAATGTCTTAGCTCAGTTAGCTTGCAAATTATTGACATGGTAATTAAAATCTATACTCAGTTGTAGATACCATCTCCTCTACAAAGTAGTAGTAAATAAAAAATAAAATTATTTGAGGCTATTAGAACATCTTGAAAACATAATATCAAACTTATAGGTTTACAGTTGCCATTAGGTGACAGAATGTAACTTTTCTGTGATTCACACCTACAGTGTGTCTACTAACCTGAATGTACTTATCATTCACAAGCACAATGTTTTTTTTTTTTTTTAAAGGTTTTAATTAAGCAAAATATATCTGTCTGCGTAATAAATACTTCTTTACTATGGTCAAACTTTAGGTAATTAAAGTACCATTAATATCAGAGAGTAGTTTTTTTGCAAACCTCTAGTAGTAGCTTTTCATGGGAATTTTATGAATTAGTTTGTAACAGCACCTGATGTATATTTCTTTCTTCAGAAAAAAGCTGACAAGTTTGCTAATAAGAAAAAATATATATATTGATTTAGTCAGTATGACCAGAAATAAATTTGATGGAAATATGAAGTAAATAAGTTAAATTTTATTGCAGAAGGTTTTACTATTGTAGTGTTCCTTTCAACATCTAGAAAATCTGCTGCCTGTTGTCTGTACCAGTTTGGGAGAAGCAATCAAATAGGTGATACGAACAACTTAATTTGCATAATTCCATTACTTTCAATCTCAACTTTTTTTCTCCTTTCTAGACATTATCAGAACTGTCTTCTGAAGCAATCATTTTACACTTGCTATTTAAGTTTCTAACATAAAGCAATTAGAAACTGTAACAAATAGCTTAGAGACAAAACTATTAAATTACAACCAAAGAGGACAGATATAAATAAAAAGGAAAGAAGTAGAATTAAATGTTATTGAGAAAATATCAAAAATGGCTATCTTATCACGAACAAACTAATATTGACATTTAAGGTAAATATTTTCTTTTCATCCTTAGAATATCCAAAAGAAGGTGACATTTTCAAAGGAAAACCTTAAGCCACAATTTGTCATTATTTACTTTCAGTTAAATATATAAATTCATTGACTTCTTTTATAAATTTGGGGAGAGTTTGAGCATTCATTCTAATGATGCTATTTACTCCCATTTAGACCATGGTGTCAGCTACATTTCCTCTAAACAGTAGGATGTAGAAGACTTCCCTTGCAAATAATTTTTTAGAACGTATATGCTCATTTACTTCCCACCTAGGAAGTGTGTTTTTCAGTAATCATAATCAACTTATCATAGGGATGCTTGAAAATAAATGTATTTCAAGTTTTTTACTGTTCAGAATCACTGCTCTATCTGCATTACCACCTGCATATTTTTAACAGACAATGAAATTGTTACTACTTCTTAACTATTTAACAACTGTTTATTAGTCTGAGAGTACTGACCACGTTCATTTCTATGGATGATAATATAGACATATAGAAATCTAAACCCAAATTTTGATCCTGATATTTAAGTTTTGAATATTCCTAAAAGTTCAAATAGTCTACAGGCTGGAAAGAATAAAAGATGGACAAGTTTCTACCAATGAAATTAGTAAAAATTATCACATAAAACTTTTACAGTACATGCACCCCAAGCAACTTATTGTGTCCTCTAGATCAAAGTTCTCTGTTTCATAAAGAAAATTAGAAGTCGTCTTTTCGATTTCTAAGTCTGGGTGGAAAATTCATCTTTAGCAAGGGACCCAACAGAATAAAAACTAACAGTCAATAGAAATGACCTATTTATTAATGAAAGTTGCAAAGAGTTGAAAAGGCAAAAAAAAAAAAAATCTAATTACATTTGATAGTGTAGTTACATTGTAAATACCTCCTTTGGAGAATATAAATATTCAATATTGTGTCTACATGATATACTCTATCATGCATGGGTGCCTATAGAGACACTCACCCGTACAAATTCAATGTAAACAAATAGTAATGATTTGCTGAGATCTTTGTATGTATTACCAATTACCACCACAGGGGAAATTATTAAGGAATGTTATATTATATGACATTTTTTCAGAATTATTTCAGTGACTAATATTTCTAAATGTGATAGTCATACTAGCAACTCTATTGATTATGACTTGCTTATTTAATTAGCTAGTTAGAAAAGCACGCCTCTGGGTGACAAAAAAATGAAATTCCTACCAGGAAGAGATAAGATGTTAACAGATTTGAGCATCAGAATAGGAAAGGGAAAAGTTTGGTTTAAAAAGAGATAATTGAAAAAATACAAATAAAGTTCACAGCAGGAAGCTTGCCTATATAGAGAAATAGGCTACAGCCTGTTAATATGTAACTACCTTTTTATAAGTACAATCTGTTAACAGGCTTACAAATCAGTCTCAGAGTTGTATTTGCAAAAAGTATAATTAGAATTAAAGAATATTGTCATTTAAGTGCTACTCTGTGCATGCTAGAAAATTTAGCTGTGTTAAATTAGCAAATTGCTACATTAGGTAATATATGGTATGTTCCACGACGAATAACTTCAACATTTACCTATGAAATAAGGCTATCTTTGCAAATAAAAACTAACTAATTAAAGAGTTAATATATAGACTGAAAATTTTAATTCAAAAGTGTTAAGAAAGCTCAAACAGTCACTGGAATTATCTAGTAAAGATGCACTTTAATTTTAAAAAAGCAGAAAAAATCAAAGAAAGATGACAGCATTGAAGTATATATGTTGGCTATTTTACTTTCTTCCCTGATTTGATACTGGCTTCTCTAATACGTGACCACATTCAAGCGTTACTTTATCCTCAATACTCTATTTTTCTTCCATTGCTTCACTTCTAGAATGTTTTAATCTTTGTCCTTTCTTTTTTCGTCTTTTCATATCAAATTCAGTCGTTTGAGCGATGAACAGCTTGACTTAGCATATTTTTAACCAGCTGGTCTAGCACCTAGCTTGCATTGCATAGTCAGATACAACAAATGTTTATACAGAAGGTAGCTTTCATGAAAATGAAAAAAAGCCTGGGTATCATGCATCCTGGCTTTTTTTAGCTTTTTTTTTTTAATGCACCATACAGAATACAAAGTTTGAATTCTTTTTAATGGCAAACAAAATTCTATTTATAGTTCAAAAAAATGAACTTATGCTGGGATAAGAACTCAAATTTAAAAATTGCAATGTGTACTTATAGGAACATTAAGAGGGCTAAAATTCTTTCAAAGCCCTGCTCTACTTGCAACAACATCAAATAAAAGGATGTTGCAGATATTTCTCTAGGAGCAACTTAATTACAAATACACTATTCCCATCATAGCAAAAGAGAAAAATACAGTAAATTAAAATTCAGTTAAGACAGCTAAACACAAAAAGTGGTCACTAAAACTTATAAAGAGAACAGCCCCATTTACCCCCTTTCCCCCCTATTTTTGACACTTATGGAGTATTCTACTAACATAGCATTGATGTTAAATTTTCTTTGCTGGGGGAAAAAAAAAACCGCTCTCTTATATCAACAAAAGGTCATGTGCTTTACTGAGCAGCTTCCAAAGTTTTACGGAAGGATCAAACAGGAACTTATAGCCTCCGTTTAAAGCACCACTAAACCCTTCTGTCACCCTAGCTATTACATGAGACAGAGATGCTGAAAATGGTAACATTTTGCACAAAAGCATTTTTAAAAGGTGGGGAGAAAACAATCAATGAAGGAAGAAAGTAAGAGAGTGAATGAGAAAGAAAGAAGCAGCGAGTTGGGGGAGAGAGAGATGCTTAAGGTTCATTTAATTTGCTGTTACAGGACGTAACCTAAAAACATTAGCAGAAATCTCTCGGAGACTTTGCAAATCAGTTCAATTTGGTCCGGGCAACCACAACAAAAAATCAGCTAACAAGATTGCAGAAGCTCTAGCTAAAAGCTTCTCTTAACAAACACGTTTTGGGGGAGCATCTTCCAATGATTCAGAGACTACTGTAAAATGGGAGAGTTGTACTTCAATATATTAGGGGGAAAAAACTGTACTCACCTTTCAAACTCCTGAGGTAAATCAGGGTCAGTAAGCATGCTGGAAAAGCACAATTTCCCTTTGTCACAGCAGCCACCTATGATCGTCTCCAACTGAACCTGTCAAGTGAGTCCAAACCTTCTAAACCAATTGATTTTCTCTCTCTCTCTTCCCCCCTCCCTCCTTCTCTCTCTCTCTCCCCCTCTCTCTCTTTCTCTCTCTCTCTCTCCCCCCCCTTCCCCTCCTCTCCCTCTCCTAGGACTCCTTGACCAGTCTCTTAAAGGGGTAGTGCACTTCCAGCAGCGGGGTCTGGCTGCTCCCCCCTCCACGGAGCTACACGCTCGGGCTGCAAGGCTCTAGACAACCTCAGGGTGCCTGTCCTTTCCTTTTAATTCTCTCTTCTAGACATCACCGAATGTGAGAAGTCAACTCATTTAACACGTCTCCCATACTCTCTCTTCTAAATCATAAAACTCACACACACACAACACACACACACAGACACACACACACACATAACAGTAGGATTTTGTAAAACGTATTTGCTACTGATTAAATACCAAGTCTATATAACAGAAGCCCGATTAAATTGCATTTATTAACTACGCAAAAAATTTAAATGTTAGTAATAGCATTTTTACACAAAGAATTGTTATTCCTTCTCACCCTTTTCTAGGCTCTCTCCGTTCACACACGGAAACGCACGCACACACATACATACACACACACTCACACACTCACAACAATCGGGCATTGTTCTGAGGGAAGAAAAGCAACTTTGACAGATTGAAATATAGCAGAGGCCCCTTCAAGGAAACCTGTAAACAACTTGTCACTCACTCTGTCGATCTCACTGTTAGCTCGTGCTTTCCGCAAAGTGGTGCGAACGTCCTGGCAACCCAACCAAAGTTTCCTCAGCTCCAAACTCCATAAAACACGATGTGCGATGTGGAGGGGAATAGGTATCCACATGCCAAAATAACACACACATGCGAACGAAAACCCCAAACCAAATCAAAACATAAATACAAAAAGATGGGACTAACAAACTGTCCTGTTTGGGATCGCGGGGGAGGTCAGGAGTAGGAAGCGCTCCCCTGGCTGTGGATCTCTTTAATTTCCTCTGCCCAGGCAGACACAGATAACAAGGTGGACAAACTATGGCTCTACAGATCCTAAGCTGGCTGGCAAGGCACAGCCTCCATAGCAGTTCCAATTATCTAGATAAAAATCTGGCAGGCGAGAAAGGTAATCAGGTAATGTACCTTTGACATGAAATGACAGAGGCACATACACACACAGAGAGAGACACTTACACAGACACGCATGCAGAGATGGTGGCTGCCCCGCACACCGCAGCATCTGGTCAGGGAGTAAGCATACACTCACCAACACGAGATAGTGTGCATTCTTCACACACACATGCACACACACACACACATACACTCAGTCACTCACACACGCTCTCCACTCCTACTGGGAGGGTTCATTCTGCACAAAAGGCTACATTACAGAGCCCGCCCCAATAAGGGAAAGAGAGGAAAAAAAAGCCTTCCATTGTTGGGAGGGCAGGTCAGTTGATTAGATTTTCTGTGGAGAATTCCACGAGGAAATTCCCTTCAAAGCCGAAGTGATTAACTGGGGGCTATTCTGGAAATGGAGCAGACAATGGCTCAATAGTCTGTACAGCCAATGTCCAGGCTGGCACTGAACTCACTTAAAAAAAAAAAAATAAAAGCCAGACTCCCTGTTCTTTTCCACACATTCCTCCCCCCCCAACCCCCTCCACTCCTTCCAACTTCGCCTCCCAATTCCTTTTATTTTGCAGCTGGACAACATTAAGGGCCTTTAAAACCACAAGGGTTGACCCCAAGGCAGTTTGATTAGGTCCCACTTTTTTTCCTGGAGACAGGCAGACAGTAAGTTTACTTTTTTAGACATTCACAATGATACATCATACACATATTCCAAAGAGAAAAAAAAAACAATTATTAACTCCCATATTAGTGAATTTATTCTTCATTCAAAGCTAATACATTTTTGGACAAGTTGGTAATAACTTAATATTTAAATCTATCAGGAGTATTCTAAAAATATACACACACACACACATATACACACACACACACACACACACACACACCCCACAAAAATCAATGTGGAATAAGATTTAAGCATGTCACTATGGAGTTAAGACACTAACAAAAACATAGTACTATGACCCACCCTGAAAAAGCTGTTAACAAGGGATGTGGCAAAAATGACTTGATGCTGACATGATTTTCACTTTCAGCAGTTGGGGAAGAGGGGAAGAATATTACTCACTATTCTTTCTTGTTGTTAGTCTCAAATTATTTTTTGTTACAGCAACAACCTACTCCTACGTAGAAAAATGAAAAAATTGTTGCGTTTATTTTAAATATCTGTTTCTTCAGCCCTTAAGGGACCTATGATCTAATACACTCTAATTGATAATGTATACAAAAATTTTATTTTTCTTCAATTGTTAATGGTGGTTATGGGAATCAGGGTATAGCAGCTGCACAGCTATATACACTTTTAAAAATATTTAAAAATTTGTTCCTAATTAGGAAAAATCTTGCTTATCTTGTATCAATAGAGAAAAAAAATGAAGAAGGAGGATGGGTGAGTTACAGGGAGCCATGGGAGCTGGAGTCAGGAAGAGGAGGAGGTAGGGAGGAGAGGACGCAGGGAGAGCACAAGAAGGAGACATAGTGGCAGCATAAAGATAGAAACAAAGATAATGGCCATAAGGCAGGATGCTGAGATCCGTATGGTCCCAGCTGCTGTCTTGTTACAGCTACTACCTCTGGTTGTTTCTCTGAAACTCTAATCTAGAAGGTCACCAGAGCAGGTAAGACACAGAGTATGAGTGTTTGAGGCCAACTATAGTATAAAGAAAAGATACTCATATTAGAATCTCCCCTGTCTTTGATTTTGATTTTATTGGCACTTAATATATGTATACGTGTACATATGCCAAATAAACACAAAGAACATATAAGAAAACGTTAAATGGTTTGAAAGTTAGTTTTTTGATTTCAATATATTCTGCAAACGTTACTGAAGCCATTCAAAAACAAATTATTTCTTGCACAATCATCTATGCTGAAGAAGTTGCAACAGAAAAGGAACTAGACAGAAAATTTGCCAAACATAATAATGATCATCCTAATGATAATTTGAACTAATGGAACTCTAAGATCATAAGGAATTTTGTTCACATAAAATAGCTCATGGATCTTACACAGTGTAGAAAGGGGTAGGTATGTATTTCCCTAATTTTCCCACTGTTCAATTTGGGCAAACAGAATTTAAAGTCATTCAATTGGTTAGTAGCCCATTTGTTACTTGATGCCACTTCTATCTATTTCACTTGTGATATAATACAGAATAAATTGATTCTCCAGAATTTACAGCTAGATGAAAATCCCAAAAAGGTGCCACATATTTTAAGTGACCCGAAAGAGTTTCAGGTAATTGTTATAAAAAATAAAATTTATAAAAGCTCACTGTCATTAAGCTAATACTGTATGTGATGGTCTAATTGAATAAATATTTTAAAATGTAACTCCCTAAGCCATAAAAGTTTTCCTTCATTTGAATCCTATATTGAAAATTAGTATTTCTGCCAGATTTTAGAATATCAGCAAAAGGAAAGACTGGTCCAAAATGTTTTGGTTATTTTATTAAGTGATCAAAATGATCCAACCAATACAATATTTAATATTAAAATACTGTTAAATTATCTTAATTTTGTGTTAAATGTTTAAATATTAAATATGTTTATGACTAGCACATATATTAAACCTAAATTATTTTTCAATTATCTGAAAAGCTTAAGATATTCAATTGACTACAGATGCTCTTTACATCAGAACTGATACCCCAATGTGATGTTTGCTAAGGTTTCAAAATATATCTTGGTTGAGACACACTTTTGCATTCACTTAACATTTATCAAATGCTTACCAATATGTTAAGTGCTATGGCTTTAACAAAAGAATTCAAAAAAATTTATAACAATTCTTATTTTACTTATATATATAACCAAATTATATACATAAAATTTTATAACAATTCTAATTATAGATATAAAACCAAATTATATATACATTAAAAATTCTATGTATGTATGTGTGTATGTGTATATATATGTGTGTATCTATTTATATATCTATATACACATAACCAAATTTCAAAGCAATTTTTTAGTAGCCAAGCCTTCTGAGGCAGATGTAGTGAGAAAAATTAAAACAAAAATAAAAAAGCAAATGAACAAAAAATAGTGATAAGAACTTAACTGAATAATACATAAAATGTTAAGTAATATAGGTATGATTTACAAGCACAGATAGACAAATACAAATATGTCTTCAAAGATGATCAAAGCACAAAGTACAATAGAAACCAAATAAAAGTTATACACTGAATGAGTCTTTTTGACACTGTTACAGCAGTATTATGGAAGATGGAATGAACATGAAAAAGTATGCTTTTGAGCTCATGTTGTTTCCATTGCAGATATAAAAAGGAGACTCACGCAGGCTAAGGAATATAAGATATGCTAGAAAACACTGCTGGAAAATTCTCAAGGAGACTATCAAGAACTTTTAAAATCATACACAAGTTATTTCTAAATGTAACCCCTTTTCAGGTATAGTTTTCAGCATGCATTTCTACTATTTTTGTCCTCATTTTAAAAGGATATATTTTCATTCCTCTATTTTAGATTAGAATTGGTAAATATCTTCTATTTTAATATCTGAAATAAAAATATGTGGTCATAAGTACAAACTACACTTTAATATTTGATATATATTTCTACCATCAAGCTAGTTTTCACATAGAATTTGGAAGACTTATTTTGAGAAATAAAACTCTTAATATTATAATCACAATGAATTCAAAGCATATCCATGTCAGACAACACTAACATTTTATTGCCTTAAGACGACACAATGGGCATTAAGAAAATGCCTTTTGCCTGTGCTGTTATTTGTCACAAAAAATTAAAAAAAAAAAAAAAAAAAAAAAACCCCCACTTTCAAAAAAAAAAAAAATAGAAAGAAAGAAAGAAAGAAACTTCCAACCAATGTACATCTGTGAGTCATTCACCAGATGCTTGGTGAGCTCACTATTGACTTATCACATGTAGCTTACAACTCTTAGACTAGAGTCCTGTAATATTGAACCTGTTCAAAAAATCTTAGGCATTCTATAGGCTATCTTCTTTTTTAAAGACCTAAAATTCACTTCCCTATAATATATGTATGTCACGGAATTGGGACACGATAGCCTACAAATTCAAGGTTTTCCTAACTTAATACTCTTTCTATTGTCAGTTGGTTAGAATATACAGATGAATTGTTCTCAGATTGTATGTTTGAAGAAACAGTGTTCAGAAACACCTTCACCTTAGAAACTCTAGTTTCATACTTCTCTCAAAGAAATGATGTCATTTCCAGTAATTGCTTTCATTGTTTGATCTTATGATTTATCTTCTTATTCAGAATAACTTGAAATAATTTTAAAATATAAGCTTTCATTATATGAGGACTTTCTATCTATATGATACATAATAAAAGATACTATCTCATTTAATAGTCAAAACAACTATATGAGATACGTAGACTTATCCCAATTACAAATGAGGAAGTCCCAGAACTACTAAGTGCAGAGCTGGAGAACATCAGAATCATTAATATACCATATTTCCTGCATAGTTTTTAAAGGCAGTGAGTTTCAGTTCATCTCAAATACAGCATAATGGCAATCAAGTACAGAGTGTACAGGAAAGTGCTCCATAAGTATGTTTCTATGGTAACTGAATGGCCAAATTTTGGACAAAGTTAGGCTGAGCAATGACTGTCCCATTTTCACAAATAAAAAAAAAGTTCATTCACACAATTAAAACAGAGAAGAATAGCATTCTCATCTCATTTTTAGTGATAACAATCACCAGAACTAGTATCACTCTTCATGCAATTTGGCTCTATTTTTCAGAATGGTTTCTAAAACAGATTTTCTTGCCTAATATGTTTACAATTTTTATAACCTCAGGTAAAACCCAGGGGCCAATTTTCTGGTCCCTAGGCAACTACTTTACAATGGAATTTCTGTCTTATAGAAAGAATCCATTATTTCAGGCAAAGGTTGTCAATTAGAAAAATAAGAATACTGAATTTATGTTTTTTAATTTTTTTTTTTACTCTCTACACTATCATCTCTCCTTGTGATATGTGGTGATGTCTAATGGTTTATTCATTTGTAAGGATGAAAATGACATAAATCACTCACTCTCACGGTAAAAATCAGGTTTCTTTTGAGTAATAAAAAAATTCACATAACCCATAAGAAGAAAAGTCATTCAAATGGGACTATATGAATAAAAGTGCTCTTGGCCAGCAAGCTTTCTGCATTGTAATTTTTCAACCTGGAAAGTAATTCAGGAAACATACTGCAATGACATTTTACCTAGTGGTAGCAGCAAAGTAAAAAGTGGCATCATTATATTGCTACAATGTAGTTTTGTTGTGTAACATTCTTGTTAGGTAATGTCTATATAATATTTTAGCACACATAATTCAGAGAGGTTTTCCCACCACAAATGTATACATTTCAAATATTAACTAATCAGATAAGAAATGAGAGTTAAAACTGAGGAAAGTATGAAAATGTTTGAAAAAGTCCTTTCATTTTTAAGTTGACAACATTTGTCTATTCTCCATATTCTCCTTTGCTTGTACACTAAGTGAATGACAAATCTTATTCATAGTAAATGAGAATGTTACCTATTAACAAATATTCAGTCTACTTGTATCTGGAACAGTACAGTGGAAGAAATTATGGCTAAGCTGAAGCTTAGGAAACCTGTGCTGTAAGGCAGGGGTCCCAAACATAAGGCCAGTACTGGTCCATGGTCTGTTATGAACCAGGCCACACAGCAGGAGGTGAGTAGCGGGCATTACCACCTGGGTCAGAGCCAGTCATACCAGAGGCAGCATTAGATTCTCATAGGAACGCAAATCTTAATGTGTACTGTGCATGTGAGGGATCTAGGTTGCATGTTCCTTATGAGAATCTAATGCCTGATGATCTGAGGTGGAACCATTTAATCCCAATGTCATACCCCCACCCCACCTAACCCCTCCTACCCCCATGGAAAAATTGTCTTTCATGAAACAGGTCCATGGTGCTAAAATGGTTCGGGACCACTGCTCTAAGGGAACCTCTACTACTCCTTCCTTATGAATGGCATGGTCTTTAAAAGGGTGGGGAAAACAGAGTCTCACTCTGTCACCTAAGGTGATGTGCAGTGGTGGGATGTCCGCTCACTGCAACCTCCACCTCCTGGGTTCAAGTGATTCTCCTGCCTCAGCCTCCTGTGTAGGTGGGCTTACAGGCACACACCACCACACCCAGCTAAATTTTGTCTCCATGTTGGCCAGGCTGATGTCAAACTCCTGACCTCAGGTGATCTGCCCAGCTAGGCCTCCCGAAGTGCTAGAATTACAGGTGTGAGC
This sequence comes from Cebus imitator, assembly GCF_001604975.1. Classification (NCBI taxonomy): domain Eukaryota; kingdom Metazoa; phylum Chordata; class Mammalia; order Primates; family Cebidae; genus Cebus; species Cebus imitator. Next base: position 9,719,667 of record NW_016107340.1, read on the forward strand.
CACCATGCCCAGCCATGGCCTAAGTCTTTAATATCTCAGGGAAGGTGATTTCTAAGGTCCCTTTCAATTCTAAACTTCTGATTCTATAATCTCTTCTTTGATAAATTATCATTTCAAAAATAAAATTTTTTGCCTTCCTCGCTTAAATCCTTCTTTAAAAGTTTTAAGACTTTACTTGTCAATGAGGGTTTATTTTGGCCTTTTAAACTATGGCATAATTCTACATTCATACAGCAATATGAGACAGTGAGGAAAATAAACTGTTACTCATTGAAGTTAAGTTATATAAGTTCATTTAAGTGAAAATGACCAGGATAAATTAATTGGTCCAAAAAAATGATGTCAAAACTAATTTTATGACTAAGTTCATCTATTTGTGATTCTGAGAAAATTTTGTGCCTGAGATTTTAGTTTCTCTAAGTACAATTATATTTATTAGGATTACTTTATCCAATGAGAGAATTAAAAGCAGTTTAGTCTCTTACTATATTAAATAACTCACATGTATGATGGAACTGTGATTGGTGTGGTGGGAAATAAATACAAGGGTTTTTGTTTCTATCAAAAATTTCAAAATATCAAATGACAAATTCAAAAGCAAATTAAAAATTTGTAATGTTAGAAATCCTAACAGGCAAACTGTGTTCAAAGAAACCTAGTTCTTATAATACATTTTGTGGACACTCTGAAGAACTGCTCCCATATAGACAACTTATTTTTTTCATTTTATTGTTAACAAAATGACTTACTGCCACAATTTAGAAAATAATTCAGATGGACTACACACAGGATGAAAATATAATAAAGACATTAGCAAATGAGTGTATGCATGCAATTACTCAACAAGCATTTCTAGAATCTTAAATTTATGACTGTATTTTAAATCATCTATATATTAAAATTTTGACATACAAACTACATATTTTCATAAAACAAGAAAATAGATAGATTATTGTTTGTAATTTGTCCTGATGCTGAAGAACTGCTTGGGTATCAAATGGTATATTACTAATTGAAAAACACCAAAATGTTAATACCCCTAAATAAATCATGGGCCTGTAATCAGAAATATTTATTTTTAAATCTGGCATAAAGTCAAAGTGTAGACTAGAAAACTATAACCATTTGTAAAATATGCCAGTATCCTAAGCACATCTTAAGAGAATAAAAACATATATCTAAGGTCATGAATACTCTTCCTGGTATGGAAACGCAACTTCAGATTTACTCGCTTTCCATAGCTGGCCCATTATTCTTAATCTTAGTGAACAAATCAACTTAATAAGCATTGTTCTTATATTGAGTGTGTGTCCTGAATTTTATGAGGCATATTGAGAAAAAAGGGAAGAATCAATACACCTAATGTTTTTTTTCTGACTATCTTTTCTGGGCAGAGTACTCTGATAAAAGGTAGAGGTGGAAAATTAAACTTTTTTCATAGAATTATGACTTAGAATTTAGTGCAGTATATGGACATCCTAGTCTGTTTTATAAACAATTATCAAGTTACTTTAATTAGAAATCAATAATATTCACATGGACTAGTTAATTTAATTTTTTAACAAATTTAAAGGAAAGTAAAACGACAAAAATTAACTGGCTTCTGATTTCACACCTTATGAGAGGCAGAAAAACAATTTGAACCAAAGTCTTTTGATTACAAACCTAGTGTCTCTTTCACTAGGAACTGACACCACATTGCTACAAGAAAGCTATTTCCAAAGCCTATCTGAAATACAAAATAAAATGATAAAAGTGTTATTTTATAAACAACATTCTGTGGGGATTATAAGTAAAAGAAAAAAAAAAAAAGATTTCACACTGAGAGGACCAACTTCTAAACTTTGAGAATTTAGAACTAATTTGCTATACTCAGTAAAATATATATTAAAGAATCAGTTGAAAACTCTCAGATATTCTATAAGAATTGAGAATTACCATGGGGAACAAAAGTAATACATAGAAATCAATATCTTTCATATATATGATAACATCTAGTCATTACAGTTATTGGGGAAAAGACCCCATTAGTATTGGCAACATAGACAAATTATCTATGATGAACCTATTCACTTACAAGACCTATTTAAAGAAAGCTTTAATACAATATTAAAAGACATACCAAGTTCCTCAATTGGTAGCATCAATATCATAAAAATATAAATTCTTCCTAATTTAATATATAAATATAGTGAGTTCAAAATTAAAGTAATATCATATTTAAAGTGCTAGATAAATTAATTCATAATTTATATAAAATTAAACAAGAATAATCAGAAAAAATTTGAAAAAAGAAAAAGAACGAGGGCTCAGTTTACTAGAAATTAAAACACAATATAGAATCTCTATGATTTTGATTAAAACAATGTAGTATTGAATAAATTGAAAATCCAAAGGAACAGAAAAGAACACAGAGAAAAAAACTCAAACACATAGAGGGAATTCAGTATATTCTATTAGTAAATTCTATAGGTGTCATTCAACGAATGCGCTATATGCTCAAATATCTAAATGTAAAGCATAAAATCATAAACGATTGGAAGAGAACATGAGTAAAGTGAATCTAATCTTCAAGAAAAGAAGATCTTACTAACAATGATTCAAAATTTACAAGCCATAAAACAGAAGATTTATAAATCCAGCTATGTAAACACTAAATCCTTCAAAGTGACAAAAGGCATCTACAGAAATAAAAGGACAACAATGATCATATCTAAGGAAAAGGCTACCCTCCATAAGCTATAAAGAGCTCTTTGAAATCAATGAGAAAAAATCAACAAATCAGTAGTAGAATAAGCAAGCATATAAATTGTTCAAAGAAAAGGAAATAGAAAGGATCCTTAAACAGATGAAAGATACTCAACATCTTTCATTATAATAACAAATGCAATTTTCAACTATAATATAACCATTTTTTAAATTATCAGCTTAGTAAAATATGAAAACTTACATGAACATTGTATTAGACTACATCATTTATTTCATAATTTGTTTTCTCCCTTGCAATACTTCTCTGCAGATAGAGTTTACTTCCTACACCCATTGACTTTATCTTAGACATGTTACTTGCTTTAGTCAATGCAACGTTAATATTTGATTTGGCTCAGCCACCGTCTCTTATTTCTGCCTACCCTTGTAAAACCAGAATATCCCAGGTAGGGGCTAGTCCATTAACCTGGGTCCTAGAAGAAGAGAACTGGAGACAAATGGACCCTAGCCAAGTCCAATCAAGCCAACATGCAACTGACCCACAGCCAAACCAGAACCCACATGTTTACACAAGAAGAAAGTAAGTCATGGAGAGAGCAGGTTTGTTCACACATGAAAAGCTTACAAAGTCTGTTTGTGACCTATGTAAAGAGGCACTCTCATATATTATTAGTATAAATGTATAATGAAACAAGCTTTATCAATGGCAATTTGGAAATGCCTACCAAATTACAAATGTAATTCTACTTCTGGCAATTTATGTTAGAAATATGCTTTCATACATCATATATGCTTTCACATGGGAATATGTGTTATGTATTCCAAGCCAGTCACCATAACAGCAAAAAAACGCTAAGAACCTGAAGTCCATTAATTAGAGATACAACAACACAATGGAATACTATACAGCTGTTAACAAAAACAAGTAATTTATCTATACACTAATATAAAAAGATCTTCATTATATAAATTGATATATATTAAGTGAAAAAAGCAAGGTTGGTAACTGAACACCAATTCATATGGTACAAAATGTGTAAAAATTAGACATCAAATTTCCTTTTGCTTAAGTGTGGGTAAGAAAACTTCAGAAAGGCACACAGAAAACTAAATTAAAATGGTTATAATGGTGGGAGTAGGGGTAGGTGGGAACTGGACAGATAGGGGACAGGTATGAGATTAAAACTTTTCACTGAATATATTTTTAACTTTTTGTGTTTTTTCTTTATTTTGAATGTGAAGTGAATCTACTATGTTTTTTAAAAGTTAAATAGATGACTGATTAAACTACGAACTCTCCAATGGTTGCCTATCAACTATACATAATGCTCCTCAAATTGAGATCTGCAGACCCCAGATAGCTATGTTTTGAGATGCCTGGAAGTTACATTTTTATTAAAAATTATTTCACCTGTTAGAATGACAAAAATTCTCATGATAATCCTAAACTTGAAGATATTTTCATAAAATATAATTTTAGTTTCTGAAATAAATGTTTAATTGAAATTCAAACATCCTAGTGAATATACTCTATAACTTTTTTTTTTTTTTTGAGACGGAGTTTCGCTCTTGTGACCCAGGCTGGAGTGCAATGGCGCGATCTCGGCTCACCGCAACCTCCGCCCCCCGGGTTCAGGCAATTCTCCTGCCTCAGCCTCCTGAGTAGCTGGGACTACAGGCACACACCACCATGCACAGCTAATTTTTTGTATTTTTAGTAGAGATGGGGTTTCACCACGTTGACCAGGATGGTCTCGATCTCTTGACCTCGTGATCCGCCCGCCTCGGCCTCCCAAAGTGCTGGGATTACAGGCGTGAGCCACCGCGCCCGGACCTACTCTATAACTTTTAAAAGAAGCTTGTATAACTTAACTTTGAGAGGTGAAAATTGATGCCATAAATCAAAACCACTTAAAACTATGCTATATGATTATTCATGCTCTGGCCTGGACTCCTTATCCAGCTTCATCTTTCGCCACCTATCATGAACTTCGTGTTCTAGGCACATCAAACTGGTATAGTTGCTGGCACACAGCAGCTTGTTTCTTTCCAACAAGGCTTTGTCTGAACTATGCATTACTCCTGGAATATATTCCCCACTTCCCTTTTCCCAATATATATGGCTAACATCATCTTATCCTTAATATTTGTTGAGGTATCACCCCCCTATTGTAATCTTAACCTAATCCATCACCTGTCACTCTTCTTCCGTAATACCCAGTAAAACATAAATTCCTACCACTTGACTCTAAGCAATATAAAAAGAAATGCTTATCTTTTTCATTACTGTATCTTCAAGACTATTTCACAGCATTGTATGTAGTACCACTGCACTTTTTAACTGAAGAAAAAATCAGAAGACTTTAGGACCCTGTTTGTGTATCCTGGTATGGCTAGACCATTCCATAATCTGTTTCTTAATATTAGAATACGCTCTTCCACTTTCAACTTTACATCTAAGTTTAAATATTACTTCCTAAAAGAAGAGAGATTAAAATACAAGAAACAATATGTAGTGAAGTACAAATGTCCATTGACAATAGTGATGTTATTAAAAGAAATTTGTGGAAAAAATGACAAGTTTCATTGAATTTCAAATAATGGTAGAACATCTAATAAAGGGTTTCCAATGTAGAGACAGAAACATTACACTGAAGTGTGTAAAAATATCACTGATATTTCATTTCCTGAGTATAAAAGACTGTGTGAGAAGGTGAGTAAAGCACTAATCTAGAAAGGGTAAGCAAGAACAAATACCAAAAAGACGTAAACAAACAAAAAAGACCTATTTGAAAAGCCATTAATTTGGACAATTAGATAGTCACTGGTGATAGAGGCTCTTAAGACCAGGAGAACAGAGTCCATCTTGGGCAAAATGGAACCACAAATTCCATAGCCCTCCCTCACCCCATGTAAACCACACACACGAACACACAGACACACACGTGCACACATGCCATTGTTTTATTCCTTTCAATAAGAAAACATACGGTCTCGACATTCAAAAATATATATTAAAAAGAAACAAATGAAGCCATACTCCAGGAAAAATACACTGATGAAAGAAAAGGTACTGAAATTTAAAAATGGCTGAAATATTTGAGAAAAAATAATGGACTAGCCTCTGCTTTCATAACATAACGAACCTCTTTATTAATTTCATAATGGCAATAATCCTGTGAAATACAACTGGCATTCCATTTTTCCATGTGTCCAGATGCTATTTTTGCAATTAGGCAGGCACTGCTATTTTGATTGCATTTAAAGTGATCAAATATGCAATTGCCCACTGTTGTCCTTTTCTTCTAGTATAAACGATATGAATCTTATTTTTGATCTAAAAATATTCCATTTACATCTCTTTGTTGATAGATTTTCCTGTTGCTTTATTTCAAGGTACTGTAGAAATCATTAGTGACATTATGCCAAGGGCTGAACTTCATAAGCAACCTGAACATTTTGATTCACTGAAAAAGAAACCCACAATTCACTAAAAGAAAATGTAGTAATGATCCTGTCCAATTAAAACTGTTAAATTAAATGAACAGAATCTAATAATTTCCCCTTATCATTGTGATATTTTGGAAGCATGGTAGGGTAACAATAAATACCACCACATATGTTAAAGATGACCAGCCATTTCTGGTTTAAAGAAAGCAAATTATTTTAGAAGGAATCTGTACTATTTCATAAAAGAAGATTTTCATGGATATATCTAAGTACCAAACCCCCAAATAACCTCTAAATTAAAACATTTAATTCTTATCCCAATTGACAAATAGGAAACTGTCCTACTAACAAGCTGACAAAACACAGGAGAATATAGGAAATCCACCAGAGCATTAGATTAGTCGTGAAAACTCAAAGGAGACATCACTTAAGTTCTATTACTTCAAAAACAGTAAATTTATCTCATTTCTATTTCTCTTTAATTCCAGTCAAATACATATAATCATGCTTTTCTGTCACATATCTGCAGTTTTTTAAATTATAAAAGCAGATGCAGGATTCAGGGAAATGTCCTTGATCCTTGATTCTGGCATTTCCATATAAGAGCAAAATTCAGTATCAGGGAGGACTAGGCAAGTTAATTTAACGATCTGACTTTAGAGAGCATTCAGGGATATTATCAACAGAATTATAACAATTGACTATATCCTGAGTCTAGCATACATGCATGCATGCATACATGAAGCTCAAAAAATTGGATGACTATACCTTTTAAACAATGGATAGTTTTTGGATTAGTGGTATATACTCTCTTAAGCAGGAATCCTGCAAATAAACAAGGCTGCTAATAAACTAATTATTAAACTAGTTATAACTGGTTAACAAAAAACTAAAGCAGTAGTCTTCACACATTTTGGCCTTGGAACATTTTATCAGAAACCAAACTAAACCAAACAACCAACCAAACAAAAAACTTAGGAAGAATAGAAATATTAAGCTAGAAAAGAGGGTGGAATTTGTGTTTGTGTGGTCAAGGTGTGAACAGTGTTCCACCAGACCTCTCTCTCTTCAAAGCACAGTTTTAAAGCCTCACACCAAAAAAATTCTAAATGGCTCCAGGAACAAATTAAGATATACTATGGGAGATAAATATTGGGAAATTTAAAAAATATAAAATGTTCATAAATATTTATAATGTTATGTAAAATGCCTCACTGTAATTAACACAAGTTTGCTTTTTCCCTGTATCTATTATTTTTTCACTATCCGAATATATTACTCTGTCACCATATTTCCCATGATTCACAGGTATTCCTTAGAAACAGCTGTTTAATATCCCCTTCATTTACTTTGCAACCATTCCTGGGACAGAAAAAAAATACTAGTCATTATATATTTTATGCTTACTTGAAAGATACATAGTTCTCCTGTTAGCATAACAGCACCAATATAGGATACCCACAAGTATATAGCATATCCACAACTCCTTCAAGTCCAACCTTGTAAGGAAGTTAATATAATATCGTCCTAGAGAAGACTGTCAGCTGTCTACATGTGTGTAAAGTCCAGCACAACCATGGATGCGCCTGTTTGCCATGTACTTTATTACTTCTGATTATATAAGTCATACCAGTCATTAATAATTCAGTACAATCATTTACCTCAGTGTTTTCAAGCACCTAAAATCAAGCAATAATGGCTTTATTAGATTATTTTAAATATAAATGTGTGTTTGTTCATATAATACATACATATGGGAATCTGTTTACACACTTAAAAGTACATTTACATGTTTTCATTAGTTTGTGGCCCACCTTGAGAAACGAGCTTTTGACAGATGACCCATATCAAAAAGTTGACGGGCTAAGCTTGCTTTAGCGAAGAAATCAAGTTGAAGAAACCACTACTAGGGGAGCTGACGTGGGCAATGGCGAGCGCCAGGGCCAGGGCGCAGTGGCGCGTGGCTGGCTCCCAGCAGCCTCCACGCGAGCACAGCACAGAGGGAACGTCCTGGGCGTGACCGCTGGCGTTGCCGTTCTCTGCGTGCCCTAGCAGGACGCCATCTGCCGCGGAGCACTGGACAACTTCCGGCACAAATTGTAGACACGCCAACTGTGCTAGCAGTGCTCCGCAACCTCTTGTGATACTCAGACTGTGATAACCACAACCACTCCACAGACGTTCAGACCTATGCAACTTTTTTTTTTTTTTGAGACGGAGTCTTGCTGTTGCCCAGGTTGGAGTGTAGTGGCACAATCTTGGCTCACGCAACCTCCACCCGCCAGATTCAAGCAGTTGTCCTGCCTCAGCCTCCCTAGTAGCTGGGACTGTAGGCATGCACCACCATGCCCAGCTAATTTTTGTATTTTTAGTTGAGAGGGCGTTTCACCGTGTTGGCCAGGCTGGTCCCAAACTCCTGACCTCAAGTGATCTCTCCACCTGCGCCTCCCAAAGCGCTGGGATTACAGTCATGAGTCAGTGTGCCTGGCAATTTCCTTGCATTTTTTAATTGGTTTGTAGCATCTTGAGACAGACTGCCCAGAGCACAGTAATCTTTAAGCATAAAAGTTTGGTGTTGTCCATCACTTGATGCAGTTTATTATTCATCCTAGATTTCAAAGTAACAGCAAAGATGTCCTTTCATAGGAACCTATTTAATCATTGAAATTGAATCGTAGGATTGTAGGGCAAGATGGATTGGGAATCTAACATTTTTTTTTTTTTCCAGAACCCCCGCCTTCCCAGATTTCTTCGGAGGGACACTCAATATCCAAAAAAAGCTGTTTGGGTAAAGGGCCTATACTGGACTTTTTCTCCTACCAGAATGAGGGAAAAAACAAGTTTGCTTCTATTTAGGCAGAAACTGAAAGGCCGGAAATTTTGTTCAGTGATTGCCATCATAAACATTTAAGGAATAAATTTTATTTTGAGTGAAAATAAATACATTAAAATTAAGTTGATTTAAATAAAATGATATGGCCAGAAGTGAAATTAAAGAAATGTAATGAAGAAAAATATATTGAACTGCCCAGTACAGGTAAATTTTATTAATTTAATTAGCAAATAGGCCAATTTCTGAATATTAACACTTTATATACATACCAGCCAGGCATAAATATGTATTGATTTAGATTTAAAAAAAATCAGAAGTATTATAATGAATAAACACATCTATTATGTCACGTCTAAGTACCTAGGATTAAATTCTAGTTCTGACCTATAACTTCTCTGATGATCCTCAGTTGTTTCATTTGTAAATAGGGGATAACAACACTTACCTTGAAAAGATGGTATGAATATTTACTATTACAATGGATACAAAAAATGCTATGTAAACTGAAATGTAATAGGTATTCACAGTTATTACAGCCAATGAAGCATTGTTTATAAACTTTGAAAAGTAACACCAGCATATAAAGTAAATCATACAAATTTCTATGTGAAATGACCTCTTTCAACAAGACTACTCTTCATACCAGTGATTATATTTTCCTCTTGAGTGAATGATACTGAAAAGAGCAATAAGATGCTTTCTAGCAGCTGTCTGTTTAACCCATAGTCAATTATTTTCAGATTGTTTATGTTGCATACAATGCATAGCATAAGAAAAGAAACAAAAACATTAAGCATCTGAAATGAGCTTTTAAATGTTAAGATTATTTAAGCATTTCATTTATTACACAATATATATGATGTATAGCATAAGCATACACACACAGTAAGGAAATAAATTTGAAAAGTCGACACTAGGCGGGTCCATCGTAATGAACTGAACATTTTAAATTATAATGTGAAAAATAAGTCTATTTAAAATAGATGCATTACAGCATAAAAAGCCAATTGAAACTGAGCAAAATGAAAAGCTCAACTGGTATTTTAAAAAGGTATACTAAATATACACAAATAGACAATATAAAAAATAACTGCAAAATATTTTAAATTATTTCTTAATCTGGTGACTTAGCATATGCAAGTTTCTTTTCATATTATATAGACAATATGAAATATACAGTAGAAATAAATAGAAAGTCTATAAATTACATAGAATAATAGTTCCCCAGGTAAGTGACTTTCCTGATCAAAAACTAACTTTCATATGCCTTCGTGATTTCACAATAATTTTAAGCCAATGGTTACAACACAACACTACATTTTATCTCTGCAATAAAACATTGTGAGACAGTAGTAAGTGTAAATAATAACATAACTTTGGTTGCAAGAGAATGAAGGATTGGAAAGGCTTCTTAACTGTTAGTAATAAGTGATTACAATTATTATTTAGGATAAACAGCCCTTAGTTTTTCCTGTTTGTATCCTCTGTCCTGGCTTTGGTGTTCCTAGACAGAAAGATTTTGAAGAATATTAAGTTTAATTGTGTTGCTAAGAATATCCCCGTCATATTAAGAATATTACAATATCCAAACCAAGGATAATCATAGCTCACTTTCATTAAATGCTTACTAAGTAGCAAAGCCCCATTACAAAAGCACTTTACATGCATTGGCTCTTCTACCAACCCTTTGAGGTAGGTGCTATGGTTTGCATCATTCTCATCATAAAGGTTAGGGCGCACTATCAGAGACAGTAATTTGCCAAAGGTCAAATAAATAGTTGATGCCAGAATGTGGACTCTACTAGTGTCCCTAGAAGTTTCTTTGCCCCTTTTCAGTTAAATAACCTCAAAGGGATGTCAGCATTTGTTGTTCCACACAGCCACCTTGCATTCACTTCTCAGTGAAATAAAGTATGGCTTTCATCCACAAACTGTGTGACCAAAACTACTATATTTGAGATTAACAGTGACATCTATGTTATGAAATCCAGTGGAAACTCTTCAAGTCTTACACTACTTGACCTTGGCCAAGCTATGGTTTGAATATGTCCCCCAAAGTTCATGCGTTGGAAACTTGATCTCCAATGTAATGGTTTGGAAGTGGGGCCTAATGGGAGGTGTTAAAGCCCTCATGAGTGGATTAAGACTGTCAGCATCGGAGTGGGTTTGTAATCATATGAGTAGGTTTCTTATCAAAGGACAAATCTGCCCCTACTCCCCATCCTATTCTTCCATCTACCCTGAGATGACACGGGAAGAAGGTCCTCACCAGATGTTGGCCCCTCAATCTTGGACTTCTCAGACTTCAGAACAATAAGGCGATAAATTAGTGTTCATTATACAATATCCAGCCTTACGTATTCTGTTACAGCAACACAAAACAGATCAAACATTCCCCTTTATTCAGCATTCCCTTCCCTTTACTTCCACTGAAGCAGGACCCATGCTTTCTAACCTGCCTCTTTTGTCTTCCCCTTCATCGATTTATGTGAGTATTATTTCTTCTATCCTCAACCTTTGAATATTTGAGTTGCTTGGTCTAGGAATTCTCACTTTTCTCTCTCCCACTAGACAATTTTATCTGTTAGTTTTGTCTATTTGTCAAGACTATTTCTATTTCAGACCACTTTCTAAATTTTGTATTTCTTCTTGGATGTCTTATAAGCATATCAAACTCAACGTGTCCCAAAATTAAACCCACACCTCTCTACCCTTGATCCCAAATATCCTATCATGATAAATGGAGTCAACATCCACCAAATTGTTTGGGCCAAAGACCTACAAGTCATTTATTCTTGACGCTTTCCCCTCCTTCACCCTCCCAAATCTATTCATTCTCTTTCTAGTTCTACTTCCTAAACATATCTTGAATCATGTAATTGTCTCTACTGTCCTTGTCACTGTAAAAGTCCAAAACATTACCATCTGCTGCTAAAATATAATTTTCTCTTAATTAGTCTGATTCTACCCACTCTTGCCCTCTTCAATCCATTTTTTTCCTCACACTGTGCTGAAACTGAAGCTCTTCAAACAAAAATCTGATCATGCCATTTCCCATGCTTAAAATCCTTTAGAGTCTTCAATTTCTCACACAGACTAAATGTAAACCTTTCAGTATGGTCTACACAACACCTTCCTTATTGCTACCAAGTGCTAGTTCTAGCAGTTTTATCTCTGTTATCTAGACATAGGAAGTTATTGCTAAACTAAGGCTTTTGTCCTCGGCTATTTTCTGTTTGCAATTATCTTTATCCAAATTTTTATTTGGCTAATGTCTACCTACACTTCAAATTTCAATTCTACTTCCTCTGAGGAACTCTTCTTTACATCCAGGCTAAGCTAGCTCAACCTAGTTTTTATTGTTGTAGCATTACAGTTGTTCATTATTCCATTTATTTTCTGGGTGAAAAGTGATAGCTTTACATGATTAAACAATTCATATCACCTGGAATGATACTGCGCTAGATCAGACTAGAGCATCAGGCACCAGCTCATAGACGGCTGGGCATGGTTCAGGATTGCAATCTTGTGGTTTGCTACCAAATCAGCAAAAAGTAAAAAGTTTTACAGGACCCTAGGATGCAAGTGTGCCGGAAAAGCTCAACAGTTAACTTTCTAACAAGAAGGACCTCAAAGTTCCGCAGCCAACTGTTCCCTGCCCCAGCTAAATGGGCACTCTATCACGTTGGAGAAGCCCAGAAGCATGTTAGTGTGCACAGGTACACCCTACTGACATACAATACATTCTTGCTCTGCAACAGTTGATCACAGTAACATTTTATTTTACTCCGTGACATTATTCAGTATGGCCTATCCCACAGTCCATCACGGAAATGGAAAAGTAATGACTCCTTCCCTCCTCACAAAGGAGCACCTCAAAAACTTTCACCTGACTCATATTTTTTTAGCAGTTTTGTTGAAATACAATTCACATACACAATTCACCCATTTATTGTGCATAACTAAGTAGTTTTGGAATATTCATTTTAATTATGGTCATATATCTCTCTTATAAAATCTGCTATTTTAGTACAATTCAGTGGTATTAATTACATTCACAATATTGTGCAACCATTACCACTATCTGTTTTGGAAACATTTTCCTCATCTCTAAAATAAACTCTAACCATTAATCAATAACCTCCCATTTTTTCTTCCTTTCAGTCTCTGGTAACCTCTTATCTAATTTCTGTCTTTATGAATTTGCCTATTACTGATATTTCATATAAGTGTAATCATAGAGTATTTTCCCTTGGTTTCTGGCTTATTTCACTTAGCATAAAGTTTACATAGATTGTATAGTAACATGTATAATTGGTTTCTATGGCTGAACAATATTTTATGAATATACCACATTTTAATTATCTATTCAGGTGTTGATAGACACTGTGTTGTTTCCAACATTTGACCACTGTGAACAGTGCTGCAATGAACACTGGTGTCCAGGTATCTGTTTGAGTCCCTGTCTGCAATTCTTTTGGGTATATAACTAAGAGTGGAATTGCTAGGTAACATGGTACTTTTTT
>NW_016107340.1:9733205-9938655 GCF_001604975.1 Cebus imitator
AACTGACCTTTAAAATAATAATAGTTTTGTTTTTTTTTTTTTAAAGAAATGGGCTTGATTCTAACTCCTGTGCTCAAACAATCCTTCCACTTCAGCCTTCTGAGTAGCTGGGATTACAGGTGCATCCCAGCACTTGGCTCACAATGGTAATACTCTATTTAGCTTATTGAAAAACCATCACACTGTCTTCCATAGCCTTCCCACCTGAAATGTATGAGGGCTCCGATTTCACCATATCCTTGTGAACACTTGATACTTTGTTATTATCGTTATTATTATTAGCAGTAGAGCCACCTGAGTAGGTGTGTCACCTGATTCATTTTTATTCAACCAGTACAAATTTATCCAGAGGAATTTTTTTTTTTTTTTTTTTTGAGATGGAGTCTCACTAGGTCACCCAGGCTGGAGTACAGTGCTGCTTTCTCAGCTCACTGCAACCTCCACCTCCCAGGTTCAAGGGATTCTCCTGCCTCAGCCTCCTGAGTAGCTAAGACTACAGGCACATGCCACCACACCCAGCTAATGTTTTTAGTAGAGACATGGTTTCACTGGGTTAGCCAGGATGGTCTCGATCTCCTGACATTTTGATCTGTCCGCCTAGGCCTCCCAAAGTACTGGGATTACAGACATGAGACATTGTGCCTGGCCTACCCAGGAGGATTTCAAGCACAATTACTACTACCCCATTTCCTAGAGTGGAGAAGTTTACTTCCACTTCAGAATATATACACATTAAATTAAATATGTAAATTATACCATTGATTCACAGAAGGCAATAGCGGTATAGATATTTTTCATATCAGTCAAGTCTAGAAAATGAAAAATGCAGATATCATAATTATTTGAAAAATAATTTTCTTATTTTGAAGAGAATAATTCTTTATTCTTTTTAATAATTATCTTATTTTGAAGCATGTACTAGAATCCCTGTTCATTCCTTTATACTTCCCAAGCCTGTTAATGATTTTACCAAATAACAGATTTGGGGAGGGGAAAATCAACACAGTTTGAAAGCTACTGAGTGCTAAACATTGTGCATGTACTTTATACCACTAAATTACACACTTCTCCATATAGGTAATAATAGGTACTTATTTTTTTCCATTTTATTGACGAAAACACTGAGGCTCCAAAAGAAACATGTATAAAAAAAGTAAAATTAGAATAAATGAATGGCTCTCAAATTTTTGCTGTAGTATCCATTTGTGCATTCAATAAATATGTGTTAGGCATTCAACGTAGTCTTATATGGCATCCCAGAACACAAAAGTGATTAAAATTTTACTGCTTTGGCTAAAGGATGGGGAAGACTTGTAGACTACAACAGGACCTTGCCCTGCAGGGCCGCCCATATGACTATAACGTGAAATAAATAAGACTAGTGATATCAGTGTTCCTTCAAGGTGTACTAGTTGTGTATTTTTACTTAGGAGTCAGAAGCTCTGAGCGTAAGCATTTTAGAGTATCAGATTATGAAACAGATTATAAAACCAAAATGCTAAACCACTAAAAATATCCTAGTCCGATGCCTAAAAACATTTTTTTTAGATGAGGTTTCACTCTTTTGCCCAGGCTGGAGGGTAGGTAGATCTCTGCACATTGCAACCTCCACCTCCCTGGTTCAAGCAATTCTCCTGCCCTAACCTCTTGAGCAGCTGGATTACAGGTGCCCAAAACCATGCCTGGCTAATTTTTGTATTTTTAGTAGAGATGGGCTTTTGCCAGGTTGGCCAGGCTGGTCTTGAACTCCTGACCTCAGGTCATACACCCACCTCAGCCTCCCAAAGTGCTAGGATTACAGGCATGAGCCACCACAGCCAGCCTTTATATGTTTTTTTTTTTTAAATAAATTTATTTTTTATTTTTTAATTGACAAATAATGTAAATATGAGGTAGGTATGATGTGAGGTTTTGCTTTAGTGTATATTGTAGACAGATTAACTAAAGCTAATTAACAAATCCATCAACTCATCAATGTATCATTTTTTGGAGAGAATGTTAAAAATCTCTATTATCTATCTTATAATATACAACACATTATTATTGTGGTCACCATGCAGTGCAATAGATCACTAAAACTATCCCTCCAGTCTAACAAACTTTGTACCCTTTGGTCCACATCTCCCCTTTTCCCATCCCTCACCACTCCCGCCACCAAGCCTCACTGTATTCACCAAGACAGTGAAAACAGTATTTTTCTTTCCATTCCTAGCTTATTTCACTTACCATCATGTCCTCCAGGTCCATCCACCCATGTTGTTACATATGACAGAATTTCCTTTATTTATTTATTTTTTTTGAGACAGAATCTTACTTTGTTGCCCAGGCTGGAGTACAGTGGCACGATCTCGGCTCACTGTAACCTCCGCCTTCTGGGTTCAAATGATCTCCTGTCTCAGCCTCCCAAATAGCTGGGATTACAGGTGTGCACCACCATGCCTGGCTAATTTTTTGTATTTTAGTAGAGATGGGGTTACACCATGCTGATCAGGCTGGTCTCGAACTCCTAACCTCGTGATCCACCCACGTTGGCCTCCCAAAGTGCTGGGATTATAGGCATGAGACAACATACCCAGCCAGAATTTCCATCTTTGTAAAGGCTGTAGTTAAG
Source organism: Cebus imitator (assembly GCF_001604975.1). Lineage (NCBI taxonomy): Eukaryota > Metazoa > Chordata > Mammalia > Primates > Cebidae > Cebus > Cebus imitator. The sequence goes on from NW_016107340.1 coordinate 9,735,817, forward strand.
GAGAAGCCACTGTATATATACAAAACAGAATAGTATATAGCCTTTAAGAAGAAATTGTTTTTAAAGCCTATATGAAAAGAAAGGCCTATGGAAAAAAAATTCTTTTTAAAGGCTGTATACTATTCTGTTTTGTATATATAAAGTGGCTTCTCCTTAACTGCAGGAGACATATTCCAGCACTCACAGTGGATGACCGAGATGTCTGATAGTACCAAATCTGTATACCAGGGCTCCCCAGTCCCAGGTTGTGGACCAGTACTGGTCTGTGGCCTGTTAGGAACTGGGCCACAGAGCAGTGGGTAAGTGGGGAAGGAGCGAGCATTGCCATCTGAGCTCTGTCTCCTTCTGTCAGATTAGCAAAGGCATTAGAGTCTCATGGGAGTGCAAACCCTATTGTGAACTGCACATGTGAGGGAGCTAGGTTGTGCGCCCTTATAGGAATCTAACTAATGCTTGATAACCTGAGTGGAACAGTTTCATCCCGAAGCCATCCTCACTCCCTGCCTGTCCATGGAAAAAAACTGTCTTCCACAAAACTGGTCCCTGGTGCCAAAAAGGTTGGGGATCGCTGCTGTATATGCTATGCTTTTTTCTATACATATGTATCTAGGATAAACTTAAATTTATAAATTAAGCACAGTAAGAGATTAATAACTAATAATAAAATAGGACAATTAGAAAAATGTACTACAATAAAACATATATAAATGTGGTCTCTCTCTCTCTTTAAATATCCTGTACAATACTGTGGGTGACAGAAATCATGCAAAGCAAAACCCCAGAACAGAGACTACTGTTATTATGTTTTCTTTATCCATTCATCTATTGATAGACACTTAAATTGCTACCATATCTTTGCCATTTTGAATAATGCTGAAATGAACATGGGAGTGTAGATATCTCTTTAACATGCCAATTTCCATTCATTTTTTTTCCTTTTTATGTTTTGCTTGCACTTATTGGCACTAATGTTGTTTACCTTAGGTGACCCAGATAAATTCTACTCTCATTTCAATGAAAAATTCAAAAAAATTACCTAAACACAACCTAACAGGATTATAAAATGAAAGGATTATGGGGAAAAGAATCAGCACAGATAGATAAATTCATAATCAGTCTATCTTCTTTCTTTTCAAACTCTAGATTAGTATCTTCCTTTAAACAGTTAGATCCATTCTTCAGTTTTCTGAAACCACCAAGGTTCCTGGCAGGAATGACAGGAAGATAGTGGTAATAACAGAGTGAATCATCTTCGAAGAAAATATAAGGGAAAATTCATTTGTGAGATCATAATATTTAAGAATCGATGCAGAAAAGGGAAAACAAATAATTAGTGGTGATATTTTGATGATATGAAAATTAAGGAAAACTGGTAGAAAAAAAGTTGGGTGAATTTGAATTACCAAAAGAAGAAAAATTTGAAATGTTATGGGAAAAGCAGAGAAGAGAAAATATTAAGGAAGAAAATATTCTAGATATGTTTGGGGGGAAAATATAAAAGCAGGCTGACAAAAAAGAAACTAAAATATCAATCTGAAAGTAAATAACTTCTATCTGATGCTAAGCTGAAATAAATCACTTCTTCTTCACTATACATCTGCCTTGTATTCATTTTTTTAGTTACCAAAATAAATTAATTTGCATTATTGTTTAGAATTTGTATGTAGTCATTTTAGACTCCTATTCCCTAGAAATATTCATATACTCTAACATGGGAAATATACGGATAGTCTATTTAAATGAAAGAAAATTTGCAAACATATTAAAATGTTGCATAGCCAGTGAAAGAGCACCATCTAAATCTTCTTTTGTTTTCCTTTCTTATTGAAAGTTCAATACTAAAACAATAAACTAAATCAGATCCTTACTCTTAAGATGAATTTGACATATAAATAATAGGATATATATAATTTTTAATAAAAAAACCTAAAACAAGATTAAGTGTAAAGCATAAAAGTAATACAAAATCACTGAATAGGGTCCTATTTATTCTTCATATAGCTAACTTCTTTTTTCAGTCATTGGTGTTAGTTTTTCTGAGCTACTGTTCATTTTATCTTTATTATGGTCGTTATTGTCCTGCTATGAATTATTTGTTTGCATGCCAGAAGCTCTGGAATGCTTTATGTTTCCTTGTAGTGGGACAGTGTGATGTCAAGATTAAGACCATCAGATCCAGAGCCAAACTATCTGGGTTTACATCCTGTCTCTGCCACACATTAGCCACCTTCTTTGCCTCAGTTTTCCCATCTGGAAAGTGAAGTTGATAATAATTATATCTGCTTGTTAAGTTTATGCAAAGAATATAATAAATGAGTATATATCAAGCACTTAGAAGAGTCCCTTGAACATAATATACACTATAAGTTTTGCTATAATTAAGATCAGAAAAGAAATCAATAGTTTTATACTTTGTGACTTCTATTTAATCACGCTTGCTACTTAACTTAGTAGATCATCCTTAACTTACTTATAGACAAAATTCTGATCTGTAAATTACAACTGGTATATTCATTCTAGCTGTAGACATCAACTTCACATATAGTCAATATAATTCATTTTCCACAATAAGCAAAAAGAAATATTTTATATATAATGTAAATTTATAAATTTAAAGAGCAAACCGATTTTGTATTTGACTCTTTTGAGACAACTACTTTAAAAATAAAAGTTGAATAATTTAAATTCTATCAGAGTGTAGGACTTAATGAAATCCTTGAATAGTCATAAAATACTTTTGTCTGAGATGATTAAAGAAAAAAAATTCTATCTGGAATTAAATACACCTACAACTTAATTTTGCCAACATTGCTTAGAAACAGATACTCAATGGTTAATTCCTGCAGAAATGAATGTACATTCCCATCAAAGACTTTCAGTTTCTTAGAGACGATACATTTAAATACAGGTAAACACATTTCTAAGAGGTAAACACTATTTAAAAAAAAAAAAAAAGAAGAGACTGAAGGTAAACAGGATGAGGAAGAAAGGTAAAGAAGTAAAGGTTATTAGAGCCCAGAAGACAAATCCAGGGATTGGCCTTAGTTATTTTATTTAAAAAACTAAATGAATATAACATTTGCTAAGACTATAAATCACATGATTATAAGTAGATTTGGTTAATAAAATGGATATTCCTTGGGATGTGATATGGAATTCCACTAGACATTCACTTGAAGGTGGATTTATAACTGTAACAAAGTCAGTAAACAACTTCATTATAATAATCCACAGAATCCCTTTTATATGCATGGGGTATAAGGAATAACATCAGTCCCACTGATAACTCCCCTTTCAGTGATTCTGTTCATTTGTAAACTCGAGACTTGTTTTAAAAAAAAATTATAAAATAACTAGTAAAACCTGTTGACTTGCAGAAGAATAGAATAAACTCTGACAAGTAAATATAGGAAGAAAAGAAGGGAAAGGATGAAAGAAATTAAAAGGAGGAGGATTCTGATTCTATAAGGTGAGCTCATTTCCCAAATATGTTAAAATACTTAATATATTGTGACTGAACTTTGTATTTAACCTCATTAGCCATCCTGAAATATCATTATGTTCATACATAGATAAAAACTATTTGAGGATAGAAACTAGAGACAATAATAAGACTGTATTCATAGCTGTCATCTATAACTTAAGGTAAATTAATTTAGTCAAGATTAATTTCTTCCAACATTTCATTGAAGCCATCAACATAATACAGGAGAAGATTCACAGGGGAGGTAGTAGGAAACATAATTTTGGAATTTGGAGCGTGCTATAAAATGATGCTTTGCTACTCTATCACCCTTCTACCTCCCAGCCTCCAAAAAAGTAGAGTCAGTAGGACTGAAGTCTGAGGAAATAGAAAAATAGTATAATAAAAGTGGCTGAGCATTGTGGCTCGCACCGGTAACCCCAGCACATTGGAAGACAAAGGCAGGCAGATCTCTTGAGGCCAGGAGTTCAAGTTGAGTCTGACCACGAGGGCAAAACCCCATCTCTACTAGAATTAGCCAGGCCTGGTGGTGCATGCCTGTTATCCCAGCTACTTGGGAGGCTGAGATACAAGACTTGATTGAACCTGGGAAGCAGAAGTTGCAGTGAGCCAAGATCTCATCAGTGCACTCCAGCCTGGGCAAGAGTCTCTTTCAGTTTCAAAAAAAAAAAAAAAAAAAAAAAAAAGTGAAAATGCATAAAAGGAGGTTGAAAGTGTTGGAAACAAAATTTATCTCATTATTTTATCTAAGACATCCTTGTACCTAAGAAAAGAAAAATAAATAAATGCCTTTTTTGTTCCTCTTGAACCACAGCCCCAACCCCACCCTGCCTATTAGTTCCAACTCTGTTAGAACTGTAGTCCAGATACTAATTTGTGGATTAAATAGAGTTTTGTTGGCTGGCCTGGTTATGCAAACACAATTCATAACTTTATTTCTGTAAGAAAATGTGTTGTGAATTCCAAATTCCAAACAAACTACTTGAAACAACCTGTTCACAAGTTTGGGACAGCTTGCACACTGTATGTTTTGGATTTAAGAAGTTAAATGACACCTTACTGGAGAAAAATGTATTAGGACATGTGATTCATATAACTATTATTAATCTTCAATAAATTCTGCTGGAGTAAGTAACCAAAGGTGTGCTAAATTAATTTAAACTACTGCAAAATTTGACTGGTAAATTTCCAAGAACAGATTGACTCAGGATATTTTCAATGTCCAAAAATTTGTCTTTCAGTCATAAAAAAAATCATGTGGTACATTTCAACACTTATGTCTTCATCTTAAATTAAAAAAACGAGTCTAAATGTAGCCAATATTAAAAGTAAACCAATAAAACATATCAAAGTTTAAACTGTATCTTTTGATTTATTTTTAATACAGGAAATAAAACTTTGGGGTTAATACTAGGAAGTGGGGCAATATTAATTACATGTAAAACTAAAACATGAGACCAGAGGTGTGATATCAAGCTTCCCTAAATATCACCACTTATTTGTGCTATCTATCATTTTCTGAGCTGTTCAATGTCTTTCATTATCATTACACAGTCCTTCGTCACATACATGGTAGAAATAATGTGAAATATTTGTTTTAAACCTAAATGATAAGGAATTCACTGCCTTTATCATAAACTAATCTAGAGCCAAGCTAATGAGAACGCAGCTTTTTTTTTTTTTTTTCCCACTGTGTTCTGTGTTCTATACCTGGCTCTCAATGATGTCATTCATTAATGTGAAACTTAAGACTGGTCAACACTAACAGCAAGTTAATTACTTAATACCTGTTAATTTTTGTACCTCTATAAAGGAATTGTATTTTCCTAAATACTCTATTAAATTATTTATCACCTTTGGATACTATCAAAACAATTAATGTTTAGGAAACTTACACTATCTATCTCCTTTTCCTTCCTCTTTTATGCCTTTAGATATATTTTTCCTTAGGTCTTCTACCCATTGCCTTTCTGAATCTAATTATTATAATTAAATGACAATGTTTAAAATGTATCAATTAAAGCAATATCTACTTATTTCTTGCTATGAAAGATGTGATAAATATTAAACCTTTTCTTTATCTCTCTTACTCACCAAAAAAACCTTTAAGTATCACTTTATTTTTAATTCTAAGAGTTCATCATTTATATTGTTTGATCACTTTCTTTAGGACAACTATAAGTTGATTTTAAGACTTTAAAAGAGTAATTAATACTAGTAACTTTTTTTTTTTTTTTTTGGAGATGGAGTCTCACTCTATTACTCAGGCTGGAGTGCAATGATGCGATCTTGGCTCACTGCAACCTCAACCTCCTGGGTTCAAATGCATCTCCTGCTTCAGCCTCCCAAGTAGTTGGGATTACAGGCACCTACCACCACACCAGGCTAATTTTTGTATTTTTAGTAGAGACAGGGTTTCACCATGTTGGTCAGTCAGGTTGGTCTCAAACTCCTAACTTCAGGTGGTTCATCTGTCTTGGCCTCCCGAAGTGTTAGGTTTACAGGCGTGAGCCACTACAGCCAGCCCCAATACTTGTAATATTAAACTGTAGAACTGTTAAACTATAGAACCAGCCTCCTAAAAGAAAATACAAACTCATAACTTATTTTTTTTGAAGATTAATTTTCCCAGCATCAGAACCTCATGAATATTTTCTCATTTTTTTCTTTTTTCCTTTTTTTTGAGACAGGGTCATACTGTGTCACCTAGGCTGGAGTGCAGTGGTGTGATCACTGCACACTGCCTCAAACCTCTAAGCTCATGCAATCCTCCTGCCTCAGCCTTCCAAGTAACTAGAACTACAGCCACATGCTACCATGCGTGGCTAGACAGACAGACAGATAGAAAGAAAGAAAAAACAGAATCTTGCTATGCTGCCTAGGCTGATCTCAGACTCCCAGCCTCAAGTGAACTCCTGCCTTGGCTGGCCTGACAGGAGGCCATAATGAGATTTTATTAGCACTTATATTTCATATAGTTTTTTGTACAATTTTTGTTGTTACAGTTTTACTGGTGATGCCCTTGAATATTCTTTTCATATTGGGAGAGTAAACAGTAAGTAAACTAAGTTACTGAATGACTGGAAGTGTCTTCTGCATAATACAAAGTGCAGCTAAGTATCTTTTTTCTTCCTGACTTTGAAGACATTGCTTCATTTTCTTTGCATGTTCATTGCCATTGATGAAACTTTAATGTCAATAATATTCCTTTAAATGAAATATTACTTCATATATATAAATTTTTGAAGAGGGTGAGTTCTAAAATCTCAACACAATGTGGTAAGATGTAGAAATATCCTTAATATTTCCTGTTCATGAAATGATTACCATTGATATTGGGAGGTAATATCAACAAAGAATCCTAAGGCATATTTGAGGAAATGTTTCAAAATGTTCTATTTTACAGTTGCCTTATATCTAACATGTCTAAAACACATGCCAAATGACAACATTTCTGATATATTCCCATTTGACATTTCAGATAAAAAGAAAGAGGACTCCCTGCTTCTTTCCTTCCCTTCCCTTTTCCTCCCCTCTTGTGCCCTGCTGCCTCCGATGTTTGTCCCTACCTCTCTCTCAGGGAATCACATGGCTCATGAATCACCCCTTGGGCCCAAGGATGAGTACCCACAGCAGCAGGGTTTTCCATGGGAAGCCATGCTGAGGAAGACCTGGGCAAGCTCTGGCAGCAGATTGAGCTGCTATGGCAAGAATTCCTGGTTCTGTGTCCCCATCATATAATATACACGATCTGGGAATGGAGTCTTGGGTCTGTAATGTCTGTGATATGGCTCCTGACATCTTCTTGTAGAGTATCATGACCAAAATAGGAATAACGTGTTTGCCCCTCTAAATGCCCCGTAGTCTGACTCTGCAACTAGCCTGAAGCTAGTACAATCTATTTTAAGGGATTCTGTAACATGTTTAAATTGTATCTGTATGGTAGGGGCTTTCAACCAGTAGCCAGGATCTGCTACTATATCTCCAATTCTAATTCCACTAGCTACATGCCTCCCTTAGAGGTCTGCAAAAATTTTTAGTGGAGGACATGGAAGTTGGTAGCCTTCATTTAGGGATTTTATTAACACCTTCCCCCTCTCCACAGCCCTGTTTTAGAGAATTGCTTAGTCTTTCCATTCTGAGAAATTCAAAATTTTAATGAAATGGAAAATAAGAAAATGAGACTTTTTTCCAACTGAAATTCAAGAATACATTTTTGTGGTGGTGGTGATGTGGTAATTAATAGGAATTAAATTATATACAGCCATGAAACCAATGTTGACACTTAAACTTTGTTAAAATATGGACCATGTACTCTTTAAGATCTGTTAGGAATAATGAACAGAGATGGGTTTGTTTTATTGAACTTTTTCAATATAGATTACACATATATACTTGCAAAGAGCTTGGTTTTAGTTCCTGGTTGATTTTGTTCAATTTTATTGAAAAAAATGAATGTGGCCTATATAAAAATTATTACTGAGCAAAGAATCCTGAAAATATTGAATAACATTTGCCTATTTTATGTTTCTTCTTGTTTTTGAAGATGGAAGTTTTCATGTATATTTCATCAAGAGGCTAAGAACTGTCATCAAATTAATGCTCATTTTTCCAAATTCTGAATACCCAAGTTATTCTACCCAATTCATAAACATAATACTGTGTTTTCTAGTGGCCTCAATGATCCCAGAAAAATTAACTAGAGTTCTTTACACACTGATATGTGAAAATATTACATGTGTCATTGCAATATTTGCAGCAATACTCTATTATAATATTTAATATTGATTTAATAATTTAAAGGCCTATAATGGATGACCTAGAAGGCCAAGCCCATGTCATTTTCTGTACATGATCAACATCCAGAATATTAAATGAAGTATGACTGATGGAGCTACATACATGGAATGATCTCCATGAGAAGGAAGTGGGCACTAAAGAACATTTAAACTTGAATTCCGTTTCTAAGCATCGGGAAATGTATTTGGAAGAAAGTCTCTGTATGAATATAACCACAAACTGTCTGCTTTTCATAAAAGCCCATTTTCATGACCTCCAGTAAAATGACTTTCTATGCTTCAGAATTTTCACCCCCACCAGAATAGATGCCAGGTCTTCCTGTGAAACAGGAAAAACTTAGAATGCTTCTAACGTTCCAGTGGGCATAACGTTTCCACTTCCTTTATGGGAATATATGGTGCAGAGAACCAGAGAAGAATGATTGCTCTTTTTTTTATATAAGTATATACTTCTCCCACATCTCCATTCATCTCCCACCTCTCCACATCCACTTCTCCAAAAGAAGTGTGTGAGAGTGTCCAGAGATCCACTGTATAAGAAATGTTCTGCTGGGATACACTGGTCACCCATTCTGAGTAAACCAGAAATGTTGCATGGCATATAATACGCAGTAATCGTGCTTTCGTGACTGAGAGTCCTTGTAATGGTCACTGATACCGAAACTTTTATGTTACCTACCCTAACTACCTCTTAAAGTAGAATTGTCCAATGGAAATAGACATACAAATCACATATATAATCTTTACGTTTTCTAAGTGTGACATTTTAAAAAAGGAAAAAGATGAAAATAATTTTAAGAGTTTTTTAACCCAATATATCCAAAATATAAGAAATTCAATATGTAATTGATAGTGACAATAATAACTTTTAAATTTATGTTTTCTTACTAAGCCACTGAATCCATTATGTAGTTAGCACATCTCAATTTGGAGTAGCCACATTTCAAGTGCTCAGTAGCTAGTAACCAATGTTTTTGACAGCCAGCAGCCACTGACTACTCTGTGAAACAGCGTAGTAGGTATATCATTCTCTGCCTTCACCAGCGCTTTTCAGGATTTTGCAAACCAGTAGCCTAGCATCATCAAGATCTTGGGCTAGTCGTGGAGAGCAAGAAGCAGAAAATACTCAGGTTTGGTAGTCACAGGGATCTGGAGTCCACTGTTTTTTTTTTTTTTTTTTAAGTAAGCTCTGATACCCATGGCCGAAGAGAAGCCTTAAGCAACTCTATTTAAAAATGGGCAGGTAGGATTCTACCCACTGTTTTATATCAATGATATGAAGCATTTGAACAGACTATATGGTGCTTCATAGTTTGTAAGCATCAGCTGCTTCCCTCTGAATGTTAGCCTCCCTGAGTGATTCTCTAACACTTGTTGGGTAGCTCCAAGCTCAAGTCATGCTTTCTTATGAGAAGTTTAGAATTTTCACCAAAGCATGAAACAGTAGCACTGTGCCATTCTGTATAACGGGAATAATATGGGATCACAAGACTGGCCTTTGAAGCTCAAGGCTGTTAAGTGAGGTCTCATGAACAATTAGTTGCAGAAAAGGGAATCACGTTTCCTTACCTGTGAAATTAGTGAGTGGTTGCGCTAAATGAGCTGGGGACTTCCTTCCTATGTTGACATTGTAAGATCATTGAGCAAGCAATTAAATATCTTGAAAGCATAAATCTAAAATCATTTACTGAATACACTCAAACCTTATTAATTCAGAATTATACAAACAAGTACATTCCGAACTTAGGAAAAGCTAAATTTATGAAATGCTATTGCAGAAAGGAGAGTTTTATTATTTTTTGGACAGAGAACTTACAAAACAGATTTCCCTTAAATTTTGTCCTAATTTATTATTAGCCAAGTTATTAAGGGAGGATATTTTCAAGATAAAAGTTTACAATATTGTCCTCTAAACATATTTTAAGGTAAAACAAATTAAAACAAAAATTCAACATGAAGCAAAATTAAAACAACAGAATAAAGCTCTATGTGCAGCTTGGGAAATCAAAATCCACCTCAATGATCTGAGGCAATATCAGAAACACCATGATTTCTAAATTATTTTCCAGCTCTGAGACTATAGGTCCAGAGTAAATAAGAAAAGGCCAACCTCTGATCTCTCTCTATCCTTCATTCCTCTGTATTTTACATATTCACTGGTTCATTTATTTAGGAACTTTCTATTGAAAACACCTTATACAACAACACTGCTAAGCATCAGAGATATTAATGTAATAATGTACAATGCACAGTCCTTGCCATAAAGAAGCTTAGAGAAACCGAGGGACACAGAGCAGTGAAAACCCAATTTCAGTCTGCCATGCTAAGTGCTATGACAGGAGTAAGTGTAGATTAAAAGGGCCTACAAGAATCACAAAGCAACACTGGAGAAGCATTTTGCTAAGTCTTGGATCAGTCACAGAAAACTTTCTAGATTAAGAACTTCTAAACTGAAGCTGAGCTCTGGCTGATTCAGAAATCCACCAAGGGGTAGAGGCACTGGGTGGTTGACAAAGTTCGGCATATTTCCTGCAAAGCAACAGTGTGCTCACAAGTGTCTACAAAAGAGAATGTGGCCATTTTGCGGAATAATGAGGTGTCGCAGTATGACTAGATCACTGAATATAGTGAAGTAGTGAAGAGAGACAGGAGAGAGATGTGTCATCTGTGTTCTTACTGTCACTATTTCACTTCCGAGAAACTCAAAAGTTATTTAAATGAGAGAAGAGTTGAAAATGCCAAAATAAGAGTATATTTCAAACTACAGATGTATAGTAAACCTATTACTGTCATTATATTAGCACTATATGCTTCAATTAGACTTTGCAATAGATCTAGCGAACCAATGTTTTAAATTGTTGCTAAGCTAAATATTGAGTAGGCATGTGAAGTAATGGACCAATAAGAACAATTGTAATTAGCATATCAACTGTTTCATTGTAAATACATGTTTTTAACCCATTTATGCCAGAAGTAGCAATTTTTTGTGTGTGGAAAATCAGACTTTGGCAATGACCTTGAGCAGGATATAGATAAGTCCCATGGTCTTAGCATTCCAGTACGGGAACACTAGGCATATACGGGTTAAAGTATTTGAAATTGCTTTAAAATAATTTGTTCTTTTAAGTATTTTAAGGATTCCCTCTATAAGACAAACACAAACCTCAAGTGCATCATTTTTAGTTAAGCAGAGAAAATGCTGCCTAACATTTTAAAAATGGTTATATATTCTAGACTGGGGAGATCAAGATGATTAGGTTTTTACTGTATTTATTTTTATTTATTTATTTAAAGACAGGGTCTCACTCTGTTACCTAGGCAGGCTGTAGCCCAGGGGTGCGATCAAGGTTCACTGTAGCCTCCAACTCTTGACCTCCAGCGATCCTCCTGTTTTGGTTTTCCAAAGTGCTGGGATTACATGAGTGAGTCACCATGCCTGGTCTGTATTTTTTTATTGAATATAGTTCCATCTCTAAGGGATAATGAATGTAATGAGTGGCAGTGCATACTGAAAGCTGATCATTTAAAGTTTGTAATTAAATTGTACTGGCCACGTTTGCCCAAGCTTTCCCACAATATATGACCAAAAGGTTCTGCACAAGAAACAAATAAACTTGAAACAGAAATAACAATGCTAAGTGAAAAGCCTTCATAGGTAAACAAAGAAACGTATCTACTACTCTTCCTTGAAGTTCCTCCTTTATTTTTTTTCCCAAGAGTAAAAGCAAAACGGAAACTGTATGAGTTTCCTATTGCTGCTATACCAAATTATCACGAACTCCATGGCTATTAACCACAGAAACGTATTATCTTGGTGATCAGAAGTCCAAAATGCATCTCACTGGGCTAAAATCAAGATGTTGGCAGGGCTGCTTTCTTTTCTGGAAGTTCTAAGGAATAATTCATTTTCTTGCTTTTTCTAGCTTCTAGAGTCTGCCCAAATTCTCAGCTTGTGGCTCCTTTTGGTGTTTAAAACCAGGAATGGTAAATCCAGTCTTTCTCAAGATAACATCTCTCTGCCTTCTTTCCCATTTAAGGGGCCTCATGATTACATTGGGTACATCTGGATAATCCAAGACAATCTCTTTATTTAAGGCCAACTGATTAGCAACCTTAATTTCATCCACATCTTTATTTCTCCCTTGTTATATAATATAACACATTTAGGGTTGCAGGGATTACAATGTGGATATCTTTTCAGAGGGGCAATATTCTGTCAACCAAAGACATTATCAGAGTAAGCAATAAATCTATCTTTAACCAACATTGTAAACTGTATTATATTTTTCCCAGGAAGATTTAATTGCAACATGATGCCAGGTTTTCATGGAATCTCAGAGAAGATGTAAGACAAAGTCCTTGCCCTCATGAAGTTTGCAGGGGGAAAAAAGTTATAAAAACGTATGTATAATGTAGGTATCTTGTTGGACAAGGACCTATTATCGCTTTAGGTGCTCATTAAGTTGAAATCATTGTTATTATCAGTATCAAGTTAATGTGATACTATAGCAATAATAACAATTAGATCATTACATGAGTCATAATGTACTATTAAAAGAGAAACAAAAAGTCCTTCATCAGTTGGGTAATTTATCAGTCCATAGAGTGATAGACAATTGTAATGTCAAGTAGGAGTTGTACTAGGTTTTCAAAGTATCTAAGGATGGTTCCTTTCAATGTTCTAGGGTGGAAAAAATAAGTTAGGGGATCATTATCCCCATTTATGATCCTTTAGAGGTTTGTGTTCCAGATGATTGTATCAATTTAGCCAACTTTTCTTATGCTTAATTCTCTTCTGGGAAAGAAAACACTTAAAATTCTACTTTAAATTTATCCTCTTTTTGTGCTAAAGACTCATTTTAAAAATCACTTTCACTCTGTTAGAAAAAAAGGATTACTTTCTTCTCCCAAGTACAGAATGTAGTAGAGTTCCGTTCATTAACAGGTTTTACTTACTATACATTTAAAATTGCTGATTTCAACTGCTGATTTAACATATTTATTAAATGCCTACTAAGTGTTGGGCACTCCTGTAGATGTGACTATAACAGAAAATAAGACAGACAAGGAGAGACAAAATTATAGAAATAAGCCAGAAGAAAATGATCACATGGTGACAACCGCTATGCTGAGAATTACAATGAATGATGTGATCGACAGTGGCTGACTGTCTAGAGTGTGTGGTCAGAGACGGCATCTCTAAAATGATGACATTTAGGCTGAGATCTGACTGATGAGGAGGAGCCAGCTGTTCATAGAGTGATAGAAGTAAATTCCAGTGGCCCAGAAGGATCACTAATGGAAGTAAGCATTAATGCAAACTTAATGTGTTGAAGATACAGAAGACCAGTGAAGCTGAAGCACAGTAGGGTAGCAGGTAGAGGGTAGAAAGTGGTCTTAGAGAGGCGGCCACAACACTGTCATGTAGAACTAGGTGCAGTGGCTCACGCCTACAATCTTAGCACTTTGGGAAGCCAAGGTGGGCGGACCACTTTAGTATGGGAGTAAGAGACTGAACTAGGCAACATAGCAAAACCCATTTCTACAAAAAAAATAGAGAAATTAGCCAGGCCTGGTGGTGTGTGCCTATAGTCCCAGCTATGAGGGAGGCTGAGGCTCGAGGATCTCTAGAGCCCAGGAGGTAGAGGTTGCAGTGAGCTGTGATCAGGCCACCACATTCCAGTCTGGGTGATAGAGCGAGACTCTGTCTCAAAAACAAAAACAAAAACAAAAACATCATGGAGGTGTCCAAGACATATGATGTTTAGATGATGGGAATAGATAATAGGAATTCCCTGAAAGGTTAAAGACAAGAAAATGATACAGTTTGATATCCATTATGAAAAACATCACTATAGCTGCTAAGCTTAGGGATAATTGATTGTAAAAGGAAAAATGGAAGTAGAGAAACTTGATATATTATAGTAATCCAAGTGAGAGATGACAGTGGTTTGCTAAAGTAATGTAATAGAAATAAAGAAAACTTAGCATTATCTTTTGGGGATAGTTAAAAAATGTGGTGATTTAATATGGAAGAATGAAAGATAAGAATCAATAATGACTCACAAATTTTTAAGCTGAAAAAGTGTTCAGTAGATCATGCTATTTACAGTAATGCAGACGACTAATAGAGGAGCAAGCTTGTGAGGAAAACGATGAGTTTGGTTTTGGCCATGTTATATTAAGATACTTATGAGACACTGGGCCATCTGGGATCTCATTCAGTCACCTAGGACTAGTAAATCAGTAGAGAAGACAGTGAAACATAGACAAGGAAATCCCAACCTTTGTTGTGAGCAGAGCAGTAACAGCAAGGATTTGAAAAGCCCATGGGCCCTGGCACTAGTTTAGAACATTATAGGGTAGGGATTTGAGGAAATTAATGTCTAATGCCTTCAATATTTTGTTTTTACTTCTTTAGATCACAGGAGATATGTACATCTAAGGTCAAGCAAAAGTATTTGAGAGTGATGTGGGAGAGAGGGGTAGGAAGGGGCCAATTAAGGAAGAAAACCATAAATGAGCAAGCACTAATTGATATGATTATATTATTTCCTTCAGAAGTGCTGTAAGTACAGAAACAAAGAAGGATGCTTAAATTAAACTGAATGTAGTAGACGAACAAAGTGAGACTTGCAAGCATTCATGAGAGAGTAGGAGAAGTAATACTCAGATGGGTTTGGATTCAAAAGGGAATTAAGTGAAGTTGGATGGACTGATGGGCTGGCAATCTAGGGAAGACTCAAGAGATTGAAGTTTCCTAAGTCACTGAGGTACAGTCTAGTTGGAGCAAGACAGGCTCTTTTGCACCACCCCAGTGGGAAAAATTCACATTAAATTGAAGTGTTGTGCTAACACAGAATACAGGGTGAATAGTGTTTTCTAGAATTATACAGTGACAGCCTTAAAGGAATAGAAGATTGTAGTTAGAGTCCTGAGTAGGAAGTTATTTCAGATGTACAATATTTCTGAGTGATGATAAGGTACAAAGTTTGGTCATGTGAATAAGTGGCTTAGACCAGGTGCGGTGGCTTAGGCCAGGTGTGGTGGCTCATATCTGTAATCCCAGCACTCTGAGAGGCTGAGGCAGGTAGATCGCCTGAGCTCAGGAGTTCAAGACTAGCCTGGGCAACATGGTGAAACTGTGTCTCTACCAAAAATACAAAAAAGAAAAAGAAAAAAATAAGCAGGCATGGTGGTGCATGTCTGTGGTCCCAGCTACTCAGGAGGTTGAGGTGGGAAGATCTCTTGACCCTGGGAGGCAGAGGTTGCAGTGAGCCAAGACTGTGTCACTGCAGTGCAATCTGGGTGACAAGAATAGGACCTCATCTCAATCAATCAATCAATATCTTGACAGACTGTTAGTATGATTGACTGTAGATGCTGAATGAATAGTTTATGAACATTAAAAACATAAAAAAGGAGCATGGAAACTATCATGCTAGATGGCAAAAGTTATAAACCGAATGTCTGAGTCCTCCCAAAATTCACAGGTTGAAACCCTCCAATGTGATATTAGGAGGTGGGAGCTTTGAGAGGTAATTATAATTAGATGAGGTCATGAGGTTGGAGCCCTCATGAATGAGATTCAGGCCCTTATAACAATAACTAGAGAGCTTGCTACTTTCTGTTCTCAACAGTGTGAGGATACAAAAAGCAGGCAGTCTGCAACACTCAAGAAGACCCTCACCAGAACCCAATCATGCTGACACCTGATCTCAGAGTTCCAGCCTCCAGAACTGTAAGAAATAAATTTCCATTATTCAAACTACCTAGTCTGTGGTAGTTTGTTACAACAGCTTGAACAGACTAAGACAGCATATTAAACCACACTCAGAAGTGCCTCAACATTAGAAAGAGAAAATATTCAAACACAAATGGAAACGTCTTATTAAATGAGCACTAATTTGATTTGCAAGTATATAAAGAGATAGTGCCATTATTAACCATAATATAATTCTAAATAAGAGGAATAAAAGGGCCGGGTGCTGTAATACCAGCACTTTGGGAGGCCGAGGCGGGTAGATCACCTGAGGTCAGGAGTTTGAGACCAGCCTGGCCAACATGGTGGAACCTCGTCTCTACTAAAAGTACGAAAATTAGCTAGGTGTGGTGGTAGGCACCTGTAATCCCAGCTACCTGGGAGGCTGAGGCATGAGAATTGCTTGAACCTGTGAGGTGGAGGTTGCAGTGAGCAGAGATTGCACCACTACACTCTAGCCTGGATAACAGAGTGAGACTCTGTCTTAAAAAAAAAAAAAGAAAAAAATGGGAGAGAGGGAGGGAGTGAAAATATAAAACAGAAGAAAAATAGATCTTGAAAAATTAAGACCATAACACTGAGCAACAGATTATGGCATCTGTCCCCACAGTTGCATTATTCTCTTACATAGTCTCTGTCTTATTTTCATGTGGTCCATCTTCACAAGACTGCAAGAGAGCTTGCTTTTTTACTTTTTATTTATTTATTTATTTTTTTGAGACCCAGCTTCACTCTTGCTGGCAAGAGAGCTTTTTAAGAAGAAAAATGGTACACAAAATAATGGACTTACCTCCATAAACCCTTCAACAGCTTCCCATTATCCCCAGAATCATGTCTAAACTCCTTAGTGTGGCAATCAGGGACCCTGATGATGTAATCACTGCTTTTTCCTCCAGACACGTTTCTCACCATATTCCCCATAATTCCCTTGTGATACAATTACTTGTCCTTCCCTACAAACGCTAGGTCACTTCTCACATCTGTGTAACACACAGCCCATTCCTTTTAACTGTATTCCTCTCAGTAGATGGCCATAATTTGATAGACAAAATGGCTAGAACAGTTGGATCACAGAGTGACATAAATCCCGACAGTATAAAAATACGGCTATTACCTACAGTATGTCCAGAATCAGTCTTTGCAAGGGATGATTATGGTTGACCCAAGATCTGCCAACTATATTTTCTTCCAAGAAGTCCCTGGTGCTTCCAAGCAAGTCCCTGCTGGGGATACATTGTATGCTCCAAAATGAACAGAATGTTAAAAACTAACAAGCTTTGTGAGAGTCTTTTCTTGGCAAATTTGACAACAATTCTGTCTATTAAGTTTTTATTAGTCACATAGTAAATGAAACAGAGGATGTGATATTTAAATATATACATTTGACATTTAGAAAGAAAGACTATGAATGTAAATACTGATGAAAAAAGTGCTTTTTGTTTAATAATTTGTAAGTAAACCAACTACTAAAAAGATAACATTTCATAAATAATTTGTGAAGCAGCTATTGATGTCTCCTTCCTAACATGAATGATTAAAATAGTAATAGGGACGAGCACAGTGACTCACGACTATAATCACAGCACTTTGGGAGGCCAAAGCAGAAGGATAACCTGAGGTCAGGAGCTTGAGACCAGCCCGGGAAATATAGTGAGACTCTGTGTCTAAAAAACACTTTTAAAAACTAATGGGGGTGGCACATGTTTGTAGTCCTCACTACTTGAAAGACTAAGGTGGGAAGATTGTTTGAGCCCAGGAGATGGAGGCTGTAGTGAACTATGATCACGCCACTGCATCCCGGCCTGGGCAACAGAGCAAGACTCTCTCAATTTAAAAAAAAAATTTTGTGTCCTAAAAGGGATCCAATTTTATTTTAGAATTCACACTAACAAGGATAGTGATAACAGCAAAAGCTAACGCTGGGCTCATAGTAGTTAAACATTATTCACCTACAAAAATTTTTCAGGTCTGGATACCGAAGTGGACATTTTCAGTATCAGGTTAAACCTCCAATGGAACAAAGACCAATGTGAAGTTTTCAACCACAAAAACTCCTTTAGTACATCTTACCTTGGGATATACATCAGTTCACATTATGGAATATAAGTCTATAAATATACAGACAAAATTATTTTCTCAATTCATTTTGGTTGTTAGAATGACTCATTTAATTTAATAAGGATAGGACTGCATTATCAGCTGTGTGGGTATATTTAATGAAGACAAAGAAAATTTAGGAAGTCAAATGATATAATGTAACATGTAGTAGAAGACACTGTTATACTGAGGAAAGGCTACTACACTTAAACTCCAAGGACCTGAAATCTAATCCTTGTATTGTTATGTGATTCCAGCTTAAAATCTGAAGATGGAAAAGATGTTCAATGTTAGTCATTAGGAAAATATAAACCAAAACCACAATGAGATACTGTTTTACACCTAGTAGGGTAACTATAATCATAAAAAGTAGAAAAATTCATGTTGGTGAGCCTGTGAAGAAACTGAAACACTTATACATTGCTGCTGGGAATGTAAGATGATAATTGTACTGTGGAAATAGTTTGATGGGTCCTCAGAAAGTTAAATATAGAATTACTCAGCAATTCTGCTGAAAAATAGGTACTCAAAAACAAAAATACTTGTATGTAAGTGTTCATTGTAGCACTATTCATAAGAGACAGAAGATGAAAATAACCCCCATATCCATCAGCAAGTGTGTGGATAAATAAAATGTGTCCTATATGCACAATGGAATATTACTTCACCATGAAAAGAAGTGAATTACTAATACATGTTACAGTGTGTACGTGCTTCCAAAGCAATAAGCTAAGTAAAAGAAGCATGCGATGTAACCATGTCCTCTGAATTTACCTGTTCTGTATGATTCTATTTATATGAAATATAAAGAACAGGTACATTCACAGGGCAAAAAGCAGATTTGTGTTGCCAGGGTCTAATGGGAAGGGAAAATAGGGAGTGACTGCTTTATGAGTATGGGATATTCTTTTGGGGTCATGAAACTGTTTTGGAGCTACACAGAAGTGGTGATTGCACAACATTGTGAATGACTATGCCTCTGAATTGTACACTTTAAAATGGTTAATTTTATGTCATACAAATTTCACATTAAAAAATGTTGAAGGAGAGTCTTCTTGAATGGCCACATGGAGAATTCAGCACATTTTCTCACAAAGCAACTACAAAGCTGCATAAACTGTCCCAAAGAACCATTCCAGATCTAAAAATTGATGAAAGGCATAAAAAATAGTGAAATATTTATTCAAGAAAATGTATTAAGCTTCAGAAAAACAGAGTCTGTGGCATTGCATCCTTGAGTAGTTTCTACCTTATTCACCAGCCCTATGCTCTTCATTGCTCTATTTCTACCAGGACATAGCAAACTGTAAGGGAGACCAGCTTTCCTACCAGACAGAGAAGAAATAATTTGGAGCTGAGCTTGGAAAAGCCCACGTCCTGAGCTGTTGTCAAAAACAACAGCAATCCTGGGTGGCCAACTGTCAGAGAAGGGCACTATCACAGCTTGCCTGAGATTACAATACTGGAGATAAGAAATGGACCTGCCTACAGTCAGAAATTTTATAGCGAGATCTGAAGAAAGCACCAGACATAGTGGGCCGTGATAAACTTGCCCATATCCTGGGGCTGGGAAGGCTGTAAACATCAGCATAAGATGGTGGAGAGAATCCTAGTTATCTACTCAGATTTGCCTGAATGTGATGTCTTAAACGTGAAGAAAGTGAAAGACGGGGCAGCTTCATAAACTACCTGAACTTTTTCACTATGTTTCTCAATGTGAACGCTGAACCATCAGCAAAGGATGGAAGTCCTCTTGGCTGAACATGTTTAAGTACAACCTCTGACAAATCAATGTCTGACCACTAAAACAATTTAGAGGAAACCCTAGGAAGACAGATTTTAAAATGAAAAGATTATACAACATTTTTCTATTAAAAGGAACATTAGGCAGAGCATCAGCTATACCCATTAGAGGCAAGATGGAATTTCCAAAATTAGTCTAGGCAAATCATTAATCAAAATAAAACGGAAACAGCAAAAACTACTACTAGGGTGGGGTGTGAGGTGGAGTGGTCAGAACCCAGCACTGCTATATTATCAAACTGCTCAGTTTTCAACGAAACATTGTAAAACATGTAAAGAAATAGGAAATAGTGACCCAAACACAGGGGAAAATAAGTTAAAAGAAACTTTATGAGGGACCCGAGGTGTCAGACTTGCCTAACCAAAACTTCAAAACAGCTATGACAATTATGTACAATAAATTAAACTGTTTTAAGAATGGCAGAAAGTGTGACAACAATGATTCATCAAATATATCAACATAAAGATAAAAATTACTGAAAAAAAATTCTAAAGCTGAAAAAATACACTAACTGAAATGAAAATTTTACTGGAGGGGCAACAGTAGATCTGCCTGGCCTGTAGAAATAATTAGCTATTCTGAAGATAGATCAATTAAACTTAGGAAGGATAGGGGAAAAAAGAAAAGAATGAGATGAATTGACAACAAAGCCTTCTCAAAGACCTGTGGGAATACTTCAAGTATACCAACATAAGAATAATGGGAGTCTCAGAAAGAAAAGAAGAAAAAAGGGGCTAAAATTATTTGAAGTGTAATAATGGCCACAAAATTCACAAATTTAATGAAAAAGATTAATTATACCTTCAAGAAGCCCAACAAACCATAAGTATGAAAAGCAAAAGAAATCTACATCTAGAAACATAATCAAGGTATTTAAAGCTAAAGACCAAGAGATAATTTTAAAAGGAGCAAANGAGGCGGGTAGATCACCTGAGGTCAGGAGTTTGAGACCAGCCTGGCCAACATGGTGGAACCTCGTCTCTACTAAAAGTACGAAAATTAGCTAGGTGTGGTGGTAGGCACCTGTAATCCCAGCTACCTGGGAGGCTGAGGCATGAGAATTGCTTGAACCTGTGAGGTGGAGGTTGCAGTGAGCAGAGATTGCACCACTACACTCTAGCCTGGATAACAGAGTGAGACTCTGTCTTAAAAAAAAAAAAAGAAAAAAATGGGAGAGAGGGAGGGAGTGAAAATATAAAACAGAAGAAAAATAGATCTTGAAAAATTAAGACCATAACACTGAGCAACAGATTATGGCATCTGTCCCCACAGTTGCATTATTCTCTTACATAGTCTCTGTCTTATTTTCATGTGGTCCATCTTCACAAGACTGCAAGAGAGCTTGCTTTTTTACTTTTTATTTATTTATTTATTTTTTTGAGACCCAGCTTCACTCTTGCTGGCAAGAGAGCTTTTTAAGAAGAAAAATGGTACACAAAATAATGGACTTACCTCCATAAACCCTTCAACAGCTTCCCATTATCCCCAGAATCATGTCTAAACTCCTTAGTGTGGCAATCAGGGACCCTGATGATGTAATCACTGCTTTTTCCTCCAGACACGTTTCTCACCATATTCCCCATAATTCCCTTGTGATACAATTACTTGTCCTTCCCTACAAACGCTAGGTCACTTCTCACATCTGTGTAACACACAGCCCATTCCTTTTAACTGTATTCCTCTCAGTAGATGGCCATAATTTGATAGACAAAATGGCTAGAACAGTTGGATCACAGAGTGACATAAATCCCGACAGTATAAAAATACGGCTATTACCTACAGTATGTCCAGAATCAGTCTTTGCAAGGGATGATTATGGTTGACCCAAGATCTGCCAACTATATTTTCTTCCAAGAAGTCCCTGGTGCTTCCAAGCAAGTCCCTGCTGGGGATACATTGTATGCTCCAAAATGAACAGAATGTTAAAAACTAACAAGCTTTGTGAGAGTCTTTTCTTGGCAAATTTGACAACAATTCTGTCTATTAAGTTTTTATTAGTCACATAGTAAATGAAACAGAGGATGTGATATTTAAATATATACATTTGACATTTAGAAAGAAAGACTATGAATGTAAATACTGATGAAAAAAGTGCTTTTTGTTTAATAATTTGTAAGTAAACCAACTACTAAAAAGATAACATTTCATAAATAATTTGTGAAGCAGCTATTGATGTCTCCTTCCTAACATGAATGATTAAAATAGTAATAGGGACGAGCACAGTGACTCACGACTATAATCACAGCACTTTGGGAGGCCAAAGCAGAAGGATAACCTGAGGTCAGGAGCTTGAGACCAGCCCGGGAAATATAGTGAGACTCTGTGTCTAAAAAACACTTTTAAAAACTAATGGGGGTGGCACATGTTTGTAGTCCTCACTACTTGAAAGACTAAGGTGGGAAGATTGTTTGAGCCCAGGAGATGGAGGCTGTAGTGAACTATGATCACGCCACTGCATCCCGGCCTGGGCAACAGAGCAAGACTCTCTCAATTTAAAAAAAAAATTTTGTGTCCTAAAAGGGATCCAATTTTATTTTAGAATTCACACTAACAAGGATAGTGATAACAGCAAAAGCTAACGCTGGGCTCATAGTAGTTAAACATTATTCACCTACAAAAATTTTTCAGGTCTGGATACCGAAGTGGACATTTTCAGTATCAGGTTAAACCTCCAATGGAACAAAGACCAATGTGAAGTTTTCAACCACAAAAACTCCTTTAGTACATCTTACCTTGGGATATACATCAGTTCACATTATGGAATATAAGTCTATAAATATACAGACAAAATTATTTTCTCAATTCATTTTGGTTGTTAGAATGACTCATTTAATTTAATAAGGATAGGACTGCATTATCAGCTGTGTGGGTATATTTAATGAAGACAAAGAAAATTTAGGAAGTCAAATGATATAATGTAACATGTAGTAGAAGACACTGTTATACTGAGGAAAGGCTACTACACTTAAACTCCAAGGACCTGAAATCTAATCCTTGTATTGTTATGTGATTCCAGCTTAAAATCTGAAGAT
The DNA here is from genome assembly GCF_001604975.1 of Cebus imitator. Taxonomy (NCBI): domain Eukaryota; kingdom Metazoa; phylum Chordata; class Mammalia; order Primates; family Cebidae; genus Cebus; species Cebus imitator. The sequence goes on from NW_016107340.1 coordinate 9,758,795, forward strand.
GGAAAAGATGTTCAATGTTAGTCATTAGGAAAATATAAACCAAAACCACAATGAGATACTGTTTTACACCTAGTAGGGTAACTATAATCATAAAAAGTAGAAAAATTCATGTTGGTGAGCCTGTGAAGAAACTGAAACACTTATACATTGCTGCTGGGAATGTAAGATGATAATTGTACTGTGGAAATAGTTTGATGGGTCCTCAGAAAGTTAAATATAGAATTACTCAGCAATTCTGCTGAAAAATAGGTACTCAAAAACAAAAATACTTGTATGTAAGTGTTCATTGTAGCACTATTCATAAGAGACAGAAGATGAAAATAACCCCCATATCCATCAGCAAGTGTGTGGATAAATAAAATGTGTCCTATATGCACAATGGAATATTACTTCACCATGAAAAGAAGTGAATTACTAATACATGTTACAGTGTGTACGTGCTTCCAAAGCAATAAGCTAAGTAAAAGAAGCATGCGATGTAACCATGTCCTCTGAATTTACCTGTTCTGTATGATTCTATTTATATGAAATATAAAGAACAGGTACATTCACAGGGCAAAAAGCAGATTTGTGTTGCCAGGGTCTAATGGGAAGGGAAAATAGGGAGTGACTGCTTTATGAGTATGGGATATTCTTTTGGGGTCATGAAACTGTTTTGGAGCTACACAGAAGTGGTGATTGCACAACATTGTGAATGACTATGCCTCTGAATTGTACACTTTAAAATGGTTAATTTTATGTCATACAAATTTCACATTAAAAAATGTTGAAGGAGAGTCTTCTTGAATGGCCACATGGAGAATTCAGCACATTTTCTCACAAAGCAACTACAAAGCTGCATAAACTGTCCCAAAGAACCATTCCAGATCTAAAAATTGATGAAAGGCATAAAAAATAGTGAAATATTTATTCAAGAAAATGTATTAAGCTTCAGAAAAACAGAGTCTGTGGCATTGCATCCTTGAGTAGTTTCTACCTTATTCACCAGCCCTATGCTCTTCATTGCTCTATTTCTACCAGGACATAGCAAACTGTAAGGGAGACCAGCTTTCCTACCAGACAGAGAAGAAATAATTTGGAGCTGAGCTTGGAAAAGCCCACGTCCTGAGCTGTTGTCAAAAACAACAGCAATCCTGGGTGGCCAACTGTCAGAGAAGGGCACTATCACAGCTTGCCTGAGATTACAATACTGGAGATAAGAAATGGACCTGCCTACAGTCAGAAATTTTATAGCGAGATCTGAAGAAAGCACCAGACATAGTGGGCCGTGATAAACTTGCCCATATCCTGGGGCTGGGAAGGCTGTAAACATCAGCATAAGATGGTGGAGAGAATCCTAGTTATCTACTCAGATTTGCCTGAATGTGATGTCTTAAACGTGAAGAAAGTGAAAGACGGGGCAGCTTCATAAACTACCTGAACTTTTTCACTATGTTTCTCAATGTGAACGCTGAACCATCAGCAAAGGATGGAAGTCCTCTTGGCTGAACATGTTTAAGTACAACCTCTGACAAATCAATGTCTGACCACTAAAACAATTTAGAGGAAACCCTAGGAAGACAGATTTTAAAATGAAAAGATTATACAACATTTTTCTATTAAAAGGAACATTAGGCAGAGCATCAGCTATACCCATTAGAGGCAAGATGGAATTTCCAAAATTAGTCTAGGCAAATCATTAATCAAAATAAAACGGAAACAGCAAAAACTACTACTAGGGTGGGGTGTGAGGTGGAGTGGTCAGAACCCAGCACTGCTATATTATCAAACTGCTCAGTTTTCAACGAAACATTGTAAAACATGTAAAGAAATAGGAAATAGTGACCCAAACACAGGGGAAAATAAGTTAAAAGAAACTTTATGAGGGACCCGAGGTGTCAGACTTGCCTAACCAAAACTTCAAAACAGCTATGACAATTATGTACAATAAATTAAACTGTTTTAAGAATGGCAGAAAGTGTGACAACAATGATTCATCAAATATATCAACATAAAGATAAAAATTACTGAAAAAAAATTCTAAAGCTGAAAAAATACACTAACTGAAATGAAAATTTTACTGGAGGGGCAACAGTAGATCTGCCTGGCCTGTAGAAATAATTAGCTATTCTGAAGATAGATCAATTAAACTTAGGAAGGATAGGGGAAAAAAGAAAAGAATGAGATGAATTGACAACAAAGCCTTCTCAAAGACCTGTGGGAATACTTCAAGTATACCAACATAAGAATAATGGGAGTCTCAGAAAGAAAAGAAGAAAAAAGGGGCTAAAATTATTTGAAGTGTAATAATGGCCACAAAATTCACAAATTTAATGAAAAAGATTAATTATACCTTCAAGAAGCCCAACAAACCATAAGTATGAAAAGCAAAAGAAAAAAAAAAAAAAAAAAAAAAAAAAAAAATAAAAAAAAAAAAACCAAAAAAAAAAAAAAAAAAAAAAAAAAAGTCCAGAAGCACTGGGATAGGACATTTATATAGGCAAATAAAAAAGACTGTGTGTGGGGTGGGGGTGGGTGGGTGTGGGTCTGTGAGAGAGAAAGAGAGTGTGTGTGTGTGTGTGTGTGTGTGTGTGTGTGTGCGTGCATGTGTACCGTTACTTGTCTTAAGTAATTTAAAAGACAAGAGCATGCTATATGATGTCACTTACATGTAATATCTTAATAAACTGAATGCTTAGAAGCAGGGAGTAGAACAGGGGTTACCAAGGGTGAAGGAGGGGGTGAAAGAATTGAGGAGATGTTGACCAAAGAGTGTAACTTTGCAGTTACAAGATAAGTTCTGGAGACTCAGTATACAACATGGTCACCATAGTTAATAATAATGTATAATATACTTAAATTTTCCTAAGAGAATGGATATTAAGTATTCTCACCACAAGAATGTAACTGAGGTTATAGATATGTTACGTAGCTGGATTGTGGTAACCATTTCATATCAAAAATTGTACTGTACACCTAGAATATATTCAATTTTTATTAGTCAGTTATACCTCAATAAAGCTTAACAATATATTTTACTTTTAAAAAGTCAATTATATAAAGCAATAATTATAATACTACACAATAATCGAAGTGCTAGAGGAAAAATATCAACTGTTAATCAAGAATTTTACAAATAGGAAAGCTATTCTTCAAAAAATGAAGGAGAAACAAAGATGTTTTCAGATGAACAAATAATGAGAGAGCACTGTTACATTGGTATACCTTCCTTAAAATAAATACTAAAGAAAGTCCTTTGATCTAAAAGATGATGACACCAAATGGCAACTTGATTACACCTAAAGAAATAAAAAGCACCTAAAGATAGTATAGAGATAATATAAACACATTTATTTTCTAATATCATCTCTTAATGGGTTATAAAGGACAGTACATAAAATAATTATAAACCTATATTTTGGGCTCATAGCATATGAAGATGTTTTATATATTCATGTTGTGTATTGTATCTATCTATATGTAAATGTATATGGCATTACATATGTATATTATATAATACATGAATCACACACACACACACACACACACACATACACACACACACTCTAGCAAAAAGGAGGTGGAGTGAATGGAGCTATAATGGAGCAAGAAAATTAGAATAGATAAGAAGTTGGCAACTTCAATCCACAGAAAGAAATGAAGAGCACTGGAAACACGGGAGGAGAGGCAGGAGAACTGCTTGAACCCGGAAGGCGAAAGTTGCAGTGAGCCGAGATTGTGCCACTGCATTCCAGCCTGGCAACAGAGCGAGTTTCCGTCTCAAAAAGAAAAAAGAAAATGGACGATCACAATGGATGCAGAAAAATATCTGACTAAACCCAACACCTACTCATAATAGAAATTCTCAACCAACAAGGATCAGAAGAAAACCGTCTTAACACTATAAAGAACATCTGCAAAATAAAGCAGCTAATATTATCCTTAACAATAAAAGACAGAGTGCTTTTCCCCTAAGATCAGGAACAAGGTAAGGATGTTTGCTCTTGTGATTTCCATTCATCATTGCAGTGGAGGTTCTAGCCAGTACAATGAGTTAAGAAAAATAGATAAAAGTCATCCATCTTACTGGAAAATAAGACGTAAAACTGTCTTTCTTCATGGAGTTTGATTCTATATACAGAAAATCCAAAGAAACCCACAAAAACTGCAAAACTGATGAATGAGTTCAGCAAGATTGCCAAATACAAGATCAATATGATCAATATACAAAAATCAATTATACTGCTATATACCAGCAAAATGAATACAAAAATTATATTAAAAATAATTTCATGAACGATCGCATCAAAAAGAATAAGACATTAAGAAATGACTTTAACAAAAGTAGTATAAGACTTGAATACTAAAAACTACCAAATCACTGAGAGAAATTAGAGAGGAACCAAATAAATGATATTCCATGTTCATAGACTGTAAAACTCAGTAAAAGATGGAAATTATCCCTAGGTATGTCTACATATTAAACATTCTATATAACCGATAAAAATGCCAGCAGGTTTTCTTTTTCTTTTTTGAAGAAACTTACATGTTGGTTTTACAATTTATAAGAAAAGGAGAGAAAATGTCAAAATAACTTTGAAAAAGAAGAACAAAATTGGAGTTCATACACTTTTTTTATTTCAAAGCCCAATATAAAGCTACAGTGATCAAGACAGTTTGGAACTGTCATAAGATGAGACACGTAAGTCACTAGAACAGAACTGAGAATCCAGCAATCAACCCTCATATTTACAGTCCATTGATTTTTTTTTTTATTTATTTACTAAGGTGCCAAAGCAATTTAAAGGAGAAAGGACGGTCTTTTAAACAAATGGTGCTGCAACAACTACATATCCATGAGCTAAAAGATAAATTTAGATGCTGACCTCTCACCATAAACAAAAGATGCGCAAAGCTGATTACAAACTTGAATGTAAAAACTACATCTATAAAAGTTTAGAAGAAAACAGAAAAAAAAAATCTTCCTGGCCTTAAAGCATGACACAAAAAAGAAAAATAACTAACAAATTGAATTTTATCGTAATTAAAAACTTTTTTTCTCAAAAAAATCACAGGCATATGAAAATGTAAGCCATAGATGAAGAAATTATTTTAAAATAACATTTAAGGAAAGGACTTATATACCAAACAGATGACGAACTCTTAAAACTCAATAAAAGAAACAGCTCTATTAAAAATTCACTAGAGATATGAAGACATTTCATCAAAGAAGATACACAAGGAATAGCTATATACATGTAAAAAGATTCTCAGAAATATTACTCTTTAGGGAAATGCAAATTAAAACCATGATGAGATATCACTACACACTCACAATGGTGGCCATATTTTTAAAAATCAGACAATAACGTACCTTGGCTAGAATGTGGAGAAACCGGTGCCAGCATATATATTGCTGGTAGGTATGTAAAATCGTGCAGCCACATTGAATAGTTTAGCAGTTTCATAAACAGTTACAAATAAATTTACCATAAAATCTAGCAATTCCACTCCTACATATTCAAAGAGATTAAATGTATGTCCACACAAACATTTGAATGTGAATGTCATAGCAGCATTAGTCATAATAGACAAAGAAAATTGAAAAATAATCCAGATTTTCATCAATGGGTAAAATAAAGAAAACGTTTATCCATTAATGAAATATTATTCAGCAATAGAAAGTAAAAAATAGTTAATACACGCTAAAACTTGGAGTAAACTAAAAAATCTTACCCTAAGGGAAAGAAGGCAAAGCCAGAGACTACATATTGTATGATTCCAATTATATTAAATATCCCAAAAGGCATATCCAGAAACCTGGAATGAAGATTAATTGCAAATGGGCATGAGGTATCTTTTTGAGGATGATGGAAATATTCTAAATTTGTATTATGGTGATGGTAGCACAGTTCTATAAACTTACTAAAATAAAAAAAAATGACCGAATTGTACACATAAAATTGGTGAATTCTGAAGTGTGTAAATGACGTCTCAATAAAGCGATTTCAAATTATTGAAGAGAAACATGACTGATCTTTGATTAGATGATTATTAGAAAAATATCTTTTTCTAATTTTTAGTAAAATATTCTGATACAGAGCATAATTTTTAGTAAAATATTCTGATACTTTTCTCATTACTAAATACCAAATTCATGGCAAAAATGCAGCCCTTTTGTTACATTTTCCCACATTCTAATGCAAGTGGTATGCTATCATCATATTTCTGCCTCAGAGCCTTTACATCTACAATTCCCTCTGTCTGGCATGCGGTTCCAGAATTAGTCTGAAATCTCCATGACTCGGCTCTTCACTAAGTATGCTAACCATTTGCAGCCTCCTTGAAGAAGACTGCCCTACCTGAAACAGGCCTTCTAGTCTATCTCATCCCCTTTAATGTATACGTTTTCATCATGACATTTCTTTAAAATCCATTACCAAATAACACAAGTGCTCTAGAATATTTGGCACATTCTAGGAACTCAATGTAACTACTAATTGAATGATGTCATAGATATAGCTGTCACCATGCATGATAGAACTTCAAACTATATTTTAGAAAGCTTTTTATTAAAATACAGAGAGGATAAATATAGCAAAATGTGCATTTGTTTTACTAGCTATGCCACAAATTTTCAAGGCTTGGAAATATTTACTATATATTTATTGCAGAAACTTTTCTTATGGAATAAAACATAGAGAAGAAAAATCTCTAAAGTAGTGCTTGAACCTTCTATCTGCACGTAGAACACATTTTGCATTCATACCGTATCTTATTCCTTCCTTCAGCTACGTGTATCACTGGCTAATGTAAACAGGCTATTAATGTCAAAGGCTTTTGTAATAATATTTGATGGGAAAATTATTATTGGGACCCAGTCAGTAAATAGGGAGGGTTTTGTTAAAGCATCCAGTGATCACTCTTAGGCACATAAAGAGGCTCCCCATCTTTTAATCAGGATAGTAGAACAGAAAGAATATTAAAATAGGAAGTTGTCTGGAAAAGGAAAGTCAGAGAATCTTTTAATATACTATCTCATTAATGGTTAAATGATTAATCCTAAGATGTTACAAGAAAAGAAAGCTACCTGGGGAATATTAGTAACAAAATGCATCTCTTGTTGTTGTCCTTATTTGTGGAGTCCCATTATCCTGAAATTCTGGTTAATCATGGACCCCTTATTTACTGCTTTCTAAGGGAGGTGCAGAACTTTTCTTTTCTTCTGGTGGGTTTGGAAGCAGAAATTGAGTATAAGTCACTCAGTCCCTATCTCTTTTTTGTCTCAGAAGCTGAATGTTTATAGCAATCACAAGTTGTCCTTGTGATCTGTCCCTGTGGGAAGCGACTTGGCTTTGCCTACTCCTTCCATGATAGGGTAGGCAAATCTGCCTGATCCTGGCACTCAGGTTAAGAAGATTCCCTGTCCATATTCTCTGATATCACCTTATAAGTAATAAAGTAACCTTTTCATCCTTATCTGTCTTATTTATTTCTATGATGGCCATTAAAAAAAAAAGATGAGGCAGAAAAGATCTATTTATTAATTCTCACCAAATAAACAGAAATAGGTCTTAACTGGTTGGCATTAATATCTTAACTGAAGAAACAGAGGCAGTAAGAATTAGGGAGTACTGAAGTCCGTAATATTCCATCATTTCTCAATTATTTTATGCCATGTCCCTTTCCTTAGTTCCTCAATAGTCTCACAAAGCCTTCCTAATTAAATTTAAGAAATGAGCTGACAGAAAAAGTACATCATCTTTGGTATATTAGAGTATAGCTGCCACTCAATAAACTAGAAGAGCCTATAGAGAGAAATAACTATAGAGACCAGGAATATCTGGAACAAGAGACTAAGATTGCTATTTTTCTAGTCTACTAATTGAGGGACAGCTTAATCCAAACCATTTGAGATGTCAGGAGTGAAAAATGGATGAAGCTACTTTTACCAAAACACTTTTTCAAGATTTTTGGTGCACATTTTGAAGAAGATTATGCCAAATAAACAACTACTCTAATATAAAGGACCCATAGTATCAATTATTATCACTGTCAATCAGAGAATAAAAGTGTTCTACAATGGGCCTCGACAGAACCGACTATTAGGATTGTTTCTGCAGTGCTAGAAATATGTAAATGAAGACACTCAAGAAGATTTTGACACAACAGGTTTAACAGATAGGGCCTAATTATGTCAGTCAGCAGAATTCAATTACCAGGAGGCATAGATGGACATCCTAGTGCAGAGCTTGGATTAAATCTGCCTAAACATTTTTGAGGCCTAGTTCAAAATATACAGGAAATCAAATCCAAGCTCTTAATTCCCTGAGATGATTTCTTTAAGGTATGATGACCTCTACTTTAATATTAAGTAGAAAAATAATTATGAACTCTATTGGAAAATATGTCATTTTCAATACTACAGTTTGAATATTCACATTTTTAATAACTTGCAGGTAAATTCCTGTGTTATTAAAGAAGTTCTCTCCCAAAAGACAGATATGGCTAACACTTAACAGGGTAGGTGGTAGTTAGCCTCCAAAAATGGCCCCTAATGAACCATGCTTTCCAGAATTTGCATCCCTGGGGAATCACCTCCTCTTAAGATGGTGCATTGACCCTGTGACTCACTTTTAGACTCCCAAAATGCAGCAGTAATGATGCTGCATGACTTCCAAGGCTAGGTCATAACACATCTTGCAGCTTTTACCAAGGTCTGTAGCTTTTACCAAGGTCTTCTGAAATGTTCACTTTGGAGGAAGTGACTTACCCTATAAGAAACTGCCATGCTGTATAACAGCTAACCATGTGACTAGGCTACAGGGATAAAGAAAGATACCAAGCTTACAGCTATTATAGCATCCCAGCAGACCTGTCAGCCATGTAAATGAAGAAACCATCTTGGATATCCAGTCCAACCATGCCTTCAGCCCTGCTGTGATCTGACTACAACTACATAAGAGGCACGAGGTGAGACCCATCCAGTTAAGCCCAATCAAATATTAAGAGCAGAAGAGAATAATACATTGTTTGTTTACACCTCTGAGTGTCAGGGTGGTTTTTAATGCAGCTATAGATAAATTGAATTGAGTGTTAAGTGAAAAAAATTCAGACTAGGTAGGAATTAGAGTTCTTGATTCTTAGGCTGCCATTCACTACTCGTGTGGTCTTACATAAATAAAAATTTACTTGCCTCCTTTATTTTCATGCGTAAAACGAACAGAGTAGATTACACATAGGTCAGGTCTGAGCAGAATCTTATAGATATATATTAAATTTTTCAGTGACTGGCTCTTTGGTTTTCGGCAGATTTTCAAAGGGATATCAAATTGCAAGAAGAGATTTAAAAGATCGGGATATCTCTAATGCCTTCGGTTTGAAACGTTCATTATTTTATGAAAGCTGAAAAGAAAATATAAGCTTGCAGATGGCCTATGGTATTTAGTTAAAACTATATTTGTGATTAAATTTTATAAACAAAGATATCAGGTCACATTATTTAAGAATGTATTTAAATCTGTGTTTGGTCCAAATGGTACTAGGTTCCCATCCATCCCTAATATGCTCCCCCAGAAATTGCAATTATAAAAACCTACTAAATTAAGATAAAAATTTTGAAAAATGAAAGAAGAGACAATGAACAAAGTAGAGATTTCTTTCTGGAATTACATTGGCAGTCTTGGGGCCTTGCAAAGAAGGTATCTTCCAATGCCTACCATGATTACATTAGCCTGTATTTTCCTATCTTCATTCAATCATCCAAATCTACTCCAAGCTTTAGATTCAGTTTCCATCAGTAGAAACAGAACTATTTTTATGTGTTTCCTCACAATAAAACAACTTCTCAAAACAATAAAATTTATTGAATAACTACAATGTGCCAGGAACTTTTCCATTTATCAAATAGATTTATCAAAGTTTTCAGAGTCAAGATAAGCTTATTAATTTTTTATCTTTCTCCCTGCTAGAATATAGTTCCACAGGGGCAAGGATCTGTGTTGGTTTTATTTACTCACATATCCCAAGATGCACCCCTAGGATTATGTTTCGCATATAAAGATAGTAAATATGGGTAAGATGAATGAATGAATATGTGTGTATGAAGGAGAGAAATTTGAAAAGGAAGTAACTAGCAATAAAATATTGGATTGCATCCTGGGAAATGTGATCCCTGTAAGAAAATATTATATAGGTAGGAACAAAAATAGAAGGTAGCAGGGTTGTTTTTTTTTTTTTTTTTGGTCTAAACGGGACATACAAGAGGCTACACCAAAGGAGCACAATCAACATCCAGGGCCAAGGAAGAAAGATAATTTGCACCTTACTAAAAAATTGCCATTGCTACAAAGTGCTGTGCATTTCTTGGAGAATCTTTCTTTAGAAATCAGAACAATATTTTAGACCAAATATTGTGGCTCATGCCTATAATCCAACACTTTGAGAGGCCAAGGTGGGTGAATCACTTGCGGTCAGGAGATCATGATCCCAGTTTGGCCAACATGGAGAAACCCCATCTCTACTGAAAATACCAAACAAGCAAACAAACAAAAAATTAGCTGGGCATGATGGCACATGCCTGTGGTCCCAGCTACTCAGGACACTGAAGCATGAGAATTGCTTGAAACTGGGAGGGAGGCGGAGGCTGCAGTGAGCCGAGATCACGCTACTGCACTCCAGCTTGGGCAACAGAGCCATACTTCATTTCAAAAAAAANAAAAAAAAAAAAAAAAAAAAGAATAACGTTCTGAAATATTAATAGTTTAGATGCCAAAGAGACAAGTGGACTAAATTCCAAATGACAATGTATTTGCTAATCACTATTTTTCTTGCTTTAAGAAATAAATATCAGAAATATTTATTTTCTATTAAAGGTGAAATCATGACAATGATACAGCAATAAACTGAAGTAGGCTATTTAGAATATTGCTTGTAATACAGCAGGGCTACTTACATATAGGCAGGATTGCTTATTTGCAGATCATCTAAAACGAATCAAATTTGAAACTGGGAAACAATGTTCCTCAACTTACAAATACTTAAAGTTCACATGTGTACATGCATACACACTCACACACACACTCAAATGTACTTCACCTAAATACCAATGGCCACCATGGTGTTTCATATCAATGACTTGATAATAGTCTCCTATTTTCTAAGGATTGGGAAATTTGTTTTATTTTACCAAAGTTATAAATGAGCCCCTTGAGACTAAAAATTTCCTTACTTCTCTTTCTTAATTCTCTCCCCTCTTTGCATCTATTCTTTCTTATTTACTACCCCAAAAGAAGAAGATTCCATTTTTTTTGTTAACACCTTTTATTTTGTAGAGTAGGAAGAAATGCTGAGAGCTCTGGCCCATTTCTTGAGTAATTCCTCTGTGGTAACAACCTCTTTGTTGCTCATTCTCCTTGCTGTGCCTACAACCTGATTCAGGCTAGCGCTGGCTGGAGATAAAATCACCTGAACGCTGGAGGCACCAGTTAATGGTGACTGTTCTAAAGTAACAATTAAGTTATCTGAAGTGAAACTTATCCCCCATTGTAGCTTATTTACTCTCTTGGTCAATTTTTTAAATGACACTTATATTAGAAGTCTCTCTAAATGAGTGAGAGACTTGGAACATGGAACATTCCCTTTGACAACTGAGTAACAGGAGAAAAGGAGAAAACTTTCTCCTATTAATCATTGATACAAATGTAACAAAATAATAAAAAGTTAAACTGAGATGTCTGATGTCAGAATCATGCTCAGGTGAACATTTTTCCCAGGGCTTCATATTTTATTCAACAGTTAGAGGTTCATGTCTTCGTTAACCACAGATCACTTTTGCTAACTTTCCTGATTTTGTGAGTAATTATATACTAATAATTCTTCAAAAACTTTCAACATTTCATCAAATTGCTGATCTCAGCAGAAAAAAACAGAAATGGTAAATTTCTAGAATCTTGATTTGCAAATGGGTTATTTAGGGACAAGTAGATGTTTATTTTTATTTTACTTTAAGCAACTTCTTTCCATAGTGACAGAAGCAACTAATGTGAAGTATGTTCCCTTGCAAGACAGAATGAAGAAAAGTCATGTGCATGAGGGCAGTTTCCAAGTCAACATCACAAAGGTAACTTTCATCTGACATATTTTTCCACACTGGGAAGAGTCAAGAAGACATTCAGGACATGGAAATTTCATATGACACGGAAGTCCTATCATCTACAATTTTCAGTGAGATCTAAAAAACTGATGAAATGACGGATTTGAATTTTTTTGAAACCCATAAGTCACAGTAGATAATTCGAAAGTCAAGGAAAACGTTTTGTGATCAAACCTTGAATATCTCTGAATCAACCTTACAACTCCATGATTACAAAACTGTAGCCCACAAATCCAAGCTTTGTCACTTAGGGCTTAATAAATGATACCAGGTACTGCTAGATCTTGTCTGATAAACCTCCAAGGAAATCACAATTGCTTTAGGATGAAAATTCAGCAGGTGGCACTCTTTCCTCTGTATCCATTTTTAATTACTTTTTTAGGGCAGAATATTAGAGGTCACATCTCAAGAGGTAGATACCTGAGGTCTTAGGTGAACAGGATAAATCAGTGTTGAAGACAAGAGACACCACTTGTGCAATGGAGAACTACCAAACACTTCTTAAATCGATTCAGTAGAAGCACCCTAAACCTATTCTATAGAAGCAGTATGAACTATTGATAAGTCATATTGATAAGTACCTATTGCCATCTCACTTGGTGATTACTTCATTCCCATGAAAGATTAATACATTTGTGGTTCAAAAATCGTGTCTTATCCAACATGAACAAAAAAAGTTTCTGCACATATGAAATCAATCTTCACATTTTATTCCCCTGTCTTCTCAGCATATTATCAATCAAAGCCTTTCTAAAGAGATTAGGTTCTGTATGTGACTCTAGTCAAGCTTAGAGCAGGGACTGGATGGACTGACTTGGCAGACAGATGAGGAAAAATACAATGGTGTCCTCTTAATAAGTGCACATTAGAGCTCCAATACTTTCTATAAAGAAGGCCAGTCTGAGCAATGTTACCTTAACTACTATAACTACTTCTCCGTATCTCTACAAAACTTACTAACATTGTTCATAATGAAAAAGAGGCATTGAGAACATGTCCCCTCAAAGCCTAAGACAGCTTAATAATTTTAATGAAAAATGTTCATTTGGAGATAAAAAGAGACCATTTCAATTTTCTATTTAAAACGAAAATTTCTAAAACGTATCTGCATATTTAGTCTTTGCTATTGCCAACAATAATCCTGGTTTCACAAACTTCAGAAAGATGCTCTAGTTTTTATTAACAATGTGAAGTTTGGTAATTTGTCCTTTACATAGTAAAAAGATACTTGAGAAGACCCTTGCGGAGGGTCTGCTATAGTGAACTAATTTGTATCTGGTCTTATTTGAGGGATTCATGGGTAAATTGCAAAACTAAAATGATTTCCTTTAAGGGCTTAAACAAATAGAAACCATTTTGAAGCCTTAAGTTTGAGATATAAAGTAGGCCCTGTTATTTTTATCCATAAAATACAGTAAATGTTAGAATAAATTAGAATTCCATAGTTTAAATGGTTTTCATAGATTTCTAAGACCACTTATACATCCTATTTCACATGAGATCCCCCATTTGGAGCTGCCCAAGGGGTATAGTGGAAATAAGACAAAGTAAAGATGTTCTGGATGACTGGATGAGTGATAAACACAGAATCAATTTGGGTTGGTATCTTCTTCCCATTTGCAACTAAGACAAGGGAGATGGGTAATACCATTTGAAGAGAAGTGTCTATTAGTCTATTAGTACAGATGAACCTGAGAACCCTCAGCAACTTGTAGTTTTTATGAAAATATTTACTTTCCTTTTATTAGAAATGGATTTTGGAAACAGAACTGATGAGGGAGGAGACATCCATGGGTATGAAGCATGGTTTCCACAGGGCATTTCAAAATAAACTAGTTGCTCTTATTTAATCAATGCGTTCTTTGACTGGAAAGCTCAGATAAGCCAACATTCCTCTCTTAGACCCTCCTTTAACTGTATGTCATCACATATAACCTTCCCGGGTAACTGCTCATTACGCATGACAGTATACCAACCTGTGAGAACATGACGGAGAAAGCATTGTGCTCATCAGAGGCTATGGGTTTAGCCAACTTGCCTGAATAAGCCCTGAGATTTCTAAGCCTTTTAGCCTGACTCTTTCAGCTCCTGCTCCAACCTCAGCCCTTTCTCTGGTGACTATAAAAAAAAAAAAAAAAAAAAGGCAGCAAACAGCCTGGCAGCACCACACATGTCTGAACGAAGTAAATAGCTAACCTTTAAATGACTTAAAAGTTTGCTATATAACAAATGCAACCGGAATTGAGTAGAAAGTAAGCCTCGATCTTGGGTAGATTCAATAGGTTTGTTTCAGCCACTGAAAAGTCAACTCAGACCTTAAGCATTGGGTGTTACAATAAAATGGTAGGTTTTGGGAAAGTCACTCGGGAAAAAAGTAGAAAAGTCTAAGTTAGGCTGTGTAGATAAAACCGGACCCATAAGTAGCTTCTTACAGTCACTGATGATTTAGTATGAAATTGTAAATGACTCCTTAAATTCACATTCTGGGGGCCTTGTTCCTAATATAGACTACAGGGTGTTGAGAAGCACAGTATATTATTTCATTAAGTGCTTTTTGGGAGAAGGGGATTTAGAGGTAAAACTGCTGGCTTTGTGTGGCAAGGTCATGACCTTTGACAACTTTGGAGCTTATCTCTTTCATCTTCTCACTCCTCAGAGACCCCTAACTTGCAGAGGAATCAAGCCCATAAGCCTGGACTAGGCAGAATTCATCATTGTTGTGGAGCCAGGTTCTCTCTTTCCCTCTCTCTCTCTTTCTCTTTCTGTCTCTCCCTCTTTCTCTCTCTCTCCCTTTTTTCCCCCTCTAAACAAAACAGATCTGAACTGAGCCAAGGAAACAAAAATGTATTGTTCCTCGCAGATGGAAGCGAGTGTCGCCTAGGTAACCAGATTAATCTCCTTTTTCTCTCCCTTCCTCTCTTGTAGTGCGGTAATCGGTGGGCTCTTTTCACAAAAAAGCCAGCCTCAAAGCTGGGGCTCTAACTAGGTTCCTAATTAGCTGCAATTTACAATGAAGACAACATGATGAGATAATAGAAATTTGCAAAATAATGACATACCTCAGCAAAATATTCCTCCTCCTAAGAACCATTTTTATACAAAAACAATAAAGAGGGCCCTTCTAAAGCAAAGCTGGAAAATGGTGGTGTATTATGTGACACAGAACATTATTGTTCGCCTCTTGTTCCCCCAATCAACAGCTTATTGTTTGGCATCTTAAATAAAAATGACTCAAATACAGGCCACATAATGATCTCCATTGCGCTAATACACTGTATATACTGAGTAGTCAAAAATGTACGGGAGCCAATGCCAGTGGGGCTGATAAAGTAGCAGGGCCCAGGAAGGTAATTTACAATACAATGCAATAAGCATTATTACTGTTCTTAATCACACATATCTTTCTGATTCCTGTCAGGATGCAACTCTGACATCAAAAAAGGGCACCCAAAAGGAGGACAGCTAGTTAATGAAATATGATGGATCACATTTGTTTTCATGTGGTGGTTAGCTCAAATGAAGCAGTCTCCAGACTGTTAGCCAACAGTATTCTCTTGTGTGACATCAAAGACTACCATTCAATGGGGACAGAAAAAAAAATCACAGTAAGACAGCACAGAGGGAGGAGCTCCTAGGAACTGAAAGAACCATTAATAGTAATCTCTACCTTATGTCCAAAAGAACAGAGCATGAGGAAGAAAGGCCAAGGCCAACCAGTCACTGATTTCACAATGAGGAGCATCAGCACCTATGCTGATTTAGAGAGAATGGTGCAGCTAACATGCGGTGGGCAAGATTTCACATTTTGCAACACAAGAGCAATTTGTCACTAGTGACAGGAGGTACATACCCTCGTGCCTTGCCTGAATCAAGATTACAGCACCCTATGGAACATGGAATCCAAATAATAAAACAGAATCCAATGCGATGTTTTGCATCAACAAGAATCATTCATAAATGGCAACAGATTGTCTCACCAATTGGGGAAAAAAAACAACCATACACAAAAAGTAAGTCTACATTTGCTTATGGACTAGTAACTGCAAGGAGTACAGCTGCACATACTTGAGAACTAATGGCCCCTGGACTTCCCCATAAATAACTACTGACTAAAAACCAATTGGCCAGGGACAGAAAAAGCATTAACCCCTTGGTCATTTGGCCCTCAGCAACAACAAGACAACTAGATCCCCTCACAGAGTAATTAAAAGGTAACAAGTAGCACAGATTAGAGAAGGTGCCAAATGGGCTCTAATGACTTTGGAGGAAAAATTGTTGTATTTGGTAATAACATTTGCAGAAATGCAAAATAAAGGAAGACCATCTGGGTGTATCACAACCCCAAAGAGTTTGGCATCCGCCTTTTGGAAATGTGGCCATAATATATTGACTTGCATAGGACTATCAACCTTTTCCAAAGATTTTTTTTTTTTTTAACAGAATCTCAGCCAACAGAGAAAGAGAGCAAAAGGCCGTGACACCATGCTGAAAACCACGGATTGGCGGTCAGTTTCCTGGGTTTCTGCTTCTAGATTTTCCATAGATTTGATGTTTATTGTAAAGTGAGACCTACTCAGCGAACCACTTTACTTTTCAGTTTTATGTAAACCTTAAAAGAAATGTTCTCATCCAAAGAATTCACTGAGTGACTCAATATAATATTTTTGGTGGAAATAATGAAAAGGAATTGTGTTAAACTATTAACTGACTGTATACAGTGTTGGGACAAGAATGTTTGTGAGGCATTATCGATCTTCTAGTAGCCTCCATTGAACATCTCTTTAAACTGTCAATAATTGTATTTGTCTCTTAAAATTGTTTGAGGAATGAATAAGGCAAATGCACCAAGGCACATCAGCTCCTCTTTATCCTTTGTGCATCTCTTTCTCAGAAGCTCCCATCCTGAATCAACCCAACAACTTGACTTTTCTGTTCATCCAATCTGGGGTAGCTGAACTCAGCTGGAAAAAAATCATAGGACAGGCTTGGTGTGGTGGTTCATGCCTGTAATTGCGGCACTTTGGGAGGCCAAAATGGGCGGATCCCTTGAGGCCAGGAGTTCGAGACTAGCCTGGCCAAAATGGCGAAACCCCATCTCTACGAAAAATACCAAAATAATTAGCCAGGCCTGGTGGTGCACGCCTGTAATCTCAGCTACTTGGGAAGCTGAGGCAGGAGAATCACTTGAACCCAGGAGGGGGACGTTGCAGTAAGCGAAGACTGTGCCACTGCACTCCAGCCTGGGTGACAAAGTGAGATTCCATCTCAAACAACAACAGCAAAAAAGAATGCAACATCACAGACGAGGGCCACTACTTCAGGCACACCTGAGCTCTTAGGCCTATTCGAGAATCTTCTCAGTTGTCCTTTCACACCTCCTTTCACTCATTTTCATAGCTGTCTTCAACCTTCACCATTTTCTTTACTTCCCCATCACCATCATTTTCAGATGACCTCACTTCCCATAGACATGTACTACTTTCCTTGTCCACACACACATCACTTTCTGTAACCCTCCTTAAAACATCTCTGCAGGAAAGATGTGTTGTCAGAGGACTAGGCATCTTTCCCTCTGTTTTAGGTTAACCCCTACTAATGATGGGGATCCACTCTGCTCACATTAACTCAGGATCTTGCTCCATCTGTTTTTCCCAATCCTTATTATATCTTCTGTTCTACAAGCTCATTGTCCTTAACCTATATACATATGCTCAAATCAGTCCCATCCTATTAAATCCTTCCTTCACACCCCCATCTTCCTTCATCTGCCCCCACATCACCTGCTTTCCCAGAGATTCTTTTCAGCCCAGCCTCCCTGATCATGTCCACTTCACAGTCTCTTCTTCTAAAAGATTCTCTAAGTGAAGATTAGAATTTAAAATATAGACTAAAATACCTTCTCCCTTGCAGTTTGTTGCTGTTGTATCATTTGCTTAGAATTTTTTTTACCTGTAAGTTTCTATGTATTTATCCACAAACAGCTAAAAATATTTTAGGAAAGAAAAACACAATATTTAACATATCTGACGTATTAGTTTCTAAGTCCTAACTGTGATGAAATTATTAGAATTGCAGAAAATCAGGCTTGGAAGGAATCTTAATTTTGCATAAGTTAAAAATGAGACCTCAACAGTTTAGGTCCTACTACAAGTTAAGAGCAGAGATATAACCTGGTGAGGTTCCCTGACTCCCAAGTTCAATGTTCTTTCCTCCAGAAATTGAGTTCTATTCTCTAAAATACTCCCTTTCACACATAATTCTTATTCAAAAATTAGAAAACACAAAATAACACCGATCAATTTAAAACAGAATAATGTATATTGTAGTTAGGCCAGTTTAAAATATAATAATGCATTTTTTTGAGACAGGGTCTCACTCTGTCACCCAAGCTGAAGTGCAATGGCACCATCATGGCTCACTACAGCCTCAACCTCCTGGGCGCAAGCAACCCTCCCCCTCAACCACCTATTAGCTGAGACTATAGCTGCATACCACCATACCCATCTAATTTTTAGAAAAAAAATTCTGTAGAGATGAGGTCTCACTATGTTGCCCAGGCTGGTCCCAAACTCCCAAACTCAAGTGATCCTCCTGCCTTGACCTCCCAAAGTGCAAGGATTACAGGCATGAGCCACCATGCCCAACTAAGATACATTTAAATAAAAATGCTTTCCAGCCTTTAATTCTTTAGATAACATATAGACATCTCTACCCAAGGGAGGCTTACTAATTTTCATAGATCCACAGCAGAACTAGAAAAATAAATTGCCAAATCTGGGATTGGAAATGAATTACATACATATAGAATCATAAAGTTTTCAAGAGGAAAGGAACCACAGGGATCCTCTGGCCTAACTTCCTGCTGTTTGTTTGTTGTTTGTTTAATCTAAAGCCTGAGTCTCAGAAAGGAAACAGTCATAGAGCAAGTGAACAGCTACATTTATTCCACACTGCATCTTTGTGTAAAGCTTAAAATATATAGTGATGAAGAGTCAATTTCTCCTAGGTTAGTCAGACACTTGGAGGTAGGAGTAGGTTACCTGTGGAGTTGTACAAAGATCCTCGCAAGTTAACTGCAACTGTGGCTAATTAAATGTACCCAGTGTCTCAGAGTAGATTTACTACTGTAAGAAGCCATTTTCCTCCAGGGAGAGGCTTAGTAACTTGGTGAATTGAAGCTCCATTTTACTTAACATCATTTAATCTTGATCTGTAAATTATATTCCCCTCCTAAACTACGAGAAGCAGTTGAGGGAATGGAGGCAATTAATTACTTTTACCAAAGGGAAAAAAGTTATTACTAAAACCTCACATGGATGCATCCTGGTTCCATACTGTGTGCCAAAGCAGGTTTGGTGAAGCTAAACTATAATTAGGCCCTTTTAGTAATTAAATCCCTTTGAACAAAGTAAAAGAACCATGTGATGGTGAATTCTGGAAAAATTTAAGTCACATTAGAGTAATTTTTAAACTGATTTACTCCTACAAAATTTTGACTAATCAATGTTGATCAATCCCTAAGTATATCAAAGGCACCAAACTCTATACAATATGTAGATAACTAAGGGTCGAAGTTCTTTGACTTGGGCCCCATCAGTAACCAACCCCGGATGCCCCACGATGATGTAGTTCAAATCAGTAACTGAAACTGTGACTCGAGTAATCCCTTTGATCATTACACCTTAGGGTACTAACACAAATCCGGGTTTCTCCCCACCCTATTCCAAAGTCAAGACAAGTAAAAAAGTCAAGACAAAGTCAAGACACAAAAGAAACTCTCCCAGCTCAGAATTAACAACGTTCAGGCAGTGCTCTTTACTTAAAGGAAGAAAACAATTAAGTGAAACCTTGAAGTAATCTCATTCTGCCTGTTTAGCCTCTTCATCCTTCAATGTGTGGTTAGGAAGTGTGGCAATCAGGGCTAAGGCCTGCTATCATTCGGCCTTAATTAAAAAAGACACAAGCAGCGGAGCTGTGAATTAGAAATGTAGCAATGCACTACCCCTGATTAATTCGAGGCTCATGTTGGATTAATAACTCCAAACAAAGAACAAAAGGAAATTGTTATGCGAATTGCAGCCCTCCCAGGCCAGACAAAGGTCAAATCACAGGATTTCAATTTCATCCGGAGTCACTTAATCAAGTCCCTCGGAAGGAAGACCATATGTAGCTCTGAAAGCTACCCATTGTAGTCCTCTTGTCACTGGACCTGAGAGACGGCACAGTCATCCTCTCTAACTACTCTCAATCGCTTTTCTTCTTTCTCCTTTAATATGACAAAAACATCATTATTACCAGTGATTAAAGAAATAAGAGATCTGCCCTGCAGAAAACATCCCAACAACTGCTGGTTTATGGAGTAAGTTGGACACTGTTGGCACAAAGCCTGCAGAGTTTGCCCCTTTTCCTGAGAAAGGTCTTCACCAGCAGTGACAGAGTCACAACCACCAAAGGAGTGAGTGGCATCACTGGCAGGGCATTGGGAAGGTTATGTTACTCCAGTATGTGTATTGAGAAATGACGGTAACTTCTACTTATTAAACAAAAAGGAAGTGCATGGAAGGTAGCGTCCAGGAGATTTCAGAAGGTATCAGAAGACAGGACTCTCTGCAATGGCTGAGTAGAAGCTCTGCATGAGATGGGTACACAGGTCTAAGTGGCTCAGGAGACCTGAAGGGCATAAACAAATATCCACCCTTACCCCGGAAGTTCTAGTTTCACCCACCTAGTTTGGGTTTTTTTTCTCTTGGAGACTGCAGTAAGGTTTAATGTAGGCTGAGAATGGCCGACTCTCATTAGCCAGAAGGGATGAAGTGGTTTGAAGATGTGATGACTTACACTATAGCATTAACACTTTTCACCTTCTCAACACCAACAAATTATTACTGGTAAGCTCTCAGGACCATTACAACATTGTTCTGTATCATCAAGACCCAGAGTTCCTCAAATGAAATTCTAGCAAACTAGATAGTTCTTTCAAATGACAAAATAATAATCTTCAGAGATTTTAATATGAGAATTCCAAGATAGCTCTTTGGCCTAATGGAATCGGCACCAGTATCTTATGATAATGATGGCGAATATAATTCTTCCATGAGGTGATTCACTGGGGTGATTCACTGGAGTGCTTAATGAAGTGCCCTTTGTCAGAGAGATGCTCATCATCGTGGATTGTCAGAATTTGTATCACCCAATGTGATGTCGCAAATTTTTCAGCCTCGGCCTTCTTCAAAGAATGCAATAACGTCACCTTCATGTATTCTACATTTAGTCATTTGGGAAATTTATTTATTCTCCTGAACTCCCTAGGTTTTTGGCAGGACTTTTCTAATTGAACATACTGTTTTCTCATGCATATCATGTTATTTAATCACTTCTTTATCTCTTATTCTCTGAACAAGTATTTATTGAGTGCCTGCTATGTGCCAGGCACTGTGCTAGGCACTGGAGATAAAGGTTGTCTAATAGCAGGGGTGCTGATGTGCTGACAGGGACTATACAGTTCACTCAGTGAGACAGATCACAAACAAATGCAAAATCATCCTATGCCAAGTGTCATTTAGGAGAATACGTGATAGCATGAGGTTTTTAATTGAGGCTGTGAGAGATTTCCCTGGGGAAGTGACACTTTTTTTCTCAGATATAAAGTAAGAATATACATTGAACTTGATAAAAAGAGAGACAACAGAGGCAGAGCCTCTTGTCTAAGAGAGCAGGACAAGTGAATAGTCTGAAAGAGACATATGTCTAGAACTTAGGTGGCAGGGCAGAGAGCAGTGCAAGATCAGTCTAAAGCGGTAGGACCCTGGAGCAAAAAGCAGGCTTGTAGGCCATGTTAAGAATTCTGGTGTCGGCTGGGCATGATGGCTCACGCCTGTAATCCCAGCACTTTGGGAGCCTGAGGCGGGTGGATCATGAGGTCAGGAGTTCAAGATGAGCTTGGCCAACATAGTGAAACCCTGTCTCTACTAAAAAATATGAAAAAATTAGCTGGGCATGGTGGTGCGTGTCTATAGTCCCAGCTACTCAGGAGAATGAGGCGGGAGAATCACTTGAACCTGGGAGGTGGAAGTTGTAGTGAGCCGAGATCATGCCACTGCACTCCAGCTTGGGCAACAGAGTGAGACTATGTCTCAAATAAATAAATAAATAAATAAAAGAATTCTGGTGTCATTCTAAACATAGGAGGAAACCTCTAAAATCCTCTAAGTGGAAGTAGTCAAGATACAATAGAATTGTGTAGCCATTGTAATTTGCCTACCATTTTACAAAACATCTAGTAGTTAAAAACAATTCACTGGTGACCCTTCCCAGTGCCAAGCACAATGCTTTGCACTACAGAATGGCATCTTGCTCCCAAGGATGGGCAGAGCTGATTCAGTTTCACGTTATTGCTCCATGCATGTCCCCATGCCTAAGCCTTAAGCATGGTCAAAGAGGATGGTCCTCTTAGAAAGAGGAGAGCCATTCCTTAAGTTAATTTCCCACTAAATTATACTGAAAAGCACGTTAAGTATACTGTTTGAATGGCGAATATACCAATGAATGAATAAATGGCTTTTAACTTAACACCACAATGGAAAATGGCAGTGGCAATCACTGAGAACATTAGCGCGCCTAACAAAACTTCTGACCATGGGTAAAAAAAACTAGCATGCTTTCCTCCTTAAAATTTTATTGCTATTACTGGGTTGGGTGATTTGTCAAGCGAAAACATAATTTCTACCTCCTGAGATATTCAAAGGTATAATGGCAGTGCTTTTTCCAAATTAACCCCGTATCTGAAACATAAAGTCTGCTATTTCAATTTAATGGCTATCCAAAAAAGTTACAAATTTATCTATGAATCATAATTCCCAGGGAGCATTTATGCAAGCCATGTTCTTTATGTGACATACAACTATCAAATAATGAGCACATTCATGAAGCACATTCAGATGTTTGTTACACATGATAGAACAGCTGCATCAACAGAGCTTTCTGAGGATTATTCTTCAAGTTTCTTCTTAAAGCCACTTCATTTCCTTTCCAAAAACCAGTATTACTTGATCTGCATATTTAAGACAAACCTCAGAATTTGGATGAATGTTAAATTTTTCATATTAGTTTGAAACCCAGAGAAGCTGTCCAAATCCCAGTTATAAAATGTATAATTATCTTGTAGATAGTTTTTATCTTATAGTGTCAGATTGGAAAAGGAAAATGTATCTCAATACAGAACTTATTGACTCTTTTAGATAGTTTGTAAACATTACTTCAAATTACACTCAACAAAATAAGTGACCAATTTAATTGCTAAATATCATTGTTCCTTTTACCGAGTTTTGACATTGGCACATATAGTGGTAAATTTGGGGTCGTCTATATATTTATTTTTAGAGTATACATGGAAGAATCATAAAAGTGATTTCCCACTAATTGATCAATTGAATGTCACATAGTCAGCTACATATACACTGATCTATTTTATTTTAATTATTTATCTTTTTAAAAACTGAGCCATGTGCTGCAGGTATCTGTTTATTAATTAATGCATTATTTATCAGTGCTTGCCAGGCACTGTAAATATAGCAGTGAATAGCATAAACATAATCCCTGCCCTCAGGATGCTTACATTATCTTTTCGGCATGTGAGAAAAATGTGACTTAGGGGAAAAAGTCAATTGTCTTTATATGTGTCCTGTGTCACACGTAAAGTGGTAGACCCATGCTTTTGAAATCCAGAGTCTCAGATTTTCAGCATGGTGCTATGTTTTTCTTAACATACTGTAACTCCAATAAGCATTTAGCCAGTCTCATGTTTGAAACTAATTTAGGCTAAGATACATAGGAGATTATCTGATAAGTTATTAAAACAGAAGGAAGTAAATTACTGCCTCAGTATTTTGGAATATAATGAAAAATGGAATACAATGGTCAAAAGGAGTTAATTTTACATTCCAGGACAGCAGACTTCTATTTTACACACTGTAAAGGTCTACTGTGTTTTAACTGCAAAATAGTTTCTTTTGATTTCTTGTAAAGCGTATTTCATTCACCCAATCAAAACATCAAGTGAATTTTATATTAAGACAATGAAAGCATACAGTCTGTTATTTCCATCTACATTGCACTGTATCACATTAACTGAAAACAAATTTTATAGCAATACAAATCAACTTAGATTTAACCTCCCAAATAACTGCTATGTGACAGCTATAAAAAGTAAGCAGTATAGCTTAAAAATAACTACCAGAATTCAGAGAATACGGGAATTCTTAGGCATTTGCTCAAGATGAATATTTTGCTTCAAAACAAGTTGAGCTGACTAAAACTGACTACATTTCAGACATTTCTAAATACGTGTAATAATTTTCAAACATTAATTCCAAATTATTGTACTAACAAATGCTGTCAAGGTAACAGGTAGGAGTCTATCACATGTTAGCATTGGACAGAATACATTAAAAGGGACTACAACCTTTAATCTCTATAGCACGTCCAATCTGTAACTGAGTATTCAGGATTTTATTTCTGATTATGAAAAGATTATAAAGCTTGAGTGTAAGCACTTAGATTTTCACTGAGCCAAATAGAGTAAGACTGATAATTCACATCAAATTTCTCTACCCTATAGGAATTTCAGAGGTGTTTTCTCTGAACAATATAACCTATATGCATATAAAAAGTGACTACTAAAATAAGCAATGACCTGAGTTCTATAATGAAACATTCACTAAAATCCATCCTTTTACATCTTAAATTTTCAATGACTTCAGAAAAACTCTAATAATTATGTAAAGAAACCTGTAGAAAATACTTCAAAAATTACGATACTATTTTTAATGTATAAAATATAAAAAAGAAAGAAAAAGGAAAACAGGACACTCCCAAATGGTGAGATGAGAGCAAAGTTGAGGAGGATGGACCTTTGTATTGAAGGATAACATGAGACACAGAAACTTAAAGATGGAAATACACAGATTGTAATCCAAAGCGGAGGCCACCAGAAATTTGAGACCCTGGTAAACACGGCACGTGTCTAAGGAAAAAGAAAGGTATTTCTCTAAACTCATGCAAAAGGTTTGAGGGTTACATAAACAATGAAAACAATCCAGTCTAGAGAGAAAGAATTGAAAGTTACTAGCTCAACTCTAGTTCTCTTGCTTAAACATCTCCATTTCTACTTTTTAACATAATAAATTTGCTAGCAGTTTTCCCAAAGAAAATATTATTTTAGATACAGAGAACAGTGACCCTCTGTCTGGCCTTTTGATATTTACAGAAGAATGGGTCCTTCTTAGGCTGCAAAGACGCTCTACCCCTATCTAGTGGTGCCTAATGCTTATTACAGGGAAGAGTAAAATATTTATCTCAAATTCCAAAATTAGTTGACAGTTGACAAACAAGTGGGCAATGTCAAAACGCAAATAAATCTTTCAAAGTAATTCACAAATAAAATGGCACACTTAAATAATACCAATGACTACAATTATTTTTAAAAATTCCATAGAATAAAAATACTCATTTGTGACCATCCAGCGTTCCTCTTTATGAATCAGAAGAGTGAACTAGATCTCACTATGGTGAATATTAAGATTAGCTGGAAAAGAATAACAAACACAGGAACTCTGAAAGCTTCACAATTAGCTCCTAATTATAGGATGTGCTTTCTAATCCATACCCCTATAATAGATTAGATTACTGGATTAAAAAATATTCTTAGAATCTGAACAACCTAATATGGCTCAACTTCTTTTTGAATGACCAGATTTAACATAGCTCCACTTTTTAAAATTTGTACTTTAGGTTCTGCGGTACATGTGCAGATAATGCAGGATTGTTGCATAGGTACATACATGGCAAGGTGGTTTGCTGCCTCCATCCTCCTGCCATCTATATCTGGCACTTCTCCACGTTATCCCTCCCCAACCTCCCTACTCCTCCGCTGTCCCTCCCCTAGCCTCCCCCAACAGACCTCAGTGTGTGATGCTCCCCTCCCTGTGTCCATATGTTCTCATAGTTCAACACCTGACTGTGAGTGAGAACATGCAGTGTTTGATTTTATGTTCTTGTGTCAGTTTGTTGAAAATGATAGTTTCCAGATTCATCCATATCCCTACAAAGGACACAAACTCATCATTTTTATGGCTGCATAGTATTCCATGGTGTATATGTGCCACATTTTCCTTGTCTAGTCGATCACTGACGGGCATTTGGGTTGGTTCCAGGTCTTTGCTATTGTAAACAGTGCCACAATGAACATATGTGTGCATGTGTCTTTATAACAGAACGATTTATAATTCTTTGGGTATATACCCAGTAATGGGATTGCTGGGTCAAATGGAATTTCTATTTCCAGATCCTTGAGGAACCTCCACACTGGCTAGCCATGTGCAGAAAACAGAAACTGGACCCCTTCCTGACACCTTACACTAAAATTAGTTCCACTCTTAAAAGGTAGTTAAAAGAAAACAAAATACCTCATGATATTTAAAGTAAACACAGTAAAGAAGGAAGCAAAGGAAAACTAAATTTGGCAGTTTGGCTCTTTTGCTTCCTAAAGGAAATGATTTTGACGGAGTAACCATGGAAGTGAAGGTTTCAGTGATCCTTACTTCCTGGACTACAGAAGGTGACATAACCTGAACATGAGTATTTCTCCAACTCTGCATTCGATAGTCTGAGTATAAAAGATTTATTATCTCAAAAGAGATTTCCAAGAACATTTAATAATGGTTAAGAAAATCACATTGGTACTGTGGATAGAACTGGTGAGGCCTTGACCATAGAGAAGATGTTAACCCTGGCTATGAATGCTAAATTGTGCCCAACTGCGGTGGCTCACATCTGTAATCCTAGCACTTTGGGAGGCCAAGGCAGGTGGATCCCTTGAATTCAGGAGTTTGAAGTTTGAGATCAGCCTGGGCAACAGGGCAAAACCTGTCTCTATAGAAAGAAAAAAAAGAAATATTAGCCAGGTGCGGTGGCACACACCTGACCCTGTCTATTAAAAAAAATAAACAAAGGAATGTTAAATTGTATGCATAGAGTTCTTTAAAGTTCCCCATAGCACATTTGCAACCATTTTAATGTAAACTGATTCACTCAGAAGAGGAAGCCACTGAGGGAATTGTGCACTGCCATCAAAGACTCACACCAAGCTCTGAGGACTTTGCCATGATTGTGAATATAAAATCTGAGACCACAGCAGCAATGAAGCATTTAAGAGATATTAATACACAGCTCAGCTTTAATTTTCAAGTCAGGAGTATCCAGAAAGCTTTGTATCATATTGGTATAGTTACAGTCTTTTTGTCCTACATGGATTCTTCTCAACATTGTTTCTGATAATACTCAGCCAATTCCAATGCACTACAGCTGATCATGTTGATAAAACAAATAGACACTGGCTTATGTATCTCTTTCCTTTACGTAATGCCACAGCCTATTTGCAACTACAAAATACTCCCACTTCTTCAAAACACCCTCCGCCTTAGCTTCTGAGAGTCTAGCCTTCTTAGCCAGACCCTTAGCCTTGAGCTCCTCATGATCCACCCTAGGCCCTCTCCTTTATTTCTGTGTTAATTACTCTAATGACTTCTGGCACCATCTGTATTAAAAACAACATTCCAATCAGCTCTCTTGACTCTCGACTACCATATTCTACTACCTTTTACATCTTCATTGGGCTGGTTTGCAGGCACTTAATATTCATTCTCTCTCTCATCTTCCTCAATGTTTTCCAAGTGACATTGCCATTCACTGAAAGCTCAAAGCTAGTAACATAGGAATTAACCCCAACATGCAGTAAATTATGAGGTACTGCTGATTCAGCTTCCTAAATGTCTCTTATCTCTGATGCTATTGCCACATCGCTCCACTCGGGGCAGAGGTGCAGCAAAAGGCAGAGTAGTGGGATGCTAACTCTCCCTCTACTTGCTGCCCCAAAGCTAAGTCCTTTCGTTAAAGGGTTATTCAAGTTGTCATCTGAATAACCTTTCAACTTACCATGTAAGATGGTAAATTTGAAGACCAGATGAAAAGTCACAAGGAGGGGGTTGGGAAAGCAAAACTTGGACTTTATAGAGGAGGCCCTCATATGCAGAGCCCTTTGTCACGTGTCCACTCTTCTACCAATCAAAGTCACCATCCTGCCCTCAAGTCCATTTCCCAAATATTACAGCTTGGCTCTGCCTTTAACTTGAGGTTGCCATAATCTCTTCTCTGGACCACTCATGTGGGCTCCACATCCATCTGCTGCTTCTAGTCTTGCTCCTCTCCAATCCATTCTCCACCCCAATCCAGAGTCATCTTTTGAAAATGCAAAACCAGTCACTTCAGACTTTTCCCCTCACACCACAGGTCCAACATAAACATCTTTAACAAGTTAACTGGGCCTTCTCCAATCTGGTTCCTCCTAACTGCATTGCTCATTGTGCTCCCTGCCACTCTGTATTCCTCATCTTGCAATTCCTGGATTGCATCATGCTTTCTCTTGCTCCCAAGCTTTAGAAAATACTATTCTATGACTTCTGGGGTTTACGGTGCAGGGGGCAAGCAGGGGGGTTTCCCTGGCCACCTAGATTATGTCACTTCCCTCTTATGCCTCTGTGCAGCCAAAATGTCTGTGGCAGTCACCAACACTCTTGTAATTACAGTATGTACTTATAAGGTGACCATATTGTCTTCTAGTCTCAATGTCCTTGAAGGCAGGAGATTATAACTGTTCATTCAGTGCAAAACTCCCAGCACAGCACCATGCCTGTCACACAGCAAGGCCTTCTCAATATTGTTGGGTGAATTAATTTTGTTGTTTTTTATAATGTGGATTAATAGGAGCCATAGATCAGGGTTTTAAAGTAATAATATATCAAATATCCTTTAAGCTAAAATTTGGACAATAGAAAACCATATATTGATTGTCCCATAAGGAAATGTGGCACCTTCCTTCTAGCTGCCTGAATTTGCATGCTACTATGCTGCTATGATAAACAGACTGATTTAAAAATCAAATAACAGACTCTAAGAAGTTATAACAATCCCTGGATTAGTACAGGATGATAACTAAAGGATCTGCTGTATTAAATCATGACAATAAAAGTAAAATCCCTCCATCTTTTCCTGGATTACAATTAGAGCTCAAATCAGAGAGCCCTAAATGAATAATAATGAATGTATGCCTCTGTGAATGATTGAAGGCTGAATCACATTTTAACTAGACAATATTTATAAGTCCCTTTCGATGACATAATTACAATTCAAACCATACACTAATTAGCAGCAAACATCTATTTAATATTATTTAATGGGTTTAAAATATGGTTTTGTTTCTGAAAACAGTAAGATAAAGGACACTTTATGCAGAATACAGGAATGTTGAGGATTTAAGTCAACAAATAAGTTGGTGCTACTTAGAAACAAAACCAATTACATTTCAAAAATACATTACCAAACCACTTATATTTCAAAAATAAATACTCATATTTTATTTTCCTGAGTAATAAGGACTAAACGTACTCATATACAAGAGGCACGGCAGAATTATTTTAAATATAGATTTTCCCAATGATAATGATAGTTTTAATTGCAAATACACATTGTTCTATTTACTGTAGTTCCTGTTAAATTGGTGTATTTCTTCATCAGTTTTACACTGCAGTTAAATGTACTTTAGTAGAATATTTACCAAGAGCCAAAACTTCTCCAAAGTTTTTATTATTTGTTTATTAATTAGAAAGAGGGTCTCATTCTGTCACTCAGGCCAGAGTACACTGGCATGTTCACAGTTTACTGAAGCCCTGGACTCCTCAGCTGAAGCTATTCTCCCACCTCAGCCTCCCAAGTAGCTAGGACTACAGGTATATAACACCATACCTGGCTATTTATTTATTTGTTTGTTTTTTAGTTTTTTGTAAAGATAAGACCTCCCTGTGTAACCCAGGATGGTTTCAAACATCTGGACTCAAGCAATCCTCCTACTTCAGCCTCCAAAGCACTAGGATTACAGGCATGAACCACTGTGCCTGCCCCTTTTAATCTTTAGATATAACTCAATTTTTTGCCCCAGTTTTGCCTGACAAGTGAATACTTGTTTAATTGGTTTGGACTCCTAATTGCATGCATATTTTTCAAAAATATTGATCACTGTCTTCTTATATGTTTAAGTCCTTATGCTTTTTTAAGTTCATGAAAGAAGATGGAGTTAGGAAAGACACCTTAACAAATTTCAAAATATATTAGTTTGAAGATGAAATTATTTTTTTAATAGAACAACCAACATTTAACATTTTGTTTGGTAAGTTATCTTTGGATAGTTATATGTAATGGAAGAGTAAAGAAATGTTAATATTGTAAATTAACCACATCTATGTAGCACTTCCTATGTGCCAGGCAAAGTTCTCATTGCTTCATATGTATTAATACCTTTCATTCTCATTGCATCCCTATGAAGGTAGATGTTGTTTTCATCTCCATTTTACTGATGAGAAGTTGAAGCACACAGGGTTGGGTCACATGCTCAGTCACACAGTAAATAACCAAGAGGCTTGGGTTTGAACTGAGCCTGTCTGGTTCTAGAAACTATGCTCTTTGTGGCTATATTATGCCAAGTCTATAAAACGCAAATAATAGTATTTTTTTGATAGTTCACTAGTAAAAGTACTTTCCTCTAATCTCAAATAGACAAATAAATTTTGAGCAAAAAGAACATTCTGAAAGCATTATACTACCTGACTTTAAAATATACTACAAAGTTATAGTCATCAAAATAGCATGATACTGGCATAAAAACAGATATGTAGATCAATGGAGCATAATAGATCCCAGAAATAAATCCAGGCATTTGTGGCCAACTGACTTTTGACAAAAGTGCCAAGAATACACAATGAGGAAAAGATCGTCTCTTCAATAAATAGCATTGGGGAAACTACAAATCTATGTGCAAAAGAAGGAAATTAGATGCTTATCTCACACCATATACAAAAATCAGCTTAGAATAAAGACTTAAATGTAAGATGCACAGCTGCAAACCTACTAGAAGAAAACACATGGGAAAAGCTCCATCACATTGATCTGAGCAAGCCTTTTTCAGTTATGACCCAGAAGCACAGGCAACAAAAGCAAAAACAGACAAATGGAATGATACCGAACTAAAAAGCTTCTGCATAGCAAAGAAAACAATCAACAGTAACCAGACAACCTATGGAATGGGAGACAATATTTGCAAACCCTACATCTGATAAATGGTTAATATTTAAAACAGATCTGGAATTAAAACAGCTCATAGCAACAAGACAAATAATCAAATTTTTAAAAATAGACAAAGAACTAGAATAGATATTTCTTAAAAGAACACATGCAAACGGCCAATGGGTATATGAAAAAGTACTCAACATCACTAATCATCAGGGAAATGCAAATTAAAACTACAATGAGGTATTACCTCATATCTGTTAGAATGCTATTATGAAAAAGACAAAAGCTAACAAGTGTTGGTGAGAATGTGGAGAAAAGGAAACCCTTGCACGTTGTTGGTGGGAATGTATATTAGAACAGCCATTATGGAAAACAGTATGGAGGTTCCTCAAAAAATTAGAAATAGAACTACCATATGGTCCAGCAACCCTACTACTAGTTATCTGTATACAAGGGGAAAAATCAGTATATAAAATATCTGTACTCTCATGTTTATTGTATTATTATTCACAATATCCAAGATATGGAATCAACCTGTGCCCAATGACAGATGAATGGATAAAGAAAATATGGTATATATACACAATGGAATACTATTTGACCATAAAAAAACAAGAATATCTTATCATTTTGCAACAACATAAATGGACCCGGAGGAGCTAGGTGAAGAAAGGCAAATACTATATGACCTCATTTTCATGTGGAATCTCAGTAAGTTCATCTCACAGAAGTAGAAAGTAAAATGGTGGTTACTAGGAGCTGCAGAAGTGGATGGAGGAGGTTGAGGAGTTGCTAGTCAAAGGATACATTTTCAAAATTCTCCTGACTCTAACCTCATGTACGCTAGTTTCTAACTTACAAGTTAGTAGTCATCTTAAGTCATTTATAAATTTTAATTTAGCACTTTGTATTAACCCATTGTGTCCTTTGTAGGGACATGGATGAAGGTGAAAACCATCATTCTCAGCAAACTGACACAAAAACAGAAAACCAAACACTGCATGTTCTCACTCATAGGCAGGTGTTGAACAATGAGAATACATGGGCACAGGGAGGGGAACATCACACACAGGGGTATGTTCGGGGTAGGGGGCTGGGGAGGGACAGTGGGGCGTGGGGAGGCTGGGGAGGGAAAACACTGGGAGAAATGGCTGATGTAGGAGACGGGGGATTGGGGGGGATGGAGACAGCAAACCACCATGGCATGTGTGTACCTAGGGAACAATCCTGCAAGATCTGCACATGTGCCCCAGAATTTAAAGTGCAATAAATTATTATATAATGCCCCATTTTAAAACATCCTGAAGAATGAGAATCATTGGCATGCAGCACACACAAAAAAAAAAAAAAAAAAAAAGACTCAGAGTAACTTAGTAATGGAATATGGCTGAAGATAACAGTGTGGGAGAATGGCAATAACTGAAGCAGGAGTCACATTCTAAAGTTCTATGGTTCCAAATACGATTCTGTAATTTTATCCATAAAGGAATGAAAACAGAAAAAAAATTATTTTAAGCATAGGCATGAGAGAGTCAAATACATATGTTTTATAAGGATTATAACAGAGAAAATATTGAATATAAACTGGAGGCCAGGTAGTTATTTAAAATGCTGTTACTCTTAGTAAGCAATGGTGAAACAAGTTTATTTAGACTGGGGAAGAGAAGAACTAGACAAAAATCAACATTTCGATGATAAGTAGGCTAGATTTGGTAACTGATGACACTGAAAGTGTTGGGGAAGAAATAAATCATGGGCAAATTATAGTAATAGCTAATATATACATATCAAGTTTTAACATTGTTTTGAATTTTAAACAAAAAAATATCCATAAGCAGCACAGGAATAATATAAGCCACAATGGAAAAAAAGGTATCATTATAAATATTAGGTTTTATCATATACCACTCTTATCTTAAAATTCCATTAAAAGTCTTCATTTTAAAACACCATCAAACTGAATACAATCAGCCAACATTGATTAATAATATATTGTTATAGTAAGGCTTAGATAGAATATAACAAAATTTGCCATCAAATATATTTTACTTGTTCAATGGTAAAATCTATAATTATAGGTAACATTTTCATAGCAAATTTTATATGTAGAATTAATCTGGTGTGCTAGCATTTCCTGCTGTTAACTGTAGTAGCTACTTGTAAATGACATTTAAAATTAACTCATTCATTCATCCATTCATTCAACCAGGCCATGCCAGGTAAGTACCAGGTGGGTAAAACTACTGAACTCTGTGGGAAATATAAGTGAAAGAGAAGTTATAGTTAATATCTGAAAGAAATTTAAAACTTAACTGAGGAAACTAAATGTAGGCACATCTCATTCTAACATAGCAACTAAACCTGTTAATGAATGACAGTTTATTTTCAATGAAATCACCTTCAAACTACACTTTTTTCTACTGCTTATTAGGATTGAATATAGCAGGTTATATATTTCACACTTTGTAACACTTGGACTTTTTGTTCTTTCTCTCTTCTAATATTAGAAGGCTCTAAACTGGGATTCTCAAACTGGAAGTTGGATTTTGAATCTTGAATTACATTAAAAGTTTGTGTGTAAGCACATTTGTGAGGAGGTTACAGATTTCATCAAAATTTAAAATGGTTTAATGACCCCCTCTCAAAAGGTTGAAATACCACTGGGTCATTTAGGTAAGTAGGAAATGAATCTAAATCATGTTTCTCCAAAGCCAGTTGAAGTAACTTATTTTAAATTGTTGTTATATATATTTTCCAAGTGACTTTACAATTCTACTGCAGAATGAGGAATAAAAATAAAATATCATGCCAAAAAGTCACTGTCCTAAAATTGTAAGTTAAATATCTAGCCAGTCTTGAAATTTTCAGTTATAGAATTTAATACTAGTTTTCAAGATTTTTTATGTCTAACTTTTAAAAAGTGCTTTGAAACTCACCATATGACCATTGTAAAGGGATATATATTTTTTTAAAAAAGTATCAGTCAAGGCTTAAAAATTAAAGTTTCTATGCTTTTTATGAAAGTTCAGTTCCACAACATCATTTTTTAAAACTGCAACTTTCTGCAGCATCAAAAAGTTCCATTTTGAGGACCAGAAGCTTAATCCAGAGATTCTCACTGGTCTTCTGATGCAATCTACATCTACTGATACAGGTTTATAGGTAAGTAAGAAGATGATGATTAACGTCTTCAGAAATAGTAGAAACATTGTAATTTTATTTAATCTCTGTTGAGCACAGTGAGTATGAATGATTTCAAATTTCCAGAAAATCTGCCTGGGGGTAGAACAAATAAAATATTTAATCACAAGAATCTGGAATCAGTATTCATTACTGCTAATAGCACAGTTGTATAAAAGAAGACGCAATGCTACCTTACGCTAGCTTGACTCAGATAGGATTAGGAATAGCCAAAACCAAAATACACTTCCCTTTTTGGCTTGTTTTCAATGATGCTTAGTTGGGATTTGTGATCTGAAGACAGTGTTTTTTATAGGTCATAATAAGAGCAGTCTATAATCAAAGCCCGTAAGTCCAGTCTATATTTTATAAGTCTAGTCTATAATCAAAGACACCAAATTTAGGACTATCAGTCTCAGACTTCAGAGAAACATAACTGTTTTGATAATCCAGGTAATTTTAATTTTCTCCAACGGAGAAAGTGAAACATCTCCAACAGATTGATTGTCACCAAGAGTTTTAATTTTTTTGAAGAGGACAAAGAATTCCATTCAGCTTCCAGAGAATGGGTGAATGAGAAGGCATTTCATCTTCCAAAGCTCCCTTCTCTCTCATCTCTCTAACACAATACACTTGTAAACAAAAGGCAGATTATTAACTTTTAAAAAGAAGCTACTTGTTTCTCTCCCTTTTCTGGATGCCTTGCCCCTCCTCTCTCTTGCCTCTCAGCACATCTGGTAACCATGTGTGGTAGTGCTAATGAAGACTTTCCTGAGTGAGTTACAATTAGTTCCGACTGCCGTGCAGCTTTCCTGGGCTGTACTAAAGAAAAAGATGGGAATGGGGGCAAAGAAGAACCAATAACTATTTCACTTTTCAAAACTGAGTTCTTCCCTGCCCCTGGGACTCTCATCACCAGTGCTGGGGAGGATTTTTTTTTTTTTTAAGTTGTAAGCAAACACTTTCATAGTTTCCTTCAAATAAGTATTTTACCCAATTTGACTCAATGAACCACACAGGCAACAGTGCTTCTATGATCCTCTGAACAATAAAGAATGGTTAAATAGATTCTATAATAGATTCTATTCCCCCTTCGTGGCCTACGTATTATACTTACCTAACAATTTTATCTAATAGAGTAAATTTGTATGTTTGTATGTTTTACTATTTGATGGATTAGAAGGAACTGCGGAAGCAAACGTACTGTATACAATTAGGCTGTCTTGAAAACGTACATTTTTGTTTATGCTAGGCCTCTTCCCCCTTCTCAATCAAGCTACTAATAGAGCTGTTTTAAGTTTCAACAAGGACCATATTAACTGCGGGTCTCCACATGAAACAGAATGCTAAACCTCAGAGTCTCCTGACAATGTAAGCTCAAAGTCTCCTAAATCCTGTTTCACATTTTCATCTGAAATCATGGGTACTTCTTTTCAATGTTTTTTTCTGTACCTAGCAAATTATTAGTGCTCAATAGAGAATATATGATGGCAGTGATGCCTTTTGTGAGCATATTTTAAGTGACATTGAGGGTAGAAAACTTGATATAATTATTTATGACAACTTGTATCTATACCTTATTTTAATGCCATCTACTTTTTAATTTCACCAACTCTGGTCCTTTTATATGGATTTACCCGGTAAATGCTAACCAGGGATAATAACCACAGTTTACATTTCAGCCTGTCATGCATATTCTCTATATACATACAATAGGCACATGAACCCCTATAACAATTAAGAGTTAAAAATAAATATTTACAAATAAGAATTTAAAATCAGAAACAAAAATGGGATTTCCTAACAGGTCATTTGAAGCTATAACAATCTATAAATCAAATCATCCCTAAAACAAAGAAATATAGCAATCAAGAAATAGCACAGAAGAAAGCTGTGGGAATGTTACTTCTTCTTTTAATAGAAACCAAAATGAAATGATATATCATCCAGGAATGGTGATTGTAAAGAAAATGCAATAAGTATATTAGGTTAAAAAATAAATCATACTCCTTTAGCTCCTCTGGAACTTAAATGTAAATAATTTCTTAATAAAGAAAAACATCTCCCTCAAAATTGAAAAATATTTCAGATTCATACAACTAAAATTTCTACAACTGTTTTCCCTGCTGCCTTTCCCCTCTCTCTCATTAAAAATGTGAATGATTTAACTGTACAGTACCAAATTCTCAGGCTAGAGAAAGTTTTACCCTGAGCTGGCCAGCTGTTTGCTTCCATGTCTGGGTGATTATCCTTCCAAGTTGATCACTGTCCCTTTCAGAAATGATCAAACTTAAAATAACAACAAAAATCCTGTGTAGATCTTTTGTAGGGTGCGTGGGTGTTTTTTTTCATACCAGGAGAACCCTACAGAATGGGAAAATTATACAACACACACGGAAAATTTTTATAAAAGACTTTAACTTAAGTGATAAAAATACTGAGATTCATCTACATTTCAAAATGCCAATATAATTGGCACCACTAACAATAAGTTAGTTAGCAACACAAATACTGTAATATAGAATGATGTGACTTTCAGTACTAATTTTTTTCTTTATGAATAGGATGCTGACTTTACTGGCAATAATGACAGTTAATGACAACCCAGTGAGCCATTGGCCACTGCCTCCTGGGCCTTAGGAGGGGTAGTTTCACGTGTAAATGATAATTAATGCCATTAAACATTCCAACACTATACTCACTTAACAGCTTTTGGCATTCAAATGCTCAAACGTTTCTACAGTACCTTACAAAATAATTAGATACTGCGAAGGTATATGAGGTTGATCTTCAAGGTAACTGATATTTCTCTTGAGAACAGAATTGGTCTGGAATTTTTATGTTCACAAATCAGTTTTATATGTGGGCATTATATTTTTATTGAACTAAGTAATAAGCTGTGTATGAATTCAATACACAGTAAGTGGTGCCCCTCACATAGTTGACATCAATTCTCAGTCCTGTGTCACAAAGGTTTGCTCTGCACCTGATGCTACTATGGCAAATCAGACTGCTTCTAGATGTGATTCAAATGCATTTCTATAAACTGTGGACTCAGTGATTTATATAATGATCACAGACCTACTCTCAATATTTCAGGAAGGCAGTGGGAGCTAAAACTAAATAATATAATATTCACATATTGGATAACAATTTTAAAAGTTATTTTATGTTGGCAAACATATTATAGGATATGATTTCCTGACAATAAAAAAATCCTTTTATTGTATGTACAGGTGTTTAAATTAACACACACATTCCATTCTTATCTCTCTTAAATTCAGCAGGATAACTGTAAGTCTTCGAAAGGCATGTTATCAATGTAAAAGCAATAAAAAAGTCACTCTCTTATGAATTACTATTTACAGTATTTCACAAGAATGGCATTCACACCCTCCAAATGAACAAGGTTGTCTCTTTAAATTGAAGGACACCACAGGCACTCTTCATCAGTTAGCATTAGTGATAGGGGGAGGGGAAGGGAGAAAATAAACCAGTTTTCCATCATTTGAACTCTCCCTGACCCTTGCAAGCTCTTCAAGTATTCTCTTAAGACAATTCAAATGAATAGCATATATAGGCATACATAGAACAGATATACAGACAGCAAAAGAGTGCATCCTATTAAGTAGACAAGTTGATATGTAGAAATTCACCACCTTGAAGCCTATTTCCTGGCATTGTCATTGAGAGTACAAGAGTAACTCCCCTTAAAAGATAGTAAAAACATTCCATGATTTTAATCAATAATTATGTAAACCAAGGTATAGACTTGCTGTAAACCATCTATAGCTAAAAGAGTTAAATGGATAAAAAAGAATAATAAAAATGTCACCTGTCCATATAGTGACTTCAAATTTTTCCACATATGATCATGGTTATACAGGTTGGAGAAAGTGGTTAAGGAGACTGGCAGATATCAAAAGCGATTAAGAAGTGTATAGTGAAATATATCAAGTAATATTTAGCTTAAAAAATTCAAAATATCCCAGTCTTAAACTTACTTCTATTCCAAAAGTTAAATATAAAATTTTAGGAAAAAATGTTAGTCATGAATGTGCACTTGTAGACATCTATAAATATAAAATTATTTATTCATTTTTATTAAAATATTTCCTCAAAATAGAGACTAATTGGTTTCTGTCTAGCCATTTTCAACACCACTTCCCCACTTTAGCTGCACTACATGCTGGAGTCTTAATGGTAATATTACTGGGTCAACTGTAATTTTTTACACAGAATACTGATAAAGATAGTGACCAAACTTTACAGTTGAACGCATTAAAGAATCATGCATGAATCATGTATGTAAATATTTTTAGGTTGCTTTCTGAAGCAACTCGGTTACCTCCTTCTCCAAAAAGACACACAAAAGGACAATAAGAGTAGAAATCAAGATTTAAAATATAACAAAATTATCCTCTACAAGTCGTACAGTTTCTAGAAGCAAAAGCAAAATCCTACCAAAATTAACACAGGAAGATAGAGATAAATGACTCCCAAATAAACCTTTCTTCCAGCCATAAACCATGTGAATGTGGAGGTTTCTTCAGAGCAAAACATGTGTCTTGGGTTTCCAGGAAGCTCTGTCAGTGGCAGGGATGTGGAATTCACTGGTCCTGCACACTCATCCCTCCTAGGCTTTCCTGCTACCTTCTAGAGCAGTGACAATGCCAATTCCAGAAACCCGGAGTAAAGAGGGAATTGCTCTATCGTGATTCCCACTGACCCATGGTGCAGGATTTCACTAGTCCTATGACATGTGACTGAGCTTGCGGAGTTCCAGGGTCAGTGCCAAAAATCCTAAGGTGGGGTCTTCCCTTTGTGAAGCGAATTAATTACACAACCAAACATTGCCACATTCTTGAGTTCTATTGACACAATGGGAACTTCAACCCCTACTTTGCTTAGCATTTTTTTTCCCAAGAGTGAAAAGAGGTCCAGGTAGAGCACAATTTAATTTAAGTAAAGGAATATTTGAAAAATGTTTTCATCCATTACCTTTGGTGGGAAATTACATGTTTTAGATTTGAGGTCCCCCATACCGCAAAAAAACATGCAACTTTGTATTATTCACTCTTGAGTAGTGTGTGGTAGAAAATGAGTGGGAATTAGTTTGGCCACTATTTCTGAGTCTTCTGTGCTGCAATACTTTCATCAATATTTACAATGCCTCAGTCCTGTTTACAGATGTCTATCACATCAGGCTCAACCAAGTTACAGAACTCCCTATGGTTTTTATCTGGACATCTAATTAAAAACTAAAAGTTATTATTCTTGCAATTGTCACTGCTTTTAAAAACCAGTATATTCACTACATGCTCTTCTTAGTTTAAAAAAGAAAAAATAACCAGCATTTGATGCATAGGATATCCAATAATAATTTTATTAAGAAAGAGACTTAAGCTCTTCCCCTTTCCCATATCCCTGGCAGGATAAAATAGCATTTCTAATGGTAAACACTGAAGTCAAAAAATGTGAACAGTCATGGAAACTGTGAGTTTTCCCAACACATGTGAGTCACTTAATATCCCCAGAAGTAATGTAGCCACCCAAAAAAAAACACAGATTCAAAAGGAGATGATGATTTGATGGTTTTTCCTGTGTCTAAGTAAGATTGGCTATGACTAAATAATTTCTCAATTGCTAGACCAAAACAAGCCAAAACAAACAGTGTTTAAAACTTGAAAGTATATTGTGTAGTGGTGACTGTCCAAGGTCTTGCTAAAGTCAACATTGATAGATAATACTGAGATGAGTTAGATGCAAAGGGCTGTTGTTCTTCAGTTCATTGATTATAAAAACAAAAAACTCTGCAGCATTGTTATAACCAGAAAAAAATAAAAATATTCTCACCTATATATTAATAAATCCAACATGATTCACATTTATTAATAGGAGAAACATATATACCTGAGAGAGTTAAAGTTCAAATGGCTGCAAAATGGTAAAATATTTTTCTTAGTATAATAATGGTAGAATAATCTCAGCATTTTCAAATCAGTAAAAAGAATGTGCAAGTCCTACAGTATATACATATCTATTTTCCCTAGCCCTTTTGTAATCATTCGCATTTCTTTAAATGAAAAAGTACCAGGAATACAGTTTGAAATGTTAAATTGAAACACTGAAACCTAATCAAGGAAAAGTCATTCATTTAATCAAGAAATTTTTTATCAAATGCCTATTGTGTCCTGCCGGAAATGTCTCAATTCTGTAGGAAGTTTAACTATGAAGATACAATAGCAGTGAACACTTGTTTCCTAGCCTTGCTAATTCTAATCTTATTATGAAAACTAGATACACATATCAATTTTTTTAAATTACTTAAAAATTTAATTCATGTCAATGTGATCAAACAGATCAGTTTATTTCATTGTCCTGGTTCAATTATGTTAACATTATTTTCTCAGGAAGATAATGTTCCTGGGAACATATGGATTAAAAAAAAAAAAAACTTAGGTTGTAGACTTCTTTTGCAGCTAGTCTTTGAAAAATGAACAGAATTTAGTATTGAAAATACCCATGGTTCCAACTTTCTCACTGTGTAACCTTAAATAAATTACTTAGCATCTCTGAGTCTTTACTTTCTAAACTATTAAATAGTTTGTGATGAAATTGCTCCAAGTAAAATATCACAAATTTACCACTTATAAATTCTATTAAATATTTGGCAGATGGTAGAAACAAAGTAATTGTAACCATACGGTTATTATATTTTCATAAGACAAAATGACCTTGGTTGTTCAAAATCTACACGATCTTCTCTAATGATTGAAAAATATAAATGTTTCAATGTCCATTACAAATATGAAACATTTACTTAAGCTATATGCCCACAATGCTTATTAAAAATCCATTTCACGGTAGAATACTTTGTGATTTGGGGGAAAACACTTTATGAAGAACAAGTACTTAATAAGTACAACTCTAAATTTAAAAATATTTTCTCTTTATCAATAATCAAAAATACTATTATTTCTTAAACTACAGAATTTGGACATGTAGGAAAACTGATGTAGCTGCAAAATGGATAAGAGATACCAAAGCTGAAGAATGCCAAGATCAGTTCTGATTGTCCCAGTGGGATAGTAAACGGGGCTTTCTCTATCTTCTGAGTCACAAGTTTTGCATATCATAAGGCTCACTGAATCCTTCTTAACTGAGTGACACTAATCTTAGATCATATAGTTTCAGTGTCTCTATCCCTTAAAAATTTTGTCATGTTGAGGATACTGAAATTATAAGCTTCAAATACTAACTAGCAATATCATATGCCAGAAAAATGACAAATTACTGCATTTAGGAGACAGATCAATTTGGTGCTTAAGAAATACTGTGAGTTAAGAAGAATTTCATGAAGAACAAAGGCTTTGAATTCTTATGATTAAAGACTACATATATACAATATAATACCATAACTACATTTGTTAAAGTCCTTAAACCACTCACTTCATTATCTCTTTATCAAAACTCAGCTCCCCTTGATAATTGATAACTGCAAACAATAAATAACTTTCCAAACTGTTTCCATGATGGACATCCAATGGCGAACAAAATATTGTAATTTCCTTATATAAATTAAAACATAGGTGAAATACAAAATTGCTGTACATGCTCAGAAAACATCATAAAGAAGCCTAGATAAAATGTAGATAATAATATTAGATAACATTTTTTGTATCTGGCTACAAAAACTACCATCTCTAAATTTCAAAATGGTCCTGTCACAAATGACAAACTAATAAATTTGGTGAGACCTGCTTTATTTGATGTATTGGTTAATAATAATTTGTAACTTAATTTCAATTGAACTTTAAAAATAAACATTATGTGCTCATTAAATAATGTTAAGTCCTCTTGTAAAACCCCAGATTAATCATTAGGGTTGTTTGTTTAACATCTACCACGCATAGGACATAGCACTGGCACTTTAACTGTATTTTAAGGCTAATTAAAGATTAATCAATACCTAATTTAATCATGTGAGTATGTGTCTTCAAGTACTGTGAAAAAAAAGTTAGTGCAGAACTGAATACATATAGCAATTTTATTACAACAATAAAAGACTAAAGAAGACTATTGGGTCTAATAAATATACATTAACATTAGCATGATAATATCAATATGTACCTTTATAGTATTATATACACAAAGTAGTAATAAAGCAGTTACAATTGATAACACAGATTGTACCATATTTATCCTGGCCTGGAATCCCTCTTGAAATCATGCCCAATATTCATAGAATTTAGAGTTCAATAATGTATCAAGTGTGCTACACTAAAAAAATTTTAAAATGTTTCTTCCTGACCAACTTTTTCAGGTATTCTAAGGTGTGACTAACTGGAATATTTTTAAGTTTCTATAGAAAATGCAATTATAGTGCTATCCATATCCATTTGTATTTGGCCTTTTTTAAAAAAGCATATTTAGTGTATCATTTGCTTTTGTGATAGCCAGCAGCCATGAATTCCACAGTTTAGTTGTATGCTCCATAAAATATTACTTCGTTTTAACTGTTTTGGTCAAGATATTTTATTTCACTGGATGTGTACTTGCATTTAGAATATGAGGAATGCTAAAAAAAAAAATCCACCAATAGATAAGCATTTTTCATTATTATCTTCAGTCGATACAGATAATACCCTTCGTTTGAGTCTCATATTTTACTTATGACTAAAATACAGTGCTGGCATTTGTGACTCCTTATTTCTCAATGATTTCATCTTCTGCTTTTGTGAAGCACACAGAACCTTCAGCAATCATTTCTCAAAGAATGTACTGTTTAATATTTATGGAAGTTTGTTATATTCTAACTATGAATATTAGTAGAGGAGAGGCTGGAACAGATAACCCAATGTTGGGGCACATAAAAATAATAGCTATTGTTCCCCATCAAAGCCTGAGCCAATCTGAGGTTCACATTGTGTTGCAAAGAAGAGATGAACTGTCTCCACAGACTTTCTGGTTCATAAATTTCCTGTAGAAAGGAAGTAATTGTTTTTGTTTAAAGGAAACATCCTGGGTTAAATTAAGCAAAAGTCTCATTTTCTGTCAACAGAAGACAAAGCAGAGAGGTAAAAAGGTCAATAAATATCGGAAAGCAAGAGACTAACTGGAATTTATTTGGTACCTTGCATGTGTAAGTATTGAGAAGACCAGAAAACACAAAATATCTGAATGCCTGAATTAATTTTTCTTTTTTTTCAACTGCTTATTTTGTGAAGGCATGATATAAAAACACATTGCTCACAATACAATAACTATATATGCTAACCTTTGAAAGTTTAAACTCGTTCTAATTCAAATTAAAGCATGGCAGAGCTGGGGCAATCATCTGTTCTATCCACATGTATCCAACTGGTCAACAGACCTTTCTTACTGAATTTCTTCAGAAGTTAAGGTAAGGGTCCCCCACGTTCATCATGGGATAGGGGCATTTCTGTGTTTTTAGTATCCTAACAAGGCACAAGTTTCCTTACTTAATTATATGTTGCACATATAAAACCTCTCCTGATCTACATGAGTTTTCCTTTAGGTAGATACATAAAATGTTATGGAATTAGTTATAAAAATATAAGGTATAGTTAGCTCTTGAATTTGGACTACTGCATTATTTCTTAGAAAGAAGAAGAAGAATACATAATTTTTACTTTCTTGGGTCTTTTCCATTAGTGACATAACAATA
This sequence comes from Cebus imitator, assembly GCF_001604975.1. Lineage (NCBI taxonomy): Eukaryota > Metazoa > Chordata > Mammalia > Primates > Cebidae > Cebus > Cebus imitator. The sequence goes on from NW_016107340.1 coordinate 9,802,975, forward strand.
ATTTTAATTACAAAATACTGAAAATGTCCATCACATACAGTCATTATCAATCTAACCTTACAACAAAGCATTTACCCACTTCAGAGATTTGGGATAATGATTACATTGAATAAGTCAAGCTAAACACATAGAGGAAGGCCTCGTATATAGTACACATTCAAATAAATTATCATCAGTTTTTTATAAAAGGAATGCTCAATGTCTTTAAAAATTCAATTTGCCTTGGGGCATCCACAATTTGAATAATATTACATAAGATAAAGGTGTCTGTGCATCCCTTTGATTTATATGTATATGCAAAATGTCATTGATCAATTTATTCAACAATTATACAATAAGTACCTCCCATATGTGTATGACAACACAAAGATGAAGAATAATACTTCTGTGGAGAAGCTTGGTTTAGCAGGTGAGTATAATACTGTTCCATTTAATAGATAAGTGTGAAATAATACATTATGCACCACAATAGAACTATGCACAGGGTATACTAAGAGCCAAAATATTGCTACCTTTTCTGGTCCAGGAGGGGCAAGGATTATTAGAGAAGACAATAAATTAAGACTTTTATGCTTCTTAGAAACATTCTCACGATAAGGCAGGATCTTCTTCTAAGTATGTTTATCTATTGTCGTTATGGGATTATGCTGTCAGAGTCTTTGGGAATGCAACCTTAAAGAATGTTTCCATCTCCACATGATACTAAATATTAGATGCAAAATGTTAAGTCATATTTTATCCTATTGAGTTAAAAAATTCCTGGCTATCTCCAAATACAAATTAGTGTTTGTCTTTCAGAATGTCACTGTCTTCCTAAGGATTTCTACAATACATATGCTATACCAAACTGAACGTAAAATGCAGCCCTGGTTGACTATGTCAGCCAGAAGGCTATTCTATCATCCATCATAGTGCCTGGCATATAGTAAGCACTTAAGAATGCACATTTGTTAAGGCAACAAATGAATGAATGAAGGGATTAACTCACCGTCCCTTACCATCCTAGAAGAGCCTTGGACAAAAGCAAAATACTCAATATTATAATAAATGTAGCATGTTCTCACTATTTTTAAAATATTTCTTTTGGATCTGAGATGAACACTCAGAAATCTGGATATGCTTCTGAAACAAAGAGTGGATTCCAAAAAAACGTGAGCAGGGTTTGCAAACAACTAAGATCAGTAAAGTCTCCCACTAGGAGGGTATAGCCATGTATTCAGCAAAAGCATAGTAAGTAAGAGAGTGGACTCTGGACTCTACTGCTTGGGTTCAGATCAAGTCTCCACCCATGACTAGCTATGGGACCTCTGGTAAGTTACTTCACCTCCCAGTACCTTAGGTTATTCATTTATAAAATAAGAACACAACAATGCTTTTCTCATAGGATTGTTTCAAGGACCAAAGGGATTAGATATTTGAAGTAACTTTATCATCTGTACATACTAGGTACTCTGTTGGTGTTTAATAAGTCAGTAGGCATTTAAAAGACCTCCCAGGCTCAAGCAACCCACCCACTCAGCCTCCTGAGTAGCTGGAAATACAGGTGTGTGCCACTGTGCCAGGCTAATTTTTAATTTTTTTTGTAGACACGAGGGTCTTACTATGTTGCCTAGGCTGGTCTCAGACACCTGGGCTCAAGCAACCCTCCTGCCTCAGCCTCCCAAACTGCTGAGATGACAGGTGTGAGCCATCTTGCCAACCAGAAGACAACCTTCTTAAAGACAGGAGCCACTGCTATGTACTCCTGTTCAATGGTCGTGGAGTTCCTTCCTATGGATATATGCAAATTTCAACGTGTAGTCTACCCGTTATGCAGAAACCAGTGTGTATGGTGGCAGCTATACAGGTGTGTTTCAAACTTTATAAAATTATCTCTGTACAGGGGAATCCTTCACACATTTCAGTGTAGGATTACCTCCTTGAGCAATTTAAACATGTTATTTCTATGGCCCGGGGCTGCATGGTTCTCTGTCTCACATGTTTTGGTTTATTCCATAGCTCTTATGTGTCCCCTGTCACTCTGGCTGTTTTTGGTTTTGTTGTCTGTCTTCAGGGGAGGCTTGTGGTTGTGTCTATCCCAAGCTTCTGTGTTGCAAGTTATGCGGTTTGCCCCCTCTGTCTCTCATCATTGCTTTTGGCTCAGTCCCTTGACAGGAAATGAGAGATTTATTTTATCTGGCTTGAACTACATTGTTCCTTCCTGACTACTGGTGTTACTTCACTCTAAATAACGTGACTTTGTGCTCACAGTCTGCCCAAGGTCAAAGCCTCAGGGTAATAGACACATTTAAGAGAGGGGACAAGAGTATAACCAGAGGGAGGTGGGCAAGAGGAGAGTTTGTAAAAGGTAGTGACGTAAAAGTGAATCTCGGGGCAGGTCTGAATTTTCTGGTGAGCTTGAAATGGAATTTGTTCTGAAGAGCTGGAAGGAGAGCCTTTTTTCCCTTTCCAGATGTTATCAATTTAAAATGACACTGTGAAGCCATTTAGGCTTGAAATTTAAATCTAGCTTTAAAAAGAAAGCATGAGTTATCTGGCAGAAAAATTTACACAGCGTATTAATATCTGTGATATCCTAATTTTATGATATTAAATTGACATCATTATCAGGATTCAAATATTCCTCTGGTTTGACATAAAATTGTAAGAGAATTATGAGAATGCATAAATCAGTAAAGTCAACTTAATTATGAAAAAGTAAAACAAAGGACATGCTACCTAGCCTCAGAACTTGTAGCCATAAAAAAATGTTTTAATTTATGTCTGAAGTTTTAAATGTAAACAAGAACACCACATCTCCAATCTATTCACATTATTTCCTTTCCTTTTTTTTCCCCCTTTGGAGGTGTGAATAACACTTTCTTGGTTTCTTCAGACACCTCTAGAGTTTCAAAGAGACAGCAGGATGACTACCAAAAGACATGGTGAAAGAAAACATTTCAGTGTCACTGGTCACACCATTTATGCTGGGCTGTACTCTTCTGGGATAGTTTGAAGAATTGAGAGTCAGGGAGAAAACTGGCTAATCTAGAATATATTTTCCTGTGCTTTTAACAGAAGTCATGTTGTTTAATAATGCTTGTGCCTCAGAAAAACAGATTTAATGGAAATGGACTTTAAATGCGGCAAAAAGGATTTGGGCCAGATTTTGCACACAGAAAATTATTTCATATGGATATTCAATTCCTGGGGAACATGATGAAATTCTCTTTACTAATGATCTTTCAACATTCATTCTGTGTACTGTAAGTGCAGTTTATGTTGAAGCCAGAAGGATATTCCTAATGATATCTTAAAGACTGTAGGCGTTTATGACTTCAGCATCTCCTTTATGTAGCCCTGTGCATCTCTATGGCAATAGTAGGCATTACCATATGGGATCAGCCAGGACGCAGTGTGTGCAAATGATAAATTACTTGTTTCTTTATGCAAATATCTCAGCATTACACATTCGCTAACTAGAAATTATTCAACAAGATCATACTTCCTTTACCTGTCAATTTCTTATGAGATGGTCTGCATATGGAATGAACCCTCAAACCCTAAAAAATGGTTGACACAATTGCATAACAATTCCAACAAAGTCTAACTTTTTAATATTAAGTTACTTCAAGTCACAGCAAAGGGTGTTTTGTAGACACTGTTTTAAATTTTTTCTGGTTATTAAACTCTAAATAAAGTCTTGAAGAGTAAACATTAAAAACTGATCCTTTTCTTCAAAGTTAGGAGCTTCTAACTCAGCCAAGAAGGTTCTCATTTGAATACCCGAATCATCCCAAAAATCTTCTCCTTGTCAGTCCCTGCACCTGAAGTACTCAGTAGCAGGAAAGTTCAGAAACAAAGGGAACTAACTTTCATTAGAAAGTGACTATGTGATCAGCACTGCATAAACAGCTTTCTGATACATCATCACATTCCATGCACACAAACTCCAGGCAAAATCAGTGTTACTGCCCTCATTTTATAGATGGCAGAATGAAATTTCAGAGATATGAAGCCCAAGATCATAAAGTTCATAAGTGGTGAAGCTGGGATTCAAATTTAGATGTACTTAAGTATAAAACTCATGTTTATTTAATTTACTGAATTTATTCTGGAGTAGGAATTAAAATGATGGATTTCAGAATTCAGTGTGCCTCACGTTCAATTGTGTTCCTTATCTGTACAAAATAGTTACAAACAGAAGCAGTTCTGTGTTCTTCAAAAGATTAAACGTAGATCTACTAAATGATGCAGCAATTCCATTCCTAGGCATATAGCCAAGAAAAATGTAAATATATGTCAACACGAAAACTTGTACCTAAATGTTCATAACTGCATTATTTATAATGTGCATTCATACTCATTTGTTCCAAAAGTTGGAAGCAACCCAGATATCCATCAACCGATAAATGGTTAAATAAAATGTGGTATATCCATTCAATGGAATATTATTTGGCAACAAAAAGACCTGAACTATTAACATATACAACACTACAAATGAACCTTGAAAACATTATGCTAAGTGAAAAGGAAACCAGTCACAAAAGATCACATATATGATTCCACTTATTTGAAAGGTCCCAAATAGGTAAGTTTTTAAAGACAGAAAGTAGATTAGTGATTGCCTATGGCTGCGAGGGTTTCTAGTGAAAATAAGGAGTGACTGTTAATAAGCCTGGGATTTCTTTTTAGGGTGATGAAAATGTGCTAGCATTGATTATGGTGATGTTTGCACAACTTTGTGAATAATACTAAAAAAAAAAAAACCCACTGAAGTCTTCAGCTGATATTTTATACAGCTACATCTCAATGTAAATGATATCTTAATAAAGCACTTACCAAAAAAACAGCAGTTACATAAAATCTTAGCATACATGTCTCGAGCAACAGATAGGTAGCACATTCCCTGTGCTGAGATGAGAAACTACTGAACAAATCTAGCTACCGCAGCTGGGAAAAGAAGTTGGTTTTCTTCTTTCATTTTCCCTCAGTATCAATAAAGCTTTAGTCTGTTAGGTCAAGGTAGACTTCTAATAACTGAAAGGGTTGAAAAGATATCACTCCTTGGCCAAATATGCCTTGAGACCAAGCCTTGATGAAAAAGTTAAAACCACAAACTGGCAGTTTATTTACCCATTCTAAACGACTTGTTTGACATTTCCTATCTAAACTGACCAGTGATTTCAGAATTGTGTAGAAACCACAAAGAACAGCTGAAACACTGAGAAAGTATTATTTTAAAAGTACTTCACTGTTTTACTAATACTTAGGAGAACTCCCTGCTTCTCCCCACATTCAGTTCTTCATGTTTCAATGAACATGATAAATGGGCAAATTGTCAATATGATTTGTAGTCCTGCAGCTCATCATTAGATGACAGAAAAACATCATGTTGTGGCAAAGAATCAGTAGGTCATAATCAGATATCTCATAACGTCGACACTCCTTAATCCTCCATAGATTTTTTTTTTTTTTTTTTGGAGTGGGGAGGTAGGGGAAGAATCCTAGAAATACCAGAGCACAGAATAGCAGATTTATGAAGGACCAGCTCTCTGGAGATAACGACACATTTATCCCAATAATCTTTAGATGTTTATACCTTAAAAGTTACTCAGCTGAAGTTGCTTTCAAATTAAACACCATTGCTGCAGTGTTTCTGTTGTGATTGTCGGAGGGAAGTGGAGCCAGTGCAATTTGTCCATGTTTTACAAATCACCATCTGGCAGGGATATGGCAACATGTGAAATCTTCACAGGACTCTTGTTTTTCTACTATCTGCTGGATAACTAAGGAGATCACCAGACTGCTGGGACGCCTGCCAGATGGTAAGCAGGTATGTTTATGAGTTTAAGATTCTTATTTTCTTTCAATGCTTTCACATGCTGCGCAGAGGCNAAAAAAAAAAAGGAAGAAGTGAAAGGGAAAAGAAAAGGGGAGTGGATAAGTAAGTGACTGTGTATGATCATTACAAATGTCTTTGAGGTTTCTTGAAACATGGATTTTCTAAGGTCCAGATTAAATTATTTCTATCAAGGTAGAAAAATCACCAGTCATATGGTCACAAGATTTTTTTAAAAATGCTACGTTTTTCATTTTTTTATACAAATAAACAGGTGTATAATTTCTTCAATCCTGTTGACTAGACATATATTACTCAGAGAATCCTAAGCTTCGTCAGCAAACACGGGTGAGTGTATATCTGCTTATGGTAACCGGGATAGCCATTTCAGTGAAATAAACATGAGGGTCTGTTTATATTTTACTTTGATTACTTAAAGGCAAAGAATACTTAGAGTTATAACAAAACATCTCTAAGAATCAAAGATCCACAGAATTGAATCTGAGAAATAAGTAGTAATAATTAGAGTATTTTCTATAAAAAGAGCATTCTTTTAAACATTTTTGGCAGAAAACAGGTGAATATCACAAAATAGGTAATGTGTGGTAGAGAGAGAGGTACAGTTCTTTAAAGTTATGCATACATGCCTGCTCAGCAATATACCAGAAATTCACTGACTTTCAGTAAGCTCATCTATATGGTGACAACTGTTCTACCTTTTATGATTGTTACGAAGTGAGAAATATAAAGAATGCAAACTGTCTAGCAAGTATATAATTGTTCAATAAATGAAGCCATTAATACCATTATTATCTGGAGAGGTCTCCTTCTAGGTTACATCCTTAGATGTAAAATTTACTCATGTGAGTAAATATACATCTCATCTTAAATATTTGTTACTGAATTTAGATACATATAAAGTCTATATACAGTTGTATACTTCTATGCAAATATTCAAGTTTATAAGTATATATGCATAACAATAGATATATCCTGCCCACCTATAGGGAACAAAAATATTCTAACTTCAAGCTCTGTAGTCATACTGATTAAATGTTAATAAAATTTCAGTTTCCAGAAGTGATACTTTGTGCCAATCACCAAACCTATCTGTGTCCTTATCTATAGAATACAGGAAATAAAACCTGCTTCGTAGGGTTATTATAGAATTAAATGTGATTATTTCTACATAACACATTGCACAATGTCTGGCGGAGAATAAATGAATAAATGTTTGCTTCCTTCCCCTTCCCCTTTAATTGCCAATTTTTCTGCATCTCTAAATTTAGCTCTGTGATTGCCCAGCCTTACCCTTTTCTCTTAAGTTGAGGGATAGATGTCTCTGCTTCTTTCTGACCCTCACAGTTATATTCTTAATTTCATCACTCTTTCTACCAGACTAATTTTTCTCCTTAATTACATGATTCCTCTCTCTATTTTTGTCATAAATTCCATCTCATCCACTAGGTCTCATCCTTAGCCCAGAATATACTCATCTTCTCCACCCTAACTATAACGTTCTTCAGGATAAATCACCAAACTTGACAGAGAGATAGAAAGCCTGAATAGGCCAATAAGCATAGAAGACATTGAGAAGATTATTAAAGATTTACCCCCCTCTTCAAAATGCAAGGCACAGGTGGATTTTTTTCTTTGACCCAGGTAGTTTTTTTATTAGGTACTAATAAAACGGACTAGAAAAGGATGTCTTTTCTTGTTTAAACAGTTCCAAAATTTTACAATGATGGGAAGACTCAATTTTTTAATAAGACTAACATAATTCTGATATCAATAAATAATTGAGATAGTCTAGTACACACACATAGACACACTCCCATCCATGCACACATTATATATCAAACTCACTTAAAATTAAGGAAACAAAATCCTAGCAAGTGAAATATTAGCAAACAGACCTCAGGAGTAAAAATTAAAGAATAATAAACCATAATCATATGGAATTAATTCCAAGAACAAAGAACTAGTTCGATACAAAGATATCTATTTAAGTAATTTTTTACATTTAAGATTGGAGACTAAAAAAAATAAATCATAAGAAAATTGTTAAAAGCCTTTGAAAAAAGTGGTAAGTGTTCCAGATTTGTTTAGTGTAAGTTAGGAAGGGAAGAAAGCTGCCGCTAAGGGAGATTATTTGTCATAATAGCAGTCAAAACACGTAGTTCGTAGTAAAATAGTCAAATTCTCTTTTGTTAATTCAATTTCCCTTATTTCTAGCTTCATTTTACCAACAACCACATCACTTGCAAACTAGACCATGTTTACTGCCTATTCTTAGTAATCTCTTATACACCGTTCAACTCATTGCAAACTGCTTTGGCTCCTACCTTTTCACACAAGCTCTTTTCTCAAAGGTTATCAATATCCACTTAATTTCCAAGTCCAGGGGCCTGTTCTCTGGCCTCATCCTATTTAACCTCTCCTTAGCATTTAAAGCTGCCACATACAAACCTCTTAGCTCTCCTCCCTAGGCTATCTTCTGTAGTACCTCTTCCTTGATGTTCCTTCCACACCTTTGCTTGGCCTTTTTGAGTCTCTTTACTGGCTCTTGTTCATTTACCTGCTCCTTAAACATAGAAGATCACAGAAATCTACGATTTGATCCCTTTTTTCACATCCTACCCAGAGAACAGGAATCAAACTTAACCAGGAATGAGAGAATGAGGACACTATTGACACAACAAAGTAAATGAAATACTGCATTAAAGACAAAATTTTTACCTGATTTCAAACTTCTCAGATCATAGTATAAGTGAAATACATTTTTAAAAAATATTGCAACATGAATGAGCTCTGCCTATGTTGCCTTCAAAACAGTTAATACTCTTGCTAATTTTAATAACAATTTTTAATATTAAACTTAATGAATGTCTTTCATGCTATTGCTGTTACTCAGTTTTCTTAAATGTTATTGGCATTGATAATTAAATTACCAATTTAAATTCAAAATACAAGTTTTCTCATTTTGCATCACTTTGATTTTTAACCCTTTCACAACCTATTTAATTTGAAAGCAGTGTTGTGAGAATTATTATAATTTATCTGGATATATCTGAATGTAAGGTAATAGAATTCAGCACTCATTTATTCAATTCCAGTGACGTGTGAAATGTTTTTCACGGTCATCTTTTAATACATAAATTTCAACCAGCTGCTACGTAAATAAAATTGGCTAACTGGCTTCAAGTAACAATTTTAAGGAAGTGCTGATGTTTTAATGATTTTAACTCTGAAACCCCTTTCTTTCACTAATTTGTAACCAATAATAAATTCAAACAAATATATGAGAAAGAGAATCACACAGTTGTTTTCAAATTTCTTTTTACAAGTTCAGCCATCAATGTCTCAATAAAATCTCTTCAATCAACTGAGATCATCTTTCCACATTGTCCCATCTCACAACTGTTGCTAGGTCATTTTCTCCTGCTACGTTCTCCTTGTCTGCCTTTGTAAAACTTAGAGATGACTTTTCCACATAATTTTCAAATGAAAACTTTTTCCACCCTTTGCTGCTTCTTTTCTTTACTTTGATATGTGGTATCCCTCCATGTTCCACCTTTCCAGTGATTTATGAAGCCGTGCTACTGCAGTCTCTTACCTGATACATGTATCTCTCTTAAAGAAAATGTAACATTCAAAAACTCAAACCTAGACAACATAAAATGGGGGCATTGTTCACTCTATAAAGAAGAGATCCTTAACTTTACCAAAAAAATGTCCTACCAAATTCCTCTAAGTAGTGATTTTATTTACTGCATGAAAAGTATGTCAATTAAATAACCTACACTTACACTCAATTTTTCCAAAATCATTTCACTGTTTTCAAAGTGGGCTGCAACTTATTCTCTTTAAATTGTTGCACCCCATGCTTTTCTCTTTATTGGCTTGACATTGGGTTTCCTTAAATATAGAATTTCCATAAATGCTATATTTCATGTTTAACAGCTTTCATTGAGTGTTATTAGATGGCAAACACTGTACTAGGTACGTTATGTGTCTTATCTCCAATCTGCAAAGCAACCTAACATAACAGGTATAATTACTGCCTTTTTAAGAACAAGGAACTGACACGCAGGGAGGTTAAATGACCCTGCCCAAAGCCTCACAGCAGTGAAGTAACAAAACAGAGATTCTCCCCCATGCTCTATGGCTCTGATGCCCACATTCTTTCCTTGGCACCATAAAATCGTTGTGATTGTGCATCAAGAAAAATGGGAAGATGCAACTCTTTACTGTATTTGAAAATGAGACATTAAAGAACACAGACTTCTTGACTCCAGCTAAGGCATTTGTTCTTCTAGAGCAGCGGATATCAAACTTCTTTAAGGCTGTCAAAATATTTCTTCCATAGAAATCTTAACAAGGACACAGTATGTAAGAGATATTAAAGTAAAAGAGTTATGTCCCTTCTCCTCCCTCCCCTTCACTAACTGGCCCCAGGGTTACTGCCAAAGAACCTACATCTTCTTCAGAGAACATTCTGAAAACAATTGTACCGGACTATTTTCTACTTATCACTCAAGATCTAGCTACCAAAAAATCATAATCTTAGCATAGATAGAGTCTCAACAGTCCCACTTAGGATTTCCTTGGGCACTAGACATGGGCATGGCTTTCTTCTATGTTTAGAATGCTACCCAGGACATGGGTCACACACACAACAAATGGTCAATGATGGTAACGACAATAATTTTTAAAATAATGAATAGATAAATCTCCTTAACACAGGCATGGTTTCCTTTTCCTGTGCCAGTTACTCTGCCTGTGCCAACTCTAACACACACCCCTTCCAGGAATGGCACTCAGCCATCCTGGCAACCAGAATTAGAGCAAAGAAAATATGAAATTTCTCTTCAAAACATAAGTGGAAAGATGAATGCAAAGCCAAGCAAAAAGTACCCAGATTCAACATGCACGTTATTAAATGTCACTTCATAGTAAGACATTCTATGAGAGTCAAGTGAACATGGACATGTATAAATTGGGGATAAGAGGTATAACCTTGTTTAAAAGGATCAGCAGCAAAAAATTTAAGTCTAGAATAACACGGAAGTCAGCAATTACAACTGTTATTTGTGCAGAGTGAGGAGAGTGAAAATTGAGCAAATGGAGAACGGGAATGGGGGAGAGATTTTTTTGCTGTACACGTTTTATACTTTTGAAATTCTGAAGCATGTGACTATTCCAGAAAGCAATTTAATAAACCAAAATTTTCAAACAAATGAGGACAAAAAGATAGTTTTTAGTTCCAATAGATAGTTCTAGACATAACAATGCACTTTTTAGTTTCGGGGAAGAAAACATCAACAGGAGAATGTTTCATCCCAAGGATCATCTAGACTTAGCCAAGCAGGCCCATCAGTCCGGAATGTTGCTGCTTCTACTTCCAAAACTCCTTCAAGAAAGAGGTACCTAAGGATTCATGCCAATGACTCATGTCCTGATTATCAAAGAGGAATACAATATGTCAGGCGTCCTTCACATTTGTTATAAATGATGGAAGTCTTTAATAACAATCTACAGGTCAACAGTCTACAGGACAGGGCAAAAAAAGAAGTCAATGTTGTAATTCAAATTAAAAATCAGAAAGGAAATTTCACAGCTCCCTCTTTGTAACAACAAAGTTTCAAACATAAATCTCTGCCACCCTGCGTGGTATAGACCCTCTTTTCTGCATAGTGTTTCTCCCTGGGAACCAGGAACGACATGGTGGTTGACCAATTTAAATGCTCTGTACATTTAAACACCGAAAGGGTTCTTAGAATCAACAAAGACTGATGAAAATGAAAAATATATATATGATTCTTTCAAAATAAATGGGTGATTCTGCCAAATCATTATTTACTACCATCTTGTCTAACCATTAGTTGCAAAGAATATCTTCAACAGTGAAAAGAAAACAAAGTACAATGACAACTAGGAGATACCGTGGTTTATTTAAAAGAGGGAAAGGTAAAACCATCTTAGTAAATGCCACGTTACTGTTAGTGTTCAAAAGTGGCTGGCACCCCATGAAGCCTGCATTACTTGTCAATTAGCTAAGCAGGTCAGACGGGCCTCTGGGAAACAGACCCCATAGCACTATGATTTGGGAAAAGGGGATAGCATTGAACACTCTCAATCTTTAACCATGTCTAGGGTCACATGTGCTACACCTTTTTTAAACATTGTTATGCTATGACCTCCTTTACCTAGGAGAGTTAAATACTGAAATCAAGCACAAGTGTATGAGCCGTTACCAAAATCATGTCATCAAAAAAATACACACCAATTAAGTGCCTAATTGTGCATACTGTTGAAATAAGTGCTTTTAAATGATCAATGTACATAGGCTTGTTCCCCACATTTGAGAAGTCCAAGACTGAAAGACCTACCATGTGGATCCACACTTACACACACACAGGAAGCCAAAGAGATGAATGATGTTTTGACATGAAATGCTAACTCCTGATTAATATAAACCCATCACAAAATGATTTCAATTCCATTTAATCCTGTAGTTGAAATGTGAGGTTACATGAAGTTTTTTCAAAGTCAGGCTATAGTTTTCAAACATATTGATGCTTAAAATTACAAAATTAATATCATATTTTTAAAAGACAGATAGATATCCATGGTTGCTCTATTTCTCCATCATGCCATCCCCTTAATCTTTGCAAAGTGATATTCAGAAACTTTGACTCAATTCAATCCCATGGCTTTGGGGAGGTGATGTGGGTATTAAAATGACTCAACATTCTGTTACTTGCACAAACTTCCATGAGCCTCTTCTACTCTAAAGAAGGTGGTCAGATATCATATCAAAAATTGCAAGAAAGAAAGAAACAAACGAAGAGAGAGAGAGAGAAAGGGAGAGACAGGGGGAGAGGGAGGGAGGGAGGGAGGGAGGGGCCTCTGTTCATGTTACAAGTCTTCTATAGTTAGATAAGCTTAAGGCCTTATTCAGAGGGAGATGCACTCAAAAAACAGGTGCATTTCAATGTGCATATCCCAATTTCAAGAAGATAAAAGAAGGAAAGAGCCTAGCTACATTGACATGAGAATGGTATGAAGACAAATCAATGGAGAGAAGACACAAAGACTCACATAAAGAAGGAATTGATAAAATACTATGCTGAAAGCAAATGTAAAGTAAAACTATTACAGAAAAAAAGAATCAAAATAATTTTAAAGGTAATAACATTGTGAACAAACATAACTAAGGCACAGCAAACACTGTTTTGGATTTATATTTTTATTTTTCCTATGAAAACACTCAGGCATTTTCCCCCTCTTAACATGCTAGCAAATTAATATTATCAACACTTTTGTGTCATATAGATTTCTACAACTATTTTAAATGAAAGGTGCATGACATAGCCTTTTTAAGATTCCTCCATGAGGTAATTATTTTGTTTTAAATTTCATTGCAAATGGACTCAGGTATGCTTTTATTATTAGTGACTGATAACGTAAAGTAGCCAAAATAAGTGGCATCCAAGTGACTGTCAAACTTTCTTAATTCTCTTCAATAATGCTGTTAACAAAATTAACTTAAAAAAATTATCACTGCACAACACAGGCAATAAAATATTACCATGTGTAACCGTAAATACAACACTTTTCCCCCCCCCCAGGTTCATGTTTTTCACTTATTTGGAAAAAGCATGTCAACAGTTCATTTGTGATTTGAGGAGCTGTAGGATGATACTCACTGGAATGGCATAATGCAGCCAATAGCAGGAATAAGTCTGCTGGTATAACATCTAGAAATTATCAGCAACCTTCATTTTTTTCACAATCTTTACATTTTTTGCAAAGAGAAAAATATACAATACAAGACTTGTGTTTTCTTCTACGTTCCAAAATGTGCCGTTCTTTAAGGTAAATCCTTTGAGCAAAAATCTGTATATTATCTCTGCCATCCCTTTGCAGCTCTGCAAAGCAAGGTAAGATAGCGCAGCATAGCTTTTATCTGCAAGGATTCCCTGAGGCCGTTTCTGTAAAAGGGTTAATGACAGATGTTTCCATTAAATCTGACCTACCTCTTAATTTTGCCATTGCTTGATAATATCCTGGCTTTGTGCTTATTTGCATGGGCAAATGGAGTCACTCCATAACAAGTAACACGCTGCCCTCATTGAAACAAAAGGTCAATTCATTTTAAACCAACGTGCACAATATTTTTTGCAGTTGTAGTCTAAAAAAGAAAATTCTCTTTCACACAATGCTACTATCTACAATGAATTAAATGCTCTGTTTTCTGAAACCATGGACACAATGTACATCTGTAGGCAGAGACCAGTACTACCAATGGAAATCAATACATCCCCTTGTAGGTAACCAACTAGAAAAATCACTTCTATCCCTAGGATGCCCTACTTATTTTTGTAGTAAATACATCAGGATACAGTAAATTTTCTTTGCTGGTAAATTAGCCGAGAACTTCAAAATGCTAGTAGCACTTTCTTGTTTATTGAGTGTTATTACTTTTGCAAAGAAAAAAATTCTGTAAGTATAGCGGAAATAGTATTGTCTCAGGTTGGTTAAAAGATACAAGCTTTTTAGCCTTTAGGATACCAGTTTAAAAGCTACGGTTAAGAAGTACTCTTTTCACTCTAGGTAGAAAGAGTAAATGATCCTGAACCTTCATCAGGTTGCTGTAATAAGCCCCTTAGAAAGTAAGTACATAAATAAATATAGTTCATGCACAAGGTTCCATTGCATATATGTAGTTATATGCAAGGTTCCATTCTAGCCTCTTCTTCTGGTAGCAGGACCAAATAAGGCGAAAATAAATGTCAAGGGGTCTTTCTATGATTCTTATAAAGAGATATCTCAAATATGTGCTTCCTGGAATTGTGAATAGTCTATAGCCAAGACTAAAGAAACACTGCATTAATCTAGCTGTACTGTTTCATTTTATTACAACATTTAAGGAGTTTAAAATTAGCACTTGCTAGAGAAATACTCTCTACATAATTATATACAGTGCTTTATACACATATACGCATACACTATATGCATAGTACATTTTATGTTTATCATTAGAGTCTGATCTCTAAGACATTTAAATATTGAAATTCTGGCATTAAATTTCACCTTACTCTGAAAATGGCACTCCTGTGTTTTTGATAGAAAATCCATATTCACAACACTCTCATCGCACCAAAATCTTTAAACTATCTGAAAAGGGAATAGGCTAGATTCATGCTTAGAAGAGTGGTACTTGCTAAATAGCCAATTTCTCCATTGGAGATAAATAAACCCCACACTTGGCACTTGAGTATTTCAAGCCATTGAAACAATTTGGAAAACTCTATTTGCCTAGTTCAAGGTTTGGTTTTTTAAATGAATTTTCTTAAGAAAATTCTATTCTCATCATGCTGCCTAAACTTTATCTGAAAATAAGACGGATGAGAAAGGAACAATCAGTGACTCCCTGCAATAAGCCCGGGAAGGGGTCATCTCAGCAGGCGCGTGTGGTGGGGAGTGGCATGTTGTCCCTTCCCATAGGACACCCATATCACGTCCTCTGCCCCAACCTCAAACCTAGATTCACTCCATGTTTGAGAGTCTATAAGTCTCCAGGGAAGGGAATCACATTTCCCCTTACCATTTCTCCATGGATGGTCATTTAAAGTACAACCCACCATCAAAAGTATAAAAAACAATGAAACCCAAAGAATTTACAAAATACATTGTTAATGCAAGATTCCAAGTACTGTGAAGGATACCGTGGGAGAAAGATGTGGCTCCCTTTCTTCACAAACTTATAGCTTATTATAAGGAGTTAAAAATTAACGTCAAACAATAAAAATATATCGAATATGTAAACAATAATAAATTACATGAATGGAATTGTCTGTGCTGAGCAGTGAAAGACATTAGGGATTTTAATCAGGTGATGCATAGATACGTAAGTCCAGTTTTATGCCTAGAGTAAATCAGCAACAAAAGTAAAATCTCAACAGTTAGTGATTTGAATCACTTTTATAGTAAACTAATTATAATAAATGACAGCATTTATTATGTACCAGAAACTATACAAAGTAGTCTATACATTTGTGTCATGTAATCTTCAAAATAGCACTATGAAGCAGATACAATTATTATCCCATTTTATGGATAATGAAACTGAGGCTTGAAAAGATTACACAATTTCCCAGGGCCACAGAGCTAAGAAGTGGTGGAGCCAGGAATTGCACCTACATATTTTTTGTTATTGTTTTTGTTTTTGTTTTGAGATGGAGTCTCACTCTGTTGCCAGGCTGGAGTGCAATGGCACAATCTCAGCTCACTACAACCTCCGACTCCCTAGTTCAAACAATTCTCCTGCCTCAGCCTCTGAAGTGGCTGGGACTATAGGCGCGCATCACCACGCCCAGCTAGTTTTTGAATTTTTAGTAGAGACAGGGTTTCACCATGTTGGCCAGGCCAGACTTAATTTCTTGACCTCATTATCCACCCACCTTGGTTTCCCAAAGTCCTGGGATTATAGGCGTGAGCCACCGCGCCTGGCCTCCTAGAAATTTTTATTGCAGTCTTATACCCTCAACCATGACACCTCTCTTGCAGGTGCCTGGGCTTTGGGCTTTAGAATCAGACAGAATGGGGTAACAGTCTACATTCTTATATACAGTCCATATACTTGCTATGTGAGCTTAGGCAAAGTTCTTACATTTTTAGAGTAGGAAAAACAATACTACTCTGTTATCACGGAGATCAGTTGTTTTGTCCTGACTGGCATCTCTTCTGGTAACAAAATAAAACAAAACAAAACAAAACAAAACATATTTTCCTATGGGAAACAACTAGTCCCCCATTCTCAAACAAGAGATAGGCACAGAGCCATACCCTGACCAAAGAGCATGTTATCTTCTCATTCATGAGGATGGATTCGGGTATGGACCCACACAAGCCAGACTGGTAGGTTCCTTACGTGGGACTTTGATAAAGCTATAAAGGAAGAAACTCTAACTTTTTTATTTTAGAATAGGGATTGGAGCTGCTTGCAGAGAGACCATATGGGCAAAGTTTGCCTAAAAACGAAGCTAACACAGAGGATGGCGAAGAAAGATGAGAGACGATGACAGCAACTGAGCCCTGTGATCTGGTCATGCTTGAAGCTAGGCAGCTCCTGAAATTGCCATTTATGTGAAACAACAACACCCCCTTCCTTCTTATGATCAAGCATATCTGGATTGTGTTTCTAACACTTACAACCAAAAACAGCCCTAGTATCACCTCTCAGAAACAACACATGTGAAGAAATCAAGATAATACCTGGAATTAGTAATGACCCAGTGAATGTTGGCTGTTTTCTTTCTTCTTCTTTTTCTTTAGTTACTATTGTCAAGTTTCTACACCAATATTGGGGATCTTGAATTAAAAAAGGACCAAGAGAAGAAATTACTATGAGACAGTTTTCCCATACAAGGCACAAGCAGAGAACAAAGGGACAAATTGTAAGGATCCATAAGTACCCAAAAAGTAGTAAGTGTTAAGGGCCATCAAAAGTCAGGCTCTCTTTCTTCCCAGTTGATATTAGCATTCCCAATTAGCTTCTATAGGCCTTCAGAGGAGCCAGAACATCAAACCATCTATTACTGTCATGTATCTACTTTGTAGTCACAATGTTTGGTCATATCCATAATCCAAATCATTATCCAGGTAGAAATAACATTTAATGAAAACCAAGGCCCCAGTTTATTTAGCTACTGCTAAAGTATCAATGATAACATTTGCACAAAGCTCTAAACATATGGCACTGCAAAAAAGCTAAGTAATTTGATTCTAAGAACTTTCTTCCATGTTACCCAAAAGCCTAAGGTCAGTAATTAGGTTCCTAGTCATAACTGAATCACCTAAGGTTTACAAGATTGCCATATACCTATTGCTTCAATATGATGGCAGAGGGGAGAGAACCTTTCTCTCTTCTGCTTCCTCTTTTGAACAAGCCCTATAATGTAAGAAGCAAGAATGGTTCCAGAGGAACTGTTGTGAGCCACTGCATCAATCACAGGAACATTAAAACACTGCTTGGTAGTCATTACTATATGAAGTATTCTCTTGCTCTGTGGAAAATGGTTTCAAATAATTATGTTTGAATGAGAGTTTTGTTCTTTTTTTATATAGGCATTTGAGAGAGAATAAAATGTGGAAAAGAAGATACATTAAAAAAAAACAATATTAACAAAGTTGCATCAACTAATTGCCATCAAATGATATCAACATATTTGCACAGGAGTCACATATTGTAGGCTCACAGGCTCAAGAGGCAGGCTGACATCCCAATAAAATAGTTGCCAAACTGATGTACAATCATTACAAAAAGGCAGAAAAATTTGGCCCAACTAAGCAAAGAAAACTCTGTTCACTTCAAAACCCAATTCTTTCTGCCAGGCCTTTCTATTGCAGATAATAAGCATAACTAGAATGAAGCTTAAAATGATTTCTACCTTCATTTCTAACTTCTCTTTCTGGTGTTAGCAAAGTTGATCTTTTACCATTGATAGTTTGTGGTTTGTGTTAGCGAATATCATGTGATATAAGAACAATGTCGCTGTTTGCCGGAAAGAAATTCACTGGAGGACTGGTCAAATATCAGTAGCTCTAAATGTTTCTGTGTGACAGGGACTGATGAAGGAATATATTACAGTGTCTTAAATTTTAGCCAACAAAGACTCATACCATTATTATAGACTGGAGTTCTTCAACTATGCTTCCTCTGTAGGAAAAAGAGCTATGCAGAAGGGTGGGGCCTACTGACAGCTTTCTAAAGACATGACCCTGAAGTGTTAGAGCTTGCCAGTGAGCCACCCACAGAAAATCCTACTGCTTATATGTAGCATCACGCTAGGCTATAGGAAAATCAGTGAACGAAGTATCCAGGCTAGCAACTCCTTCAGAGAAGTTCTCAGGCTCAGAAACTGAACAGGGAATTATGAGATGGGAGGCTGCCAATCTTTTCCGGAGTGGCCCTGGGCAAGTTATTTTGTGTCTCATATTCTTCAGCTATAGACTGTGGTTAGCACTGCTATTATTGATAATAAAAACATCCTAACAACAACTCCTAGGAACAATATTGTGAGGATTTGTGTTTTTATAGTGATTTAAGAACGAGGGAAGAAAAGCACAATGTTATACTATTACCAAGCGCTTTATCAACCAGCATATTGTATAATGTGTTATAATGTACCATGTGCCCATGGAAACATGAAATCATTCATAATTCTTAAGTACTGCCAGATGTGTAGCTATAACAAATTTCAACCCTTTCTGAAGAATTCACCCACACACTTACTTCTCGAACCACTATTTCCACTGGTAACTGTCAGAGTTGAGAAATCATAGAATAGACTCTTATTCACATCTCTGTGGTAATTACATATAGTTTGCTTCATATTAAAGTAGGGAATATGTCTTAATCATAATTTTATAACTAGTGACTTTCTGGTATATAATGAATGCTCTAAAAAACTGTTTTATAACTGTTCTGATATATAATGAGTGCTCTAAAAAAGTTTATTGAATGAATGAATGAACAGATAGACAACAATCAGACATGGTAATCAAAGAATAAATACATTTCAGTAATGGCACTGCATAGACTCAGCAAAGTCTCTAATGCAAAAAATATTTAGAGTGGAGGTGACCAAAGATTGGCCCCTTCCTAGCAAGTCTATATATTATTTCCTAGTATTAATTCATTTGTCACTTGTCATAAGTTTCTGGAATGTACAAGTAATCCTATTACAAGAGATGCTTGCCACTCTCAATGAAGACATCTGACTTTACTTAAGGATGGCAAATTATTTCATATTTCAATGGTTAGGAACATGGCACGTTACACCCTTTATACAGACTGAATAATCTCTGAATATTATAATATAGCTGACATAGGTGAAGAAATACTTTAAGGCACACAAACATAATGAAATGGGAATAAACTCTGGACTGGGAATCAGAAGATCTAGCTCTGCCACATTTTTTGCTCTGTACATTAACTCTACTCACTCATTAATATCTCTGAGCCTCTGTTTTCATGTGTAATGGCATATATGTCTAATAAAAATTCACTTATCTAAGGTAAATAAGTTAATTTAATAAGTCAAATAATGTATACAAAAGTATTTTATAAATGGAAAATGCCACACGTATAGAATGACAGCAGGGAATAAAATGGTAAAGAGAGAGGGCTACAGTGTAAGTAAATTGTAAGATCCTTAAGCTCGGCATCCAGAACTCCTGTCTTGTAGTTTGTCTGCTTAACACAGGACCTAAAAGAATACCATACAAACCACCGGTGTTAGCCTTTGAATTGGAGGCGCCAACAAGATATTTGCATTCAGTTCTCTCAGTGGGCCTTCTAAGCTCCCTTCTGATAAACTCTCCAACAATGGCGCTCTTCAAAGAGTGTCCCTTCCCTAGCTAGCATCAGATTTGGCAAGTTTCATTTAAAATGCAGCCTCTCAAAACTTATCCAAGGACACTGTAATGCAATACAGCAAGTGCCCAAGATGATTCTTATGTACGTTGGTATAGTAGATTCTCAATTTACTTTTGAACATCTGGTAACTGTGGCAGCAGAGCAGTTGTATCAGAAAGGGTATATGCTCATATATCAAGTTACAGATATGTAACTCATATATCAAGCTTTTTACAGTTAACTATTTCTAAATAAATGAAATATGCAAAACAATCAGAAATGGTTTAAAAGTTTCAAAGTACTACAGAAATAAAATACAATATAATTTTTAAAATAAAATTGAATCCATGATCAATTTATGTTTTTGTTTTTTTTACAAAATGTTACTTTGGTTATTATCTGTTCTCCTTATGAGACTGTGTTCAGTATGGTGCTGGAACTTTGTTTTGTTCCCAGCTGTATCCTGACCACAAAAATGTCCTAGCACACAGTAGATGCTCAATAAATATTTCTTTATAGTCATTTCAGAACAATGGCTATCTGTAAGTGAATATATAAGTCTCAGAAGAGGTTCAGTTCAAAATCTTCCTACTAATACGTAAGGATGGGTTCACGTGACAGAGGTTATAGCTCAGATTACCTTATGAGAAGCAGGGAAACAGGAAACAAATATAGGCTATCAGCCAAAGAGAGTTTATATACATACATTCCCCTCAGATACTAATTTTTAAACTGAGTTTGAAAATGTAAACTGGAAGGTAATATCCTTAATCTCCAGGGGCTTTTATTCCAAAACAAGACTCAGTTGCATAAAAAGGCTCCCTAATGAAAAATGACACTGTGCTCCACATTAAGGGGGTGGAAGAACATAGTTTGAGGATGTGTAAGGGTCGGCAGTTATCAGAAGAATGACAATGGGCTGTCAGAGACACTAAGCTCTTGAGTGTGATCTTGGCTATCTCCCATCCCTTGGCCTCCAGTTCTTACCTGATCATCCTGTGCCCTCTTACTCCTCAAAGATGAGGAAAGGTTGTGGGCATCAGGAACAATGATAAGTTGAAAGAAAGAGAATCATGGATGTTACTCGGCGGTCATGCTTTTGCTAATCAAAGAACAGAAGTCAAGTTTCCACAGGGATGCCATGTGGCTCTAGTCACCCCTAGAGGAACATGAAGATGGATTCCAGAATATGTAAATCAACAGGGCAAAGGTTGGGGGTACAAATGCCTCCAAATGAAATAATCACTAAATGAGCTCAATGTTAAAGTCTATAATTTTAGTTGCTGATTCCTTATAACGACGATTGTCAACCAGGACCTTCTTCACTTGGGCCCAGGCCCTTAATCTCCAAGAAATGTATTTCCCTGCCTTATTTCACTTCACTCTGCAAATGACATAAAAGCTCAGCATCCAGAATTATAAAATGACCAGACTCCTGAATTAATTCTGAGTAGCGTGAGGACATAGTTAGCTGCAGCACGTTTACCCCTAAGGAGCTTTGTTCTTGAGAAGGATCCATGTTTGTTCATACATTGTACCCTTTTATTCTTTCATTTGGGAAATATTTTAATGCCTTAAGGAACTTACAGCCTAAAAAAAATAGGATTTCAATAATTGTGTATTAAATGAATAAATACAGAACAAACGAATGAACTTGGGATTACAATGGTTATAATTCTGCAATGAACCAACTATAAATTTGCCAAAAAGATACAAACTCTAATTGTCAATTGATGTGGAAGGCTGACAAATGCACACAGGTCTTAAATTTGGCTTATGATGGTAAACTAATGAGTATCAACTCCAAAAATCACAATGGGACTCATGTAAGTATTTGTAAGATGTAATAAAATCTGGACTCTAAGATAGTATATAGTAAAAATCAATCAACCATGAAAATATTCTATGAGAGCTTCCAATGAAAATGTAGTGAAAAAGACAAAATAGCTGTGCATAACAGGTGCTCAATAAGTGTTGGCTGAAATAATGAATCCTTGAAAAATTTTTGAAGTAGATAAATAGAAATAGCAATAAAACAATGAATTTAAAATGTGAAAAATTGATATTGTTTGAATATAAATAGGATAAACAGCAAATTTCAGAAAGTAAATAAAGAGTTATTTCAAAGTTTATTAGAAGAGCAGAGTAGAAAAAAGAGTTCTACATTTCTGCAGAAATTACTTAACTTACTGAAACAAAGCCACATCTGGTATAAAATGTAGTAGTGGTTAAAAGTTCACAATCATTCTTAAAAATGTTTTAAGAAACAGAAGCAGGAAAATATTTCATCTATTTATAACTAGCAGTGGGGGCAAAAGTGAAGACTAAGTAAGTATCCAAAATGACACCAAGTTGGACCAACAAGATGAATACAGGTGGTCAGAGATTTTATTTACCTCTCACCTAAAAGTTGCCATCTTTTAACTAACTCTACCAGTGGCTCAATTCTGATTCAGAAGGAAAAGAGTCACTTTCTGAGTCATAACATCACTCTGGTTTTCCTTTCAATCCTCTGTTCCAAGCGCTACCAAATCCCAACCCATTTTAATTTGTCTAAAGGTGGCCTGGCCAGCACCAGAATTTAATGCTTCCATAAATGAACTCTGATTGACATGAAAGATGACTCACTCACAGAAAAACTTGTATGGCTGCCATTTGGTCAGTTTGGGGTTTGTTTTTAAAATGAATGCCAGTTGAGGCTGAGCAGAAGCCAGGGTGTGTTTTTATTTTATGTCTCAAATAAAAATAAAGAACTGGGTATGAATAATCAAAGTGGCAGGCGCCTCCCTGGATACCTCTAAACCTTCCAAAAGCAGTCCCGAGGCTCAGCAAAATGTAATATAGTCAAAACAACCATGAACAGCATTAGTACCAAGGGTTTGCCCCAGAAAAATAACATAAGCGCCATATGGATTCCCTTGCAGCCCCAAACTGCAGTACCTTTCAACATTATATTAAGTTAAAATATTCTTTTTCATTGGGTAGTAGTCCTAGAAAGAGTATTCCTGGAAGTTAGAATGATAGCAGATAATAGGAAGATGATATTATTATTATAGTAAAACTCTTAAAGGAAACAGAGATTAGAAATTAGGTATATATACATTATCACTTTCTAGGAAATGGTAGGAGATACACAGTCCTCCTCATTATTGAAACTGATCAACAATTTTATGGATTATACATACTCTTCAATTCCTTCTCTACAGTTTGCCTTTTCTTTAATAGCTCACAATACTTATGCAATCAAGAAATAAAGAAAAAAGGAGAAAAGCAAGAGACAGTAGAGAGTGGAAAAAGAAGAAGGTGAAACTAAGGAGCTCAGGAGTTTGAGGCCAGCCTAGGCAATAAGATGAAACCCCGTCTCTTCTAAAATACAAAAAATTAGCTGGGCATGGTGGCATGTGCCTGTAGTCCCAGCTACTCAGGCAGTTGAGGCAGGAGAATCGCTTGAACCTGGGAGGCAGAGGGGTGCAGTGAGCTGAGATCACACCATTGTACTCCAGCCTGAGTAACACAGCAATGCTCATCTCAAAACAAACAAACAAAAAAAAAAACAAAAACAAACAAAAAAACTTCAAGGGTAATAAGAAAAGGGAAATTAGCAGATTAAATGAGAGTTCTATAAAATTTATGAATTTTAGTCATCAATGCGTCCTAGAAAAAGAATTAGAGATTTGAGGCCAGTATACACAGCATAGTTAGAAATACTGATAACATTGCTCACAAAAATTGGGACACTGAGCCAAAAGAAATCGGAAACCTTTTGCCATTGAAAGTAACGGCAAAACCGCAATTACTTTTGCACCAGCCTAACTACCCCAGCCTAATAGAAGGTAATATGGGGCCAGAACGGTGTTTTTCAAACCTTTAAAAAATATCTTATTGTATGAAAAAATATTTTTTATATGATGGACTCTGTTTTTTACATTCTTTTTAATAATAAAATATATAAACTTACACATTAAAAAAAAAGAAATCGGAAACCTTTGGTTTTAATATGGAATAAAAAGCAATGTAAATAATTTTAGGGAAAAAATGAATTTTAGGAAACACCTATATCATGTTATATTTGGAAGTAATTAACTCTATAGTATATACTGTGATAATAAATAAATGAGATTCTTTCAGAAAACTTGTGATGGTATAGAAGCCCTCATTTGCATATGGTCTAACTCAAATGCCACTGCCCAACTGCGGAATGGAAGTTATTCATTTTTAAGATCTCCTGTTGCTGATGTACTCATCTCCTCAGCAAAACAACTCTTAAGGTATCTTTATTTTTAGAAAGATCAAAATAATGTGTGTGTGTGTGTGTGTGTGTGTGTGTGTGTATTAGCACATTCATTCCTAGTTTATAACCAAGATAAATAGGTATTGCTATCAACACTGTAAACATAGGGCAAAAAAGATGCAGGAGAACTGGTCTTCAAGTGCCCTAGAAGCACCCTGAAATTGTCTAATGAGGAAAACCTTATCCTGTCACCCAGAGTTGAAGCCTCAAAAACAGGAACTTATTTTACATAGCCCAAGGAGTTCCCACAGCCCCAGGAACTTAGCAAGAATTTGAAAAACGAAGTTGAAAATTAAGCTCAGCAATTCAGAAAGATCTCAGGGACTAGGCTGCTTACATAATCTGAAAATAATATTTAGCATTGTTAAATGAAACTCCAGATTTAGGACCTTAAAAAATATAGGCAAGGTTTTCCTGGAGAAGTAAACCGACTGTAGAAATGGTGGTTAGCACTTTAAGCGACAATGATTTGTGAGGTGTTTTCAATTTTATTGTTTTAAATCAGTACAGAAACCAAATAGAGCTTTCTATTCAGAAGCTCCTACCTGCAAAATAGGTATGCTTATTCTCTCCACACCTCAAGTTCATGGTTTTACACTATGTACATTAAAGTTTCACCATCATCTTGGCCCAGTATTGTAAAAGAAATAGCTTTTCTTAATCTAAAGCTAAAGTGTAATAATTGCATAGCAAAGCAACGATGTAGTTAAAAGAGTCTAATATAATTTTAAAGATACATCATTATAAAAATTATTATGAGAAGAACAGACTCCAGCATTGCAAGTGGAGAACCAATATCGGAAAGAGTCTCCCAAACTGACATAGCAGTGATTACACAGTGACAGATCAGTGTATCTGCACAGGGAAAATCCCCTAGTTAGAGATCACAGCAGGATCCCATCCATCATATTATACATTAGTTCAGAGAACTAAAACTCTTGAAGCATTTTTGGCAGCAGGGAGAACTTCTAGCATCCTAATGCTTTTACAAGGCTGGATTTTTCTTTTCTCCCCCATGTGCTTCAAGATTTCATAACACAAGAAACATAGGAGCAAAAGTTAAAATGCTTTAATGGTCCCCATAGGCTATTTAAATAAACACTGTGATTGCAATTTAGACAATCTGGAGTCCATTCAATATTAAATCCCCACCCCAAGCTACAGCTACTACACAAATAGGGAATTCATGGTATACTCCACATGGCCATTTACTACTGTACCTATTGCTGCTTGACAGTCATGGGGAGGAGCTAGCCAGGCCTAACATTACACCAGTTAAATCTGTCAACAACTGGGGAGAGCGCTCTGCTGAGCAAACACACTGATCCCTCTCACATAGCCCGTCTTTGTCCTGAGTTTGCCGCAACAACACTAATCTTCTCATACTATCTTCAGCAGTGCAAGCAGAAACTTCTCCTGCGACCAGCTGTAACAAAAGATGCCTTTCTTTATTTTCACACACTACATGTATATATTTATGCTGTCCCTTCCGCTCCCTCCCCCTCCATTTCTACCCCTTCCTACAGACCCAATTCTAAATAAAGCTTGATTGGAATAAATCATAAGCAATGCTTCATCTCAGAAAAATACAGAAAGGAAGAGGCAACAGGACTGATCAAGCCCTCCAATCACACCCTAGTAAAAATAATGCTCCATAATGGACAGTTTTGTCTGTGCCAGGGAAAAGAGCAGGCCCCAGAACTAGGTGGGCAATAAATATCCTAAAATATGGTGTGCCAAATTGAAACAATGGGGGTGGCGAAATACATATAACCACTGAATGTTCCTCCTACTTCTTTCAGACCTCAGGAAATTCATGGAATCATGGTGCCCTTTTTCATATTTATTTATTGCTAAAAAAAATAAAAACTGTGGCAGAGGATTGGTGTTTTAACCATGCTATTAGAAAAGTAGTGTTATTATTAACTGAGACTTTTTCCAGTTATAAAAAAGTAATATGGTATTTATGTTTAGGGAAGAGAACAAACATTTTTAGACATCATTTATATTCAGTAAAATAAAAAATCTTAACTGTATAGCTCAAAGAATTTTTACCTGCATACCCATTTATGTAATCATCCTCAGACTGAGATATAGCCTATTTCTGTCATGCCAGATGGTTTATACATGCCCTTCCAGTCAATTATCCACCAGAGGTAACCTCCATAGATTAATTCTGCCTAGTATCAAACTAGGCTAGTTTTAGCTAATCACCATAGGTTGGTTTTGTCTAGAACAAACATGTTTGAACCTTATATGCCAAACATTGTGCTGAAAATGTTCTGTACATTATCTTATTTTAAACTCACTTAGTCCTGAATACAACAGGAGACTGGCATTTCTGTCCCCAGATTCTAAGACAAAAGCTAAGTAACTTGCTCAACATAAAGATACATGTGAAATTCTGAATCTATTATACTTAAATAATTAGTTATGCTATATTTATACCACGTAGACCATTAAATATGACCCCAACTAATGGCTTAAAAATTAAATGCATCACAAAATAACAGTGTAATAACAATATGAACCCCATTCTATCTGGCAGGTATTGGGCTACGTGCTTGACTGCATTGCCTCATTTAATCCTCACATCAACCACATAAGGCAGCTACTGCTATCTCCATTAGGCAGACGGCTCAAGAAGGTAAAAACATTTGCCCACATTTAAGCACCAAGTGGATTCAAACCTTGTTTTTTCATCCATAGTACTTAGTTTATAACAGGTGCTCAATAAAGTGGCAAATCATGGAATTTAAAAATGATGAAAAATGCTTGAGGAAGGGTAGATTATGTTTTGAAAATGCCAGGCAAAGTTGTTTATCACTTCAATGATAGCATTTGCAAAAAAAAGTTATAAAAATGGAAAGTTAGATGGAATCTTAGACATTAGCTGATCCCTATTCCTCATTTTAGAGATGGGTAAACTGAAGCACAAAGCGTAACCTGTTCAAGGGAACATAGCCAGATAATGTTGAAACTTGGACTAGAATTCAGGTTTCCCAATTCTCATTCAAGTGTTAGCTATGTTCTATTTCTATGGTTCTGAATCAAACATACTGCATGGGTTCTAAATAAGTTTGCAATTGAATTTGATAAGTTTATCAACACTTCAAATAGCTGTGACAACTATTCTGTAATGTGTTAAAAGGAGAAGGGGAGAAAAGAAGAAATATAGAGCAAAGTTTCTTTCCTTGAGATGCTTGTATATTTCATTGGCAAGACAAGAATTAACCTTATGAGACAGTGAATACTATTAAAATGTGTGCTCCTAAAAGAAATAAAAACAGATTGCCATATAAAGGATTGTATGATAATTTATATCATTAAGTATAATCAACTACCACAATTTATGGAACAGATAACACCTGCAATGAAAGTCAGAAAGAGATGAGATCAGTGTTGGCAGGAAATATGAAGACACTTGAGACCTATTTAGAAGTCATAGTAGGCTCACAGATTTCAGAAGCCATCCAATGCAATTTCTAGTTTTAGACAGGAGAAAGTAAGTGTGTCCTGAGGGATGACAGCTCTTGCCCATGGCCCTAAATTTCTTTGATTGCAGCAATGTAGCCGTAACTACTTACTTCCGGTCCATGGTTCTGTCCATTAGCACCATTTTATCAACTTCGCCATGAGACATTAATGGAGAAAACCTACTTTTCACCTCAAAGAGTAAAATAAATTAAAACATTAATAAAGTGTCTCATATGCCTTAAAAGATACCTATAAAAACATCACTTCACAGTATAATGATTGAACTGTTTCTATTTTGAATGCTTTGACAAACTGTACTTGGACATTTACTATACATTAAATTAAACCCTACTCTGCATGGAGAACGCAAACTGTTTTTAAAAGAAAATATAGATAAGTCACAGAGAACGTTGAATGCACGTACGTTGGAATGTTGGACATATATGTCCTCCAAATCATTTACTATCCTAAAAATGACACCTCAAAGAAAAGTAAAAATGGAAAGTATATTTGCAAAACAAAGATTTTTTTCTGACATCTTATGATGGAATATACTTTTCTTCTCCATTTAAAATTGTCAACGGTGCACAAATGATTTCATCCTGTGAACCCAAGAGGAATGCAACCACATGCAAGCCTTCCAGCTGTTGCTCATCAAGGATTGTAATATTTATTCTGGAAGAAGCAAACAACAGATGCATTTGGAGAACATGAGTTCACCTGAATCCTATAGCATATGAGCGCAAATCCAACCTGCTAGTCAATACACATCTTGTAAAAGAATAACCACCAAAAAACACAAAACAGAAAAACCAACAAATGGTTCTGAAAATTTAAGTTGACAACCCCATGGACAATCTTGACTCTAATCTTTGTCTCCATATTCCTCCATTTACACTGTTATTAAGAACTAAGTGCTGGGGACACCTCTGTGAACATGTCTTTCCTTTTCATTTCAACACCTAATCATGCTACCTTCTGTAAAAATGATCTCCTCATTTTCTGGGATGGTAACTTACTGTTGCTCTAAAGATGACATAAAATGTATCTGTAGCTTTCTTTACTGATTTGCAGCCATTTTCAATAAAACTGCCAACCACGCATGTGAATCCATGAAAACACTTCAGGGTCCCTGAAGGACCATCTATCATTTTCAAATAAACATCTGTATTAGAAACCAGAATTTTTCAATAGTGATTCTCATTTAACCTTTTACCTAGCACAAGTGCACCAATTGCATATTTTTGATATATTCTGAAAGAAAAAATAAATAAATGACACACAATAAATTTATGAAATTGTACAAAACCATGCAGAAGGAATAAACAATAATTTTTATTTATTTATTGCTTCTTTAATCTTGCTCCGATCTTTTGGCTATTTCATAATTAATATGAAAAACAGTAAACTTGAGATAGAGAAAAGGTGGGACTTCTATTAGATTACTTCTTGACAAATTCTCAATAAAATCTGCCACTGCACTCTATCCTGGATGACAGAGACCACGTCTATATCCCTCAAAAAAAAAAGCTCAATATACACAAGGTTTAGAGCAAGTTCAGTAGAACCACACAGCTCTTCTCTTTCAAATTCATGTTTTATTTCTAAATTCATAAAAGTATCCAAATAAATACATAAATGCACCTGATCTCTCATCAGGTCACACGCAAAAATCAAATACATTTCTTTCCTCTTCTCCCAACACTGCAGTAATGTCCATGATGTTTAAATCCTGCATTTAAAGATTTGACACCAAATTCAGCAGGTCAAATCGAACTTGAATTCTCAAATTCTAATTCTATAGAAAGACAGTAAATGATTTCATAATCTTAAATCAGGGGAAAAAAATAGCTACCACCTGCACCTGGATAGTTACCAGCAATGATTATAAAAACTAACTACATTAAATACAGTTAAACATTGCTGTACATTTTAGTACCTATTTGATTAATGACAAGAGTAGTGACAGACAGTTGCAATATGGAATCTAATGTTTATATCCAAACAGTACATCAGTCATTTAGCCCAAATTTACCTTACTCCCACACAAACCTGGTGTGAGGCTCAATGTTTCTTTCTGTAAATTATCAAAAAAAAAAAAAGCTCAATATTCAATTTAAGAAGTCTTAATTTTTTTCACATGAACAAAATTTGTATGTGTTAAAGAAAATTTCAAAGCGTTTCATAGTACTCTTGAATTTACTTTCACCATTTCTCTGATAATGCTTCAGCATTTATCACACTTCTCTTAAAAGTTTTTTGACCTACTCAGAAATCTTAACAATGACTCTACTGTATAACTTGGGAAATTTGGTTTCTATTCTTTGAATTCCTTTGTTGTTGTTGTTTTCTCTCCAAACCTAAATTGATTAGCTTCCTGCTGATAGTCTTTTTCATTAATAGGCAATGCCAGCCAGGCATGGTGGCTCAGCCCTGTAATCCCAGCACTTTGGGAGGCAGAGGCAGGAGGACTGCTTGAGCTCAGAAATTCAAGACCAGCCTAGGCAATATAGGGAGATCCCATCTACACAAAAAATAAAAATTTGCAGGGTGGGGTACTGTTTGCTTGTAGTTCTAGATACTTGAGAGGCTGAAGCAGGAGGATTGCTTGATCCCAAAAGTTTGAGGCTTCAGTGAGCTATGATAGCATCATTGCACTCCAGCCTGAGGTGACAGAGGAAGACCTTGTCTCAAAGAAACAAAAACAAACAAACAACAAAAAAAAGAATTCAATGCCAGTCAGAAACAGGACTTGCATGTTTTCCTAATTTTTTATAGCACATAAATCTCAAATGAAAACTCAAGATTTTGTCAATATGTTTTGAGAAATGAGAGGCTAAGTATAAGAAATCCTATTTTTTTTTATATTAGATGGCCATGACCTACATTATCTGGAATGTGGGAAAAACGAAAAAAAAGTATTTAGTTCTAATGGTGGTCACTGTAAAACTGCAGGCAACACATAGCTGGTAGAGCCATAATCCAAGGCTGCCCATTTGAATTAGATAAAGTCTTTATTATTTTAATCAAGTAAATTACACTTTAAAAAACATGACTGAATCATTTTTTAAAAGACATGATTCAAATAAGCAAATCCAAAGTTTAAATGCTCCTCAGCTTAAATCTAACTGAGAGTAATCACTGAATCTCATGGCTTGTTTTGTTTGTTTTTTCAACTTTTGCTAAACTGTTTAACTCATGACAATTTTTCAAAGGAGCCAAGGAGGCCAAAGTAAAATTACACTAACATGTAATGTAATGCAAAGGAAATGCTCAGAATGCACAAATTCCTGCACACAAAGGCAAGATGCTGATTCCCGCCAAAGAGAAATGGAGTTAGCAATTGAGGAGGAAGAAATGGAGATACTTAATAATTAGAGTCAAGGAGGACAGCGGGGAGGAAGATCTCTTGGATGGAAAATGAAAATGGTTGTAATTCTTCCCCCATTGGTTTACTTTAAATCCAGCT
Source organism: Cebus imitator (assembly GCF_001604975.1). NCBI lineage: Eukaryota > Metazoa > Chordata > Mammalia > Primates > Cebidae > Cebus > Cebus imitator. The sequence goes on from NW_016107340.1 coordinate 9,834,461, forward strand.
TGTAGAATGAGAGTGTTTTTTGTCGTTGGTTTCTTTCTCCCTTCTTATAGCCCTCTCCAACATGTGTGGCATCTAGCATCTGGGTTTGGGTGGCTTGTTATTATCTCTCTAAACATACAGTTTGATATTCCTTTAATTAAAATGGTGACCATCACCTAAAACAACTTTTCTGGAGACGGACCTTGTAAACCCACAAAACCCAGGCATGGGTTTGTTGAACCTGCAGGCAGTTTTGTTTAAGTGAGCATTAAAGGTTTGGCAAGCCCTGTGTGCTCTCATTTTCTTATTCTCTATTATCTATCCACTTAATAATTTCAGAAACTTCAATCAGACTCTGACCAAAAAAATCCACACAGTGCTCGGGATAAAATGATAATACCATCTGTTTTCATTCTTATGTGGGTTCTTTCCAACAGCACAATCCAGCATTCTGGTTGCTTACTTTATAATGATCCTGACATTATAGGTGATTTAAAGAAAACTCTCCTATGTCACTTGCCCCTTGCAAACATGCAGAATCTTTTTCCATTTGAAAACGTCTGAAGTATTTTCATATTCGTGTTTATTGCATTCGAATTCTACAGATAAATAGGACCAATGTGAAACACTAAAAAAGATCCAAAGCTGCCTTTTTTTTTTTTTTTTTTGTAATGGTTGGTAAGACTGAAAGCTCTTCTAAGGAGTTTATTTGGCATGAGACTTCTAATTCTCTTTTGTAAAGTCTAGATGGCAATTTTTTTCTAAAAAAAAAACATAAAATCTAAACCATCCCTAAAAATAGAAACTACTAACTTACTGAGAACCTTTTATGTACTGACTTTTCAAATGTGAAGCTATCCTTTCCAGTATTCCTTAAGAATTAGATTACAATACCATTTTCCAAGCACTATGCATAAGCAGTTATAACGTTTCCCTCAAGTCATGGTAACAACTGAGAATGGAGGATGAAGGTCAAATGTTTTAAAACTCTTTGACACAGGAAGAATTAGCCAATGGGATGGAAAAATACATTCCAAATAATTCATTTTTGCAGATTTAACAATCAATATGGAGCACCATATGATAGCTATGGCTCCAACAATCTGTATCAATCATGAAGATTGGCAGTGGCAAGCTACACAGACCAATTTTTGTAATGCTACCACAGTCGACTTTACAGTCTATGTGTAACCAAGACTAACTCTGGTGCTTTCCCCGACACACCACACAGCCCCTTCCAAGATCTGCTTCCAACACATTCAAGGGCTTTTCTGAACCAAACCTGACTGAAAACCTTTGGAGACTGGCACACAATTCTTATGATACTCCATGTTTTCCTTCCAAAGGCTGCATCTTTAATACATTATATTGGGTTTTTCCCATCACACATTTAATGTGTGAAATTTCTAAACTCTTCCCCTTCACTTATCTAAATTGAACTTTGGCAGCCAACAGTTAACTGTTGGAGAGTTGCTTAAAACGATCAAACCCTTACTAGATCTGATTGCAAGGAGTATCAGTGCCAAGATAGAAATTTCAGTCTTCATCATACACAAAATCAATATGTATGCTTCGCTCTGGAAAGAAAGCCACCTTGAAAATAATTAATAAAACATCAAAGCTGCATACAACTTCAAAAATCCACATGAGACTAAAACATTTGAGGCAATTAAAAGAAATAACTAATTTATACAAGGTGGTATACTTCTCTTTGAAGGGTATTTCCATATATATATATATATGTAGCTTAGTGAAGACAAATCTCAGTTTTGGCTTCAAAATGGCAATTTAAAATCTTAACAACACACCCATAGCAATTCTGAATGTTACATTAAATACATAAGCTTTGAGAAACCTTAAGAATAATTTGGAAATATTTAAATAATATTAAAAAACCCATAGAGAACTGCAACCTATATTTTCATTGAATTATAGTGCAGAGACATATTATTAGAATTTATATTTAAAAAGCTTAACTTTTATCTTTATAATATGTACATAGAGGAAATAACTTCCATAAACCAAATGACAACAAAATAAATTTTGTCTATTAATTGCATTTTACTGTCCTGCAAAGTTAACTTTCATTTGCTAATTTTTAAATCTTAAATAGATATGCTGTGTTTGGTGGTGGGTATTTTTAAAAACAGGTTTAAAAAAAGGTGACTAAGAAGTAACACTAGCATGGAAGAGGGGAGAGAGAGAGAACTTTATGAAGTGGGTGTTATAATACAGCTTGTACAAGGAGGAGGAGGTACCTGAAAAAGGAAAGCTTGACACAATATGTGATGTTTGTTATGGCTTTTGAATACGAGCCATAGTTACTGAAATCTGTGAATTACCTGGACAAGAGTAAGCAACTACATAGGGTGAAGGCTGGAAAGAGATCAGGGTCTTGTTTGCCTGGCTTTGGTGTTTAGACTTTAGCCTGTGGGCAACTGAAAGTCATTGAAGGCTTTCAATCAGGAGGATGACATAACCAGATTTGCATTTTTAAAAGATAACTGGCATCTTCAGTGAGATAAATGGATCTGTAACAAGAGACAGGAGGCAGGAAGTCTGCTTGGGAAAACTCTTGTGATACACCTTGACCCATGGTGAGAACCTCGAGTAAGGTAAAGGCACTGATATTTAAGAGCAATGATCTCTATGCTCTCCACAAAGCCTCAACTTTATATATCCAATGTGTTAACTTCCAGTAACTGCAAGGCTTTTCTAAAACTTTATTTAGCATTTCTAGAATATGTATCTTTACAGAGCACTTTTTAAGGCATTTCTTAACCAAACCTCTCAACTTCCCTAGCAATAAGAGAATGTTTTATTGTCACTATAGAATTTTTAATAGAAATATGATTATTATGACAGTGTCTTTCATCAATGTCGTGAAACCATCAATTGCCCTCCTTCTCTGTTTACCACTAATTTTTACACCTGATGATACAGCAAAAATTATAACTCTGCCCACGTGCAATTTATGTCTCCCTTCCCCCATTAGTTTTGCTCTGTTCAGTATCACCCCATGAAGCAGCCAAAATGATGAAAAGACATGGCATTTGTTTAAGAGAAAACAAAGTAAGATAGATAGAAATGCTCTAATCATAAAATTAAAAAGAAAAAAAAATTCTTCAGAATTTATTTACTCAATATTTTCATTTTAAAGATAAAGTAACCTTGACCCAGCCAGATTAAATGACTTTCCCAAGATAAGATCAACTGCTGAAAGGGCTTTTCTGCCAAGACCACAGGGAACCATCTATCTGTTAACCCATATTTCCAAAGTTGTTTATGTTATAAATTATAACAAAGTTGCTAAATGCAACTTTGAGAAAAGTTATTTTCCAAGGACCTACAAAATGTATGACATGAAAACAAATAGTACACTTTTGCATGTTTCCTAAATTAAGGAGGATGTTTTTAGTGTTTTAATTATTTTTATTAAATGAGAGGACAGTAATTTGGTATTTATCCACAAAGTTGCATTAATGATATCCTAATCCTACAAATGACACGGGAACACTAATTTGAAACCATTGTTTAAAAAACAGTTTTCTTGTGTCCAATATATATACTAAGGAGATCAGTCAGTCCTTTGATTATTGATGTTACTGATGATGTATATGTTACAGCATGATTTAGCTAGTCAACTTTTCCTGTTTAGATATCTGATTTTTAAACACCTTTTTTTTTTTGTAGTTACACTTGAAAGCTGATCTGTATTTTAATAAGTGATTAAACAAGCATAACACATTAACATCCTTGTAAGTCCACCTATGCGTTTTAAGACAGCTTAATTATTCCACAATAGAACTAAAAGTAATTAAACTTTTCTGTGTTGTATACAATTACTACTGCTTTATTTTTTTCAGAGTACATGCAATGTAAGGCTCACAGGAAACCTTGGAACAATGACATATTGTTTTGACTTCAGGAGTAAGTTCATACTACTTTTATTTCCTATTACAATTTTTAAGCAAAATTTTATAAAACTACTGGGAAGGCAAATTTACTGTGCGTAAAATAATACTTTTCTGAGAGAACAAAATATCTTGAACTGAAAAGAATGCCTTTGTATATTTTAGTCAGAAGCAGCATTAATAATTACCTGAGATAAAAACACGTGAATACTTTAGAAAAATATTTAATATAGATTAACCATTTCTAGGATTGCAATGCTAACATAGAGGAACTCAACAAATAAATGTTAAATATCAAATTCAAATTTGACATTAACTAAGTGCCATAATGTTATCTCCTATAATGTTATATTTCTTAAATTTTCCCACGTTTCAAGAAAGTAATGTCACACTCTTAAAAAGATCAAAATGAAATTTGGCTTAGCTGACTTTAATTTTTGTGTGCATTTATGTAGACACATGTAATTTTTATCCGTATTTGAAACTTTTATTGCTAATGCTGGTTTCTATTGTCTGTCTGTTTACTTCACCTGGGACTATGGACTGTGTGTTGAAACTTCCAATGTTTGAAGACCTGCTTCTTTGCCCTTTGAACTGTAAGTCACTTTTGTTCCAAAATATTGTTTGCCGCATTCTGATTGATCTGTGTGTTTTTGCATCTTCCCCAGGATTCCAAAGCTGTGGCACATTGCTTAAACCACGCAGAGTGAGCACAAATATTTCATAAGCAAAGCTGAATTTTTAAAAAGTGTTTTAAAAGGAAGAAATGGCATTGTAGCTACTGTATGATTTTTAATACATCTCATTGGAACGGCTAAGTTAAAAAAAACAACAACAACGAAGACTGCCAAAAAAGTAAACAAAAAACAAACTTTAAGGACAATTCCATGTACTTGCACTTATGTAAGTTAGAATTATTTCAGCCTGGTCGCTGTAATTATTAGCAGTAGTATGCTTATTAACTTGTGAATTTAATACATATGGCATCAATGTAAAATCCAATGATGATATCAAGAGAAATCACAAAATGATCGTTTTCTCTCTTTATCCTAAGCTGAGCAAGGAACCTTTCCAAACAGCGTGAACTCATTGGCTTCCCCATAACTCTACAGAGCTCACGCTGCCATATAACTGGGAATCAGAGAGGTGAGGTCATTTCATCACTCCTTGCAAAAAAATGCAAAACGTCTGCTAAAATCTGACTTCATTTGATTTACTCTCCAAGACTGTTTTTTATTAAATATGTTTGACTGCTATCTCTAATTAAATGTAGAATTAATTTTGGCAAACTAACCACAGATGCAGTTTATGTTCAATTTTATCAGACAGATTTATTTATAAGCTGTCAACTTCTTGAAAGACTTCATTTTGGAGCAGTTTTAAATTGCTAACAGTAGCTGTAAATGGAGCTACTGTTCTCTGGAACACTAAAGGAAAAGTATGCTATAAATGTCCATTCCATCTGTGAGGAATCATAAAACAATCACATTCCTTTATTTTTTTTCCTCCGTAGGACCTTTATTAAATTAGTTCAACTCAATTAAAAATAACTTCAAAAACATTTCAGAGTCTTTTGTTTCATGGAATACTTGGAACTCTCTGCACGGAACGTCACCCTTTTAACTAATCCCTTTTACTAAATGGAGGAGAATAGTGGTATTGTGACTTCAGACAGTGCTTTCAAGGGTCTCTACTGTACCGAATTGAGGTCACTGCAAGACAATGCTCAACACCCAATAGCCATTCAAACGTTCTTCACAACTCTATCAAACGTGTCTTTCTTTCTCTCACCCGCTTTCTCTCATGGCAAACTCAGAGGACAATGGAAAAAGCCTCCAGCACCATTTATGGTCACCATATTTGCACATGACAAAGTCTATTCTTCCTGGTTTGCCAACTCCCTGTAAAAAGAATGAACCCTGGGATAGATTTTCCCACCATTACTGTTATTCAAACGTATTTTGTATTAAATTTTGTTGTTGTTGTTGTTAGAGGGCTGGTACATGGCATTTGAGAAGCTGACTTGCTAGTTTCCAGCATGTGTACCAAAGCAGAGACTAAATGCAGAATTAAATATGTCACATTATAGCCAGCATATGCATGACGGAGCGTACAACTCAGGACAAAGCAGAGACAAATGATGGGATTGGAACTATTATGCCTTGTCTTATTGTTTAGCATTATCAGTATTATAAAGCTCACTGTTTCCCCGGAATCACCATGTCTGTGCCCCACAAGCACTATTTAGTTTTGCCTGGGAGTTTTTATGGCTGCAGCCACAAACAAACAAAATCAATTGCTGTAAATTTTTCTCACCAGGGCTGCTCCTTTCGAAAGGAAAAAAAAAAAAAATAGATATATCCAGAGCCTCATCCTCCAAACAAACAAGAAAGAACACATATTTGCAAGCTATTAGTAAAGTTGTTACAATTAAGATTTTGATTTTAATTAAGAATGGGATTTGTAGGACAATTAGTGAGATATAATATTCTTTGCAAGAAACGGTGCCCTTATTGGAAATACCATACAAAATGGAATTGGGGGCATTTGGAGCTGCACAGAGACTTGTTTCTATGGGTTTCTACAGATAATGAGAAGAAAAACACAAGGAAAATGTAGATACCTCACCTGAAATGCAGAAATACTAATACTGTTTGATGTTTTTCTTCTTAAGTTTTCCTTCTTTTTAATTCAGGTCATAGATATCAGTGCTGTTGACATTTCAGTCAGGTGTCCTCTTACTATTAATATACTTTATAAATTCTTTATTTATTTGAAACCACTAATTATTAGAAGTATACCTCATCTCATTTGATTGTATAAAGATTTAATTATAGAAATATATAATACATTTAATGATAATGGCAACAAACTTCTCAGTTATGTTGGACATGCTTAGCCACCCTAACGCTACAAAGAGGACCCTTTCCGTTATCATGTCATATTAAAGAACAGAATTTGTGTAATTCCTTAAATGTTAGAATAACAATTTCCTTGACAGCGTATAGATTTTCATGTGTTATGAAAACTAAAAATGCATTCCCTAATGAAATGGCTGATAACCATTTTTCAAATGTATTCAATTAATCACATAATAAAATTTTCATTTCTCCTCTCCACCATAAGATTAAACATTAGTAAGCAAATTAAAGGACCTCCTCCCGTGAACACATGAAAAAATTGTAATAGTGACTATTTCATCAGTTACGATGCTGTGAATTATGAAGGCCAAATATATATAATCACACATATAAGCTTTAAAACATGTTCTGAACACCAACTTTCTGCAACATTTATTCTACAGTATTTTCTAAGCATATGCTATCTGCCAGGAATTGTACCAAGCCATGCTACAATACAATACACATTGTAGATGCCTTAATGCAGTTTATAGCCGGCTAGGAAAACATACAATTAAACATTTGTAATTACTCACACTGTGTGAAGCACTGTAGGTACAGAAATAGGTATCACATTTTTTTTCTCAGTTTAGAAGTCAAAAGTGGAAACTCCCCCCAACTATAGGAGGCATCTTGAGTGTAACTTATCAGTTATCGAGCAGCCATCTGAAAAGCATCATCCTAAGTTTATTAGGATTGAAAGGTGAAAAACTGAGAATACACCTATAGCTGGGGTTTGGGGAAAGAGGAGAGGAGAAGCAAGAAGGAATAAAATGTAAAAACACAAAGATACAGTAATGTGGGTGGATCATAACGAGGAATAATTAGTGGCCCACTTTATTTCTAATGAGGCTATTTGTATGGAATTAGGGCAAAATAGGTCGGGAAATCTAGGCTGGAGCCATAAGGTAGTTAGTGGTCCTTAAGTGCTACCCTTAAGTACAGCTGACTTGTATGAGAAGAGATAGAAAGCTAGAAAGCAAATTCCAAGGCTACTTCGGGATTTCACCCCAGAAGGAATGAGGGTTGGGTGTTTCTGCAGTGCAAAAGGAAAGGAGGAAAAGCAGTGAGGAGATAAAAAATCTGTGTGATTTGGAAACCAGATATGGTGGCCAAAAGAGGGAAGAAGTCAACATGATCTCAAAGAGTTTACATTAGGCTAGATGTAGCTATAAAGTTGAACTATGTGAAATGCCAGCCTAATATATCCAGGTCATTTGATCAGAGGCAGTGGAGAAAGAAGAGCAGTACAAGGAGAAAAATTCTGTTTGTGTCTAGATTCAGGAAGCAGAACGGTGAAGTAGAGTCAGTAAAATGGTTCCGTGAAACAGTCTACTGTAGAGGTAGGATTCTGACTCAATTTCCTCAGTATCACAGAAAACGTGGGAGAGCTCCTGACTTCTATCTCCAGTGTTAGCTTCAAAATAAAACAGATTTCATATCTTGAGTATCTCTCCAAGACCTAAGATTCCTGATTCCTTGTTTTGCTCCTCCATTATCCTTTAATTAAATCCCTTATGTGTGACATTCTTTAAAATGAAATCTTAGTTTAAAAATAGTCCTCTGTACATTTTATTTCAGAATACACTATTTCAGGGGGAAATACTGAAAGTAAAATATGAACAGGGCACACTTCAACAATTCAAATGTCCACCTATCCTACCAGTTACAATAACTCTGCCATTGCTATCGGTTGTCAGACTTAGTTTCTAAAGTGGTGCTCCTCATTCAGTTTCTAATCATGTTCTCTCTCCTATTTGATTCTGGAACTCCAGTGGAAACTCAAAAGGCATAAATTGCCTTTTCACAATTGTCCTGTTATGGATAGCTCTAACCCATCACTACGCGTTTTACTTTAATACTATAAGTGATACGTCTTAACTAAAGTTATCTTTTTACTAATTGATGAGGTTTATGTAATAACAGTCATGCTAAAAGAAACCTTTAAGTGATTGTATTTAGATTTAAATCATCACTTGGCTATCTGCCTTATTCGCTTTCTAACTACCTTGTGGAAGAAGTGTTGTTAACATCACACCCTCACAATGATTATCTGGGGCGCAAGCTGACTTCAAAATCACAAGGACTACCTGAAAAAAGAGGGATATGTTCTTAGTAAGATAATAAAACCAACTGACATATAGAGCCACCACTATCCTACTGGGTTCCTCTGTTCAAACTAAAAAGATACTTCCTTTTGCCCGACCTAGCCCACCAAGCAAGAGCATGGCCAGCGAGAGGGGCAACAGATGCCTTTCAGCCCTATTCATCCCAAATTCATCCCCTCAATGGACCACCTTTGAGCCATCTGAAAACTACACAATGTAATATGTGGCTCATGCCAGGGACTCTGCTCTGTGTGTCCCAGACACACTGTATCGGTTAATTCTCACAATGGCTCAATGAGTTGGATACAACTTTGTACCCACTTTACAGAGGTCTACTAACTGGCCTTCAGTCATAGCTAGTCAGGGGAAACATCAAAGTTGTCAGATGGCAATCTGACCTCAGAGTCCTCATTCTTAGCTGCAACAAATTACTGGAAGTACTATTATGTTAAACCAGGACTTTATTTCATACATTTACATAATTATATTTTGTTAATTATTTGGTTATTATATATGTATGTAATAGTTATGGGCTAAGTACCACATACACCCTCGAAATTGCTATTCCCTTATGTAATTACTTCCTAATAAAGGTGAGAGAGGAATATCTAGAAAGGTGTCTAACCAATGTTTTCAAATTTGTTATATTTGAAGGAAGAAAAGTTTCTTCATTTTGGAAAGAAAAAAATCTTGTCATTGACAAAGAAGAAAAACTAATATTAAGTTTGGGTAAAGAAATTAACTCTGAAAATATCCCTTCCTTTGACACCGTCCTCAAATAAAAGCTTACTCAGCACACATAAATTGGTAAAATAATCCACACAGGTAAGATAAACATCATAAGTTGTCCACACAGACAAGCAAGCATATGCCCAAAAAGAAAGTATTTGAAATTACACTACAAATATTTTACTTGGTAGTAAAATACGTAAAGTATTTCTCGGCTCCGACTACTTTTGCCAAATCAGAAGTTTCCTTTTGGGTGGTTAAAAAAGCCAAGAGTATTCAAAATGTTTTTTAAACTGTTCTACCTATGACTCTCTCTGTTTCCAATGGAAGCATTGGCAAACAGAATTTGGCTGTTAAGAGAGGGAAAATGCTGTACTTTTTTTTTCATTGTCAAAATATATTCTTAGTTAAGAAACCCCTAGTTGGAAATAATGGAAAATCTCTGAAGTATAATAAGTACTTACACAGACTACATAGACAATTAGAATTTGTTTCTTCTAAGAAACAATTACAGAACCAACTCAGGGTACAATGCTAAATTCCTATAGTGCTTGTAAAAACTGCCACAGGAACAAAAAAATCTATTTGCTAGTTTTTAAAGTAATCTTACATTATTTCAATGTAATGTAATGTAAAATTCTATATAGAATTTTGTAAATAATGAGGGGAAGGGGGAGAGAAGAAGAAAGAGTAAAATGTCATGTTTTAAGAAAAACTAGTTTAAAAATACATTCATGAAGCTAGTCAGAAAAAAGAACATTCCAAAAATGATTCTCCTGATATTATTTTACCTGTAAACCCAATCTTTTGTTTATATTATGTTATTACATATTTTGTAATATATTATGTTTATTTCTAGTAAATATTTTCTTTCTATGGAGTCTGAGTGGTCTGAAGGCCCCAAACATTCAGCAAAACAGTTAAGCTCTTTTTTTTTTCTTTCTTTACATTAGTCACTACATATAAATCCACTAAGGTTAGGAAGAATCTCCAAACTCAATGAAAACATAGCTGTGAAACACAAAAACACAGTCAAATATTCAAGGTTTAGAATGTTATGTTCATTCATTCAAATAATCTTTAACTTTATCACAAGTGATATTTCAAGAATAGTTTGGAATGTACCAATAAAAGACAGGGTTCTAAGATCATTAAACAAAAATGGCATACACATATCGTGTTTTCACAAAACTTAGAGTGACCTTTTTCTAAATTATTTAAATACACGTTTAATTAACGCAGTACCAAGGGCTCATGCATATGTTTCTACATGTTGGACACTGCCCAGACAACAACCAAATGCTTAAAGAATTACCAAGTGCGTGTTCTCACTCTCTTTCTCTCTCTATATATTTTAGAATTGCTTATAATTACAGAATGAATAGTAATATTAATAAATCCTAATTATTGTTTCAGGAATTGCCAAAATTTTATAATTTATGAGTGAAATGTATAAGAAAAAGGACATATTGACAAATTTTCAAATACAGATGTAATGCTTCATTTGTGACATCCACTGTACACACACATTTAAGGAAATAATAATAATTATGTCCCTTATCTTTATTGCTCATCGTCTCTTGCTTCTATTTTTACCTTGAGTGTTTATTAAAGTGTACAGAGTAAAACAAATAGGGTGCTTTGCCTATAAGTGTCAGGCAGGTTTACTTGGTTACCAAGGTATAGTCTACATAAGGAGGATGAGTTTATTTTATTTTTGACATAATGATTAAAATGTGTTTCATTTTGCTGACAGCAAACACTTGAAAAGGAATTGTGAATGTGGTATATTGAAAATGCAATGACCTTCAAATTAAGGTATAACCCTGGCTTGTAAATTCTGAGATAATTTAATTTACTACTGTAGATATATGTTCACAATATATAGAATATGCCTCTTTTCTAGGAGATTCTTGAAAAAACTTTTTTTGGATAGGAAATCTTCCATTTAAAATATTGATGAAGATTAGTTATTAAAATAGGCCACTCTAAACATTCACATCCTCTATTTATATGAATAACAGGCAAAAATAAAAGCGTCTCTTATTTCTCCCCCTTACTAATAGTAGAACTAACAGGGTCTTGGGTATAATGAAGGAGAAGCAGGGCTCTTTAGTCCTCAGCATTCTTCCAACTAGTGAGTTTCCAATGATATCTCAGAAATGGGCCAAAAAGCAGGAGGAAGCACTTGTATCCCCCAGGAAAGCTCGAAGCCATGGGCAATAATCTCTGCTACTATATTTTAGAAATACTAAGAGAAAGTATAGATATGCTTTTCCATTAATTTCGTCTTTTAAAAAATATCAAGGATATGTCAACACAGGGCTACTGAATCAAAATCATATTGGTTGATAATACATATTTTTCAGTATCAATTTAGGAGTAAAACATAGATTTTAGAGAAAACTGATGCATTTTGAAGATAGGCTTTTCCTTACCCCTGTACTTACAAGCTCTGAATAAACTGTCTTAGAAATTGTCTATTGTTGCCATTTACGTAGTATAGCAAAAGTTTTTTACTTTTATTATAACCATCTACTGTCAACCATTTTCACTACTAAAAGCTGCCTTAGTGAGGTTTGCATGGGCATTGACTTAGCAAAACTTTCCACACACACCTTTTCAAGCAGTAAAAGATAATAAAATATTGATTGGTGAACAAGGGAACCACCAAGTGGAAACACACATATGAATTTGATAACCTGAATCTAATAGAATATTCTAGAGATCTGATATTAATGAAGATGTGATTTATTAAATGAGAAAGGGCTCATTTTGCTCTTTTCTTTACTCACCCTCTAATCGCTACCATTTCCAATTATTTGTTGTTTCTACTTGAATATGGCTATAGATTATATTGAGAAGACATCATCTTATTCCTAAATCACTCATTCTCAAACTTTTCCAATTCAGCACATCTGAGGAACATTATACAATCCTACTGCTAAGTGGATTATGGCAGTAAATTTTAATTAGGGGCATATTTTCAAAAAAGGAAAAGTATGATTTTTAAAAGTGCCTTCTTCACTGGCCCTCTGAATCACATTCCATAGAAAGGTTATATCCCGTGGATGTGAATCATTGCCAATTTAAGAATGAAACATGATATTCCACTATTGATGTTTATGCCTGAGATGCCTATAATAAAAGTACTGATGACTCGTTAAAGAAAATTTAGATAACACCAGTAATATACTCCTGAGTTGCAAATGAAAAACACTGGTTTCATCCAAAGTCGGTAATATGTCAATGTAAAAATACCCATATATTTTCAGAAGATAAAAATATTAGTGAAGTAGGAAGATAAGAGAAATATAATTTCTAGCTGATCAGTAATTCCTTATTTTAGTCCTTGCTTCTAACAAATTCCTCCATATATAGGAAAGAGCAGATTTTTCTGCTTCATCCTAAAAAACAAAGAACGATTGCTACTCCCTTCCCCCCAGTTTCTATATACAGTCACTAAAATCCATCTGCATTACAGTCGTCATTACAAATGATAGCTTTGCCAAATCTAGTCCCACAAATTGATATATTGGAAAAACTGGCATGAATATTTTAATGCCCTGCCATTCTAAAGAATAAGCTTTAGGTTTTACATCTATATATGAATATTAGGAATTTATGTATGACTATACATATATGTCTTTATACATTCAGGTACAGAACATGTAATTAAATAGAAAAATTAAATATTTGTTAAATTATTTTTAAAATTAACTACAGAGCTATATTGTCATCTTTGATAAATGTGGGAAATTGAGGCACAGAAGTACCCTCTAGGTGATAACCAAACAGCATATGACAAAGAGCAGAAAGACTGGTAAAATGCCCAGGCTTATGTGCTTTCCTCTCTGGTCTAAACACCAGATTGCCATAGAGATTCCTATAAGGAATTCTTTAAGATGAAACCTGAATAGTTAAATAAATGAAAGATGCATTCTGAATATGGGAACTCTCAGCTATTATATTTCCTTCTTCATTTCTGGGTGGTTCGTTAGCCCTTCACAAGTGTTTGGTACAATAAAGGAGCTATAAAGTGGTTCTAATGACTTTTCCAATTATTATACTTATCTTTATTATATAGGAAATGGAAAGTTATACGTAGGTACCTTTTTCCTTTATTCAAGGAATCAATACATTAGACCAGGTAAAACAACTTAAAAATGAACCAGTATTGTTAAAATAAGACATGACTAAATATTTCAGTTGTTTAACAGCAGCATAGCATTTGATGGAAAATGTCTAGAAATCCCAGAATATGGAGACTGCCCAGTTTTTAAAAATGCATTTTTATTAAAAGCTTATTGAAATATTTTCCATCTCTTTTCATTTACTTAGATCTTGACTTTAAAAACAACAAATGTATAGTTTACAAGTCCCCTTTCCAAATCCTTACCTTCAAAATCAGTGAAAGAAATCATTCATCTCACTTTGGAATGATAGTTGGCTAACGAAAGGGAAGCATAAACTCACATTCACTTACGTTTCTATGTGACCACTGAGAACACTTCTAGAATTATAAAGTACTCTTTCTTACTGTTTGGTCCAAGACCACTGCCTAAATCATCCCAAGAGCGCAAAGAAACATATATAATGCCAGTAAGTGAGATGGCAAAATTATATATTAGTACAATTCTATGAAAAGAAAATATTTTTAAAACTGAGAAAATTACTGTACAGTCAAGGAGTCTTCTCAATAAAAAATTCAAATACTGGATATTCCAAATACTTCAGATATTCAGATTACAGTATAGCCAAAATACCGACATATTTTACTATACCAATAGTTGCATTATTTTTGTTAGCAATTCCATTTTACCCATATACTATCAATGTAAGATAGAGCAAGATCTGTGCCATAGCATTTTCAGGGAAATTGTTGACACAATGTAGGCATCCAATCTGAAAGCAAATCCTGGGATAGTTGGGACACGATATTTGGAGACAGAATAAATTACAAAACACTGAAACATCTGAACTGGAGCTCAGAGCTCTTGGGAGTGGCGGGAGAGGGATGCCGCAGAGCACCTGACAAACAAGACTGCTTTTTGTGTTTTTAGCCTTCAAGTTGACAGAGAACTGTCGACACCTTATGGAAAAACTTGAAAAACATTCCAATAAGCAAGGGTTCTGCTGCTATATTTTCTTTCCTTCCTGCCTTATAATTGTTATTCACAACAAGTTTTAAAGACCACAGCCCAAGTGTATTCCTAAGTTTGGTTCTACGTTTGCCAATTCAAAAACAACGAACTTGCTTTGTGACATTGCCCGAGAAGAAATCACAATGTTTCAGAGATTCTTGTCTTCTCAGCAGAACACGCTGTAGGTACTGATGCTTTCAAATATCACAGAGCTTGTATTTAAGCTGACACACAATAAAGAAAATAGAGAATGAATGAAACATAATTCTATGTTCTAACAAAGTTACGATGTATTATTGTCATATGCAGTATTATTGGTGTTTTTCTAGTAAAAGCTAATGGCTAAAATTCAAATTTGAGAAGTTTCTAAATGGAGAAAATAAAAATTAGAATTAAAGAGTCATAAAGTGAAGAGAGAATACTGGTGGGTTTTCTTTTTTTTTTTTTTTTTTTTTTGAGACAGAGTCTCACTGTGTTGCCCAGGCTAGAGTGCAGTGGCAGGATCTTGGCTCACTGCAACCTCCACCTCTCAGGTTCAAGCGATTCTCCTGTCTCAGCCTCCTGAGTAGCTGGGATTACAGGCACACACCACCACACCTGGCGTGTGTGTGTGTGTGTGTGTGTGTGTGTGTGTGAGTATACTATTTTATAGCAAATTTTAATAAAATAGTTCCATAATCAGATGAGACAGAGGGAAATGGCAGAAATGACTTACTGAGGTATGAGAAATCCATGCTAGGATTGGAAATATATTTTTAAAGAGACACCAGTTATTAAGCTTTGATATCAGACAACCCTAGTTAAGTGGAAGTTTTGGGGGTCATCTAGTCATTTTTTTCTTCTATTTCCTTCCATTTCCACAGACTCCCTCCTTTTTACATCTACTAGATTTCTACTCTTCCATTTAATACTGGTTCCCCCAGGATACCTTACTTCATCTCTGCAATTAGACTATTAACTCTTTCCAAAACATGGCTTATCTATCCAGCCTCTACCTAGATGCTTTTAGGCATGGTGTTTACTGCTTGAAAAAGCACTGCATTTTTAAACTACTATACATCCTAGAAGATTCTTTCTCACAGTGAGCCAAACTGAACTCCTTATACTTTCAAAATGTATTCAGTAAACATCTGAAGCTCATTTGACCTCAAGAACATCAGTTTTCATCTCACTCCTACTCCTGAGAAAAATTCTCAGATTACACTAAAGTAAGTATGGCTCAACTTCTCTGATTCATTGTCTTCCCTCTCTGCTATTCTGAGGAAAAATAAACCCCTAAAGAAAAACTTACTGACTTGACTTTCCAGGCTTAGAGTACAAATGCTGCTGGGTTTTTGTTTGTTTGTTTTTCGGTTTTTCCTGAATCTACTCTAAAGATTCAGGAAAACGGGGACTCTCATTCTACAAACAAGGTCTTGCATTATTTAGGAAGCAGAACATTATACTACTTACTCAGTCTCAGTACGTGATGCCTCTTAATCTTTAGAGGCTGAACTACATAACAGTCCCCAAAGTGGATGTTTCGCCAATAAATTCCACTTCAATATAGATGGTCACACCCAGGAAGCCTGCAGACTCTTTGACTGGAAGAAACTGGTTAGACCAAGTCTTGGGTACTAACTTGAGGGTAAAGCCATTTTACTAATAAATGCATCTTCAGCCAGCCCTAAATTAAGGAACTTCATCCAAGCAGCTGATAAAAATGTTACATAGACCAAGTACAGATACTTGTGTAAAAACATTTGTAATGTGGACAAAAACGTCCACAAATTCCTTTAATTCCTATATAAATAATCCTTTGCAATGTGACTTGGCCTCTATTTTTCCACCACCAAATCTTGTTCTGGACATGTTTCTTGCTTTAGACCAACAAACAATAGCAGCAATCCAGAAAAGTACTTGTACTTTGGAACTTGTCCTTTCTTCTTGGCCTTTAAAACCCACAGACTGACATGGGAAGAAGTCAAGGCTAATCGACTAGAAGGTATGAGACCACGTGGTGAGAGGCACCAAGGATCCGAGCATTCTCAGCCATCTCAACCACCTCAAAAAATCATGAGCTAAGTAAGAGGGGCACTATTTCAAGCTAAAGTTTCGGGGTGGTCTATTGATCATCAAAAATGCTAACTTGATACAACAACCTATCTAATGTATTAATCGATACTTTGTCATTATGGCTGCTCAATCGGTTAAAATGTCACTGAACTGGATGTCCTATAATAAACACCTTCAAAGCAACCTTTCTCTATTCTGTTCAAAAAAGTTTCATATCAAATGAATATAATGTTTCATATTGATCTATGTTAATACTTGTCATCCTAGTTTACCCTGCAATTTATTTCCTGTCTGTTGAAAATATTTTGGTTGTCCTTTTTGTTTAATTGAGTAAGACTGGAATGAACAGTCTTGTACAAGTCCTAGGAGTTTCTCCGCTGGTCCTACAGTATGTGCGTATTTAACTTCTAGGTACTGCAAAATTGCTCTCCAAAATGGTGGTACCGGTTTCTACTACCACTAAAGTTGTAGGAGAGCTCTTGCTGCTCTTCACACTCACCAACACTTGGTATTTTCAGGCATTCATTTTAGGCAATCTGATGGGTTTTAAATTGTTTATCATTTTAATTCGAATTTCTGTCATAGCTAGTAAAGTTGCACATCATTTCACTGAAAATTTATGTTTCCTTTTCTGTAAAATGTCTGTTTATTATCTTTGTCTATTTTGCTGTTAGGTTGTTTGCCTTTTACCAGCTGCAAAATTGTAAAGTTTTTTTTTTTATATATTAATTTAATTATTTGAGACAGAGTTTTGCTCTCATTGCCCAGGCTGGAGTGCAATGGCACGATCTCAGCTCACCACAACCTCTGCCTCCCAGGTTCAAGCAATTCTCCTGCCTCAACCTCCTGAGTAGCTGGGATTGCAGGTGTGCACCACCATACCCAACTAACTTTTGTATTTTTAGTAGAGATGAGGTTTCTCCATGTTGATCAGGCTGGTCTTGAACTCCCGACCTCAAGTGATCTGCCCGCCTCAGCCTCCCAAAGTGCTGAGATTACAGACGTAAGCCACCACACCTGTACCAAAATTGTAGAGTTCTAAATGCTTATTTTTTTAGTGGCTTTTCCAATACATTTCCACTATCAGTGGCTTGTTTTTCTATTTATTTAGAGGCACCTTTTGATGTGTAGAAAATATTATTTTTTAAATACCAGATTCACTCATCATTTCCTTTATGCAATTCTTCCTTAACCTGAGGTCATAAAAATACTCTATTTTAGACAGTAAGATTTTTCAAGTTTTGCTGTTCAGTTTAACGTTTTTGAGCCACCTGGAATTTATTCTGTCACCAGGATCTAATTTTACTTTTTCCCATATGGATAACCAATTGTCCTAGCACCATGTAGTGAGCAATTCATACTTTCCCCACTGGCTTTTAATGCCACCACTGCCATGCATCTTGTATTCATATATGAATGCAATTTAACTGTTTCTGGACTCTCAGTTCTTCCCCACTCTGGCCTATAAGATGAACTCAGTGCCAACTCCACACTGTCTAAATCTTTTAGCTTTAGAATAAGTTATGATACTTTAAAGAAAATCACCCCCAAATTTGTCTTTCTCTTCAAAATTTTCTTGGCTACTTCCTCTTTCCTTTTGTTTCTCCAAGGAAATCATGTACAAGTACACCTTATCCTTCTGGAAATGATTAGTAATTGTCTTGAATGTAGAGATTGTACATTACAAATCTTTTTACTTTCTTATAATTTCTAGCCCCGACCGACACACACACACACACACACACACACACACACACACACACACACACATACAGTCGGTGAGAAGGGAGGGAGAAAGATAGAAACAGAGACAGAGAGGGAAAGAGAGATTCCGAATTATTTAAAAAACAGAGTCTCAAAAGAACAAGAAAAAGGAAAAAACAATCTACAAATCTCCAGGTTTTACAGTTAAACAAAACAGAATTTTAATTGTTTGTTTTCCTCCTTGATTCTGTTAATATTACATTTGGCAAATAGTAGCTTGACCCCTTCCTTCCTCATCCCATACAAAGTTTGGGGAAGTTTCATTGCCTGCTTCCCCTCTCCCTTATTGACTGATTGATTGATTGATTTTACTTATTTACTTCTCAAACTTGAACACAGTCTTGGTTTTAGCTTTCCTGACAGAAAATTCCTGATGCTTCTTTCTCTGCTTCTGGCATCACTTGGAATCACTTTGATTGTACTGTTTAAAATAACTTTTTAAAAAGCAACTAATTTCTTAAGAGGAAGATGAACGCCTCAACTTAAAAGCTGACATTGTATTCCAAGGTTTTCATTAACCAACCCTGATATGGTTAGACAGTGTGTCCCCACCCAAATCTCATCTTGAGCTGAAATCCCCATAATCCCCATGTGTCAAAGGAGAGACCAGGTGGAGGTAATTGAATCATGGGGCAGAGTCCCCTGTGCTGTTCTCGTGACAGTGAGCGAGTTCTCACGAGATCTGCTGGTTTTATAAGGAGCTCCTTCCCCTTCTCTTGGCACTTCTCCCTCCTGTCACCTTGTGACGAAGGTGTCTTGCATCCTCTTTGCTTTCTGCCATGATGGTAAGTTTCCTGAGGCCTCCCCAGCCGTGCTGAACTATGAGTCAATTAAACTTCTTTCCTTTATAAATTACCTAGTCTCAGGTAGTTCTTTACATTAATATCAAAATGAACTAATATAAACCTCTTACCCAAATAGTTCTTTCATTCTGATTAGTACTGAACTGGAAGATTAATTCTGCAAATTTTTACTATTAGGTTTTATTTTTTATTGTGGTAAAATACACATAACATAAAATTACAACACTATTTTAAAATGTACAATTCTATGGCATTAAGTACACTCACAACGTTGTGATGCCACAAACTCACTTCCAGAACATTTTCACCACCCCAGAAGGAAACCCTGTGCTCATTAAGCAGTCACTTCCCATTCTTCCTTTCCCTCAGCCCAACAACCACCATTCTGCTTCCTGTCTCTATGAATTTGACTACTTTAGGCAGCTTATAAATGGAATTATACAGGCCGGGCGCGGTGGCTCAAGCCTGTAATCCCAGCACTTTGGGAGGCCGAGGCAGGTGGATCACGAGGTCAAGAGATCGAGACCAGCCTGGTCAACATGGTGAAACCCTGTCTCTACTAAAAATACAAAAAATTAGCTGAGCATGGTGGCGCGTGCCTGTAATCCCAGCTACTCAGGAGGCTGAGGCAGGAGAATTGCCTGAACCCAGGAGGCGGAGGTTGCGGTGAGCCGAGATCGCGCCATTGCACTCCAGCCTGGGTAACATGAGTGAAACTCCATCTCAAAAAAAAAATAGATAAATAAATAAAATAAATAAATGGAATTATACAATGTTTGTCCTTTTATGATTGCTTCATTTCACTTAGGACAATGTCTTCAAGGTTATTCTAACATTTAAGGAATTATACACTGCAAGCAAAGATTAACTCAAAGTTCATGATGATGACAATATCTACTATTCTGCTATCCCATCAATACAAGCCAGTGAGGAGTGTGTGAGCCATTTCTGGCCCCAGCAACAGAAACTGTCGCCTTTTCAAAATTCCTACCAAAGGGGATTATTGCAGATAAGCTCAGATTAAGTCAGAGCACCGACCTATCTTGAAGACAATATTATGTTCCAATATAACTGTCAAAATTCCCTTCTGAATAATATTATATTGTATGTTATACTGTATGTACAGACACATGTTAAATGTCTATTCAACCATTGATAACATTTGGCTTGTTTCTACTTTTTGGTTATTATGATTGTGCTATTATAAATACTTGGGCAAAAGTTTGTGTGTGTGCTTATAACTTTTTGGTTATGATTAGTGCTGTTATAAATACTTGTACAAAAGTGTGTGTGTCTGTGTGTATGTTCATTTTTCTTGGGTATATATATATATAGAAGTAGAATTGCTATGATAATTTTGTGTTTAATGTTTTGAGGCATTGCCAACTGTTTTCTACAGCAGCTACACCATTTTACATTCCAACCAGCAGTGTTCAAGGGTTCCAATTTCCCCACATCCTCACCAACACTAGTTATTGTTTGTTTGTTTTAAATTCTGACCATCCTAGTAAGCTGAAGTGTATCTCATTGTGGTTCTGATTTGCATTTCCTTTATGACTAATGATATTGAGCATCTTTGTATGTACATGCTGGCCATTTACATATCTTATTTGGAGAAATGTTTATTTAAGTCCTTTGTCCATTTTTAAATTGGATCCTTTGTCTTTTTGTTGTTGAGTTGCAAGTATTAAATAATAGTAGAGTATATAATTTGCAAATACTTTCTCCCAATCTGTAGGTTATGTTTATACTCTTTTGATAGTGCCATTTATGTATGACATTTTATTTTTTATAAAGTCCAATTTATCTATTATTTTGCTACCTGTGCATTTTGTGTCATATCTAAGGAACAACCGCACAATTCAAAGTCGTGAACATTTACCCCTATATTTTCTTCCAATAATTTCATGTTTTTTAAATCTCATATTTAATTATTTGCTCCATTTGAAGTTAGTTTTTGTCTAGGTAAGGGTTATCGCCTTCTTTTGCATGTGAATATCCATTTGTCCCAACATTACTTTTACTTTTTGGGAGATTAAATCAGCAATAAAACAAGCCAGGAATGAATGAATGAACTTCTCTATGAACAACTCTCTCTCATATATATAATTGGTACATAAATGTTTTACCTTCATAATATACATTACTATTGATAGCACTGTCATTTGATGTAGATCTTCGAGCAAGGTGTCAACTTCTACTGTTGCATATTCCTCTGAAGTTTTATCCTACAGTATCTCACTATCTTTATTAAAATGTAAAAGTCTACTCTAGAATTCATCTTCCATATATTGCTATTTAAACTTTGAAACATATATGTACTTCACTTAGTTATTCTGTTATAATTTTTTCAGAGAAGTTCCGAGAATTTAGACAAATCCGAGAAGTTCTGAGAATCTGTACTATTCTATGTCACATCTACAGTCTTCCAAGGTTTCCTGCTTTACCTATTTATTTCATTATTTTCCTTTTACTTCATGAATTTTAGTCACTAAAGTGGTGTGATACTTATTGGAGGTAGGTCGGTGTCAGTGAGTTTTCTAAGTCATCATGAGTCCTTTATTACTAATAAAATTGGTTACAGATTGGAGTTAACTAAAGCAATATCAACACACACATCCTTATTAACCACTTAGGTCTATAAACAGCCACTTTAATACTTCCAGCATGTCCTCTTATAAATTTCCTGCTCTTGGGGTTGCCAGTGGCAGTCCACTGTTTTTGCTCTTATCACAACTTTGCAGAGGCAACAGTGTTTTGGGAATCTTTATTTTAGCAGGCAGACACACACACACACACACACACGTGCGCGCGCGTTTTCAATCGCTTGGTAATTACTATCAAGTTGACGCTTTAACTGAGTTGACTTACCTGCCCCTGCCCAATAGACTCCACCTGTAAATTACAGGACTTAACAGGACAAGTTTAGAGAAAGGTCCAACACATTTACAAATATGATTTTGAATGTTATCACTGTCTTGATAAACTAAATATTGTTCTTGAATATCAGAACAAATCTAGAATAAGAACAAAAGCAGAACTTGCTTTAGTAAAGTAACTTTTCTCTCCAGAAATTTGTATAGTTTCTTTGTCTTGAACACTCTCCAAACTTTCTTTGTTCCATCCCTCTCCCAGAAAAGGCAGACTTGCGCAGCTCCTGCGCATATACTCACCAAGGGTAGAGGTAAATAGGAGCTGATTCCCCACCAGAAGGAAAGCTCTGAAATTAGCCATGTGTCCATATGCTCAGATTCGCGTTAGCCCTGGGTATCTCGTGTGCCCTCCGCCCAAGTACAGCTTTCTTGCTCACTGGGTTTCAACAAGGGTTATGTCTAGCAAAATGGCTATTTGTTAGTTCTGAAATCATTCTTGATCTCCGTAGTTTTACCTGAGTTTCTGATAACTTCTAAAATTTGTGTTTGTAACTTTTTCGTGAGGTCAAAACCTGATATCCACAATCTCCCAGTCTCTGGCTAGGGTCTTAATCCAAATGGAGTTTAATTTTCCACAATCATAACCCTGACATGCAGTCTAACTTCAGTCTTTTCTTTCTACAAGAAGTTATCTGCCAGTTGTGAGTTTTGAAAATATCCAGGCTGCATCTGATCAACCTCAAGACTGCTGTCTTCAAATTGTTGGTCCTAATCCTTGTGGGTGTTTTAGACCAGGATTCTTGAGGAGACAGATCCTGAGACAGAAATTTGCATATAGGAAGATTATTGGGCTCAATAGCCTGGGAAGAAACTGGTTGGGTCGCAGAGAGGAACTGCACTATGATATAAAGCTTCAGCAGATCATATAGGAGTCTCCAGTGGCCATTCAGAGTTGTCCTGAATCTGGGTAAAGGAGCTGGATTGTTCTCCCTTTCATTAACCAATCATTGGATGCACAGTGCCCACAGTAAGAAGGTATGACATGGGACAAAGTAGTTCTTTCCTAATGTAGTGAGTACAAGAGGGTGACTTGGCTGAGAGTTACTGGCTTCCAAAAATTCTGACTTTGGGGGAAAGGAAGCTTCAGTCTTGGAGAGGGGATCTGGGTAGCATAACACATCATGCACTAGAGTTAACTACATTTCAAATCCAAGACACTAACCCATCTGTTGGATTTTTGAAGATGTATTAAGTTTACTCATGGATGTAAATGCATTACTTACAGCATAAAGTAAGAAAAGGCTTTCTCCTCCCTACACTGCCCCTTCATCAACAAATGGTGCTGACTGGATACTCCCCAATTCATTAATTAGCTGTGAGACAAGCTGTAAATCTTATCTCTTATCTGCACCTTTGTTTGGTCAGCTGTAAAATGAGACATTTGGATGTGATGAGCTCTGAGGTTACCTTCCAACCCCACTATTCTATTCTGAGAGGCAAACTGTGTCAGTTAAATGTTATACAAAAGCAGAAATGCCATTTACCAAATTTTGAATCTTATACGGAGTAGTGCTCTTCTTTTAAAATACTTCTCTAATTCAGTTCTTTCTACCATTTCCTGCAACTACCATCTCCCCCTTTTTACTGGATAATGGAAAACAGAATATCAAATATACTGTTATTTCCCATCTTAAAACAAATAAACAATACTTCCTTTGATCTCCAGATCTCCCACTTTCAGGATGCTTATTCACAGCTACAATTCCTAACACCTCTACACTCACTTTCTCCACTTCCAAACCACCCAACTCATTCTTAAATTTACTCACTCCAGTCTGCTTCCATTACCCACCATTGCATTGAAATGATTCTTTTCAAAGTTAAAAATGACTACATTTCACCACAGTCAGTCCTCTATCCATATCTTGGCAGCGTTAACACAATTGACCCTTTCTCCCATTCTCTCCTCTCCTGGCTTCTTCCTACATCACAGACAACTTCTTTCTCAGTCTTGTTACATTGCTCTAAAAGGTGATTGCCTCAAATTGTTTGGTGGACCCTTTTTTATCTATGCTCAGTTTAGATGATCCCATGTAGGCCAGTGCCATCAGATGTCACATTTATGTGCTTCTGATTAGCAAATTTATATCTCTAACCCAAAACTTTTCCACTTATCTCTAGATTCTAATATTTAATAACCTACTTGACATCTTGGCTTTGATATATAATAGGCTTTTGTACACTTAATAAATCCAAACAGAGCTCCCAGAACTTGATTTTCTCAAATCTGGACTTCTCAAGCTTTCCCAACTTCACTAAATGTCATCTACATGTATCTAGAGTTCAGTCCCAAAATATGGAGTTATTATTGATCTCTATCCCTCCCTAACATCCCATCTGGCTCATTAGCAAGTCACATCAGTTTTACCCTCATGATACGCATTAACATCCACATTTTTATCCACCTTTGCAATTGCCATCCTAGTTCACAGTTTATCAATTCCATTGCAACAAACTCCTTCCAGTTTTACTACTGACCTTCTCAAACCCCTTCTCCACAGAGCTGACAATGGTCTTTGAGAAATCAATGAGTTGGAGTCACTCACCCTCATAAAATCCTTCCATCATGTCTATTGCTCTCAGAAAGAAAACTAGGCTTCAAACCAAGCCTTCCCTTGATTTGGTTCTTGACTCCATCTCCAATTTTATCTCCTAATTATGTTCCACACAAGCAGCAACACTCCAGCCACACCAGCTTCCTTCCTATGCCTTGAACATGGCAACACTTTGACTATCTCCAAGACATCTCACTTGCTTTTCTTTCCCCAGGAAAATTTTTCCCTGCAATTCCTGTGAATGCCCCATTTCATTTCAAAGGAAACTTAAGAAGCTCTACCCTACCTCCTCTTTATTTCCTTCATGACTAACACTCATTTCAATCTACAATTACCCTTTTTAACTTAATGATTGTCTACTTGCTCCAACAGAACAGTCACCACAGGAGCAGAACCTCTTTTGTCTTGTGTTTGCCCTGTCTGCAGTTCCTGACATATAGTAGATGCTCAATTAGTAGTAACTGTGGAATATATGAATGACTATACAGCAAAACCCACCAGTAGAAAAAATAAGAGAAAAACCTTTGTTATTCAGAATTCACATTGACTATTTCCTCTATAGATTGACAAGGACAAAATGAGATTTCCAATCCAGTTTCCCCTACTGTCTTATGCTTCTCACCTTCCTTATTAAGTTGGAAATATTTGCTCAGGGAATGCAAGCGACTTTTAACATTAATCTACAAGAAACATGATGTGGAAGATAGATCCATAAAATCTCATCATTCTTTTAACAAGTACATAGAAAATTGGATTATCCAATATATTAAATCATCTGAATACTGTTCTCTTCCATTGAATGGGATTCTCATGAGTTGAGGATAAATCTCTGCAGCAAAGGTTTCCCTTAAAACACGTCTTTCACTTGGTTCTATCTTCCAAGTATAACCCTGACATAACAAACAACAAGGATCCAAATCTCCATTAAATTATCTGTTCTTTCCTTTACTGAATACAGAATTGTTGTTTTGGCTAGAATTAGTCAGGCACAGTTAGTACAATAACACTCAGTGCCTTCCTGTGTAGCACCTGCTGCATGTTATTTATTTCTTGTTAACGACATAGTACAACAAATTGTGTCTTTTAACAGCTTATTGAATAGAGGAGGAAAAAGTGATGGCAGTGGGATTGTTGATAACATTCAATGGTGTCAATACATTTCTTTTCAAATAATCAACTAGTAAATTTGCAATAATCCCATTTGTTTCTCTGGAAAATGTCTCTGACACACAATTTCCAATGACCTTGAGCCGAGAACAGCATGAGTGGAGTAAGTATGAGAAATGACCCATGGGTTTAACATATTAGCAAAGGTGATTTTAATTGGATAAATGTAAGACAGGGGAACAAATCAATAATTCTTTTCAAAAAACTTAAAAATGTTAAGATTGGCCAGGTACAGTGGCTCATGCCTGTAATCCCAGCACTTTGGGAGGCTGAGGCAGGCAGATCATGAGGTCAAGAGATCGAAAACATCCTGGCCAACATGGTGAAACCTCCTCTCTACTAAAAAATACAAAAATTAGCTGGGCGTGGTGCTGCTCACCTGTAGTCCCAGCTACTCGGGAGGCTGAGGCAGGAGAATTGCTTGAACCTGGGAGGCAGAGGCTGCAGTGAGCTGAGATTGTGCCACTGCACTCTAGCCTGGCACCTGGCGACAGAGCAAAACTTTGTCTCAAAACAAAAAAGGAAAGTTAAGATAGTATATTCAGTTGTTAGATTTCCATACATCATCTAGAGTTCTTTGGATTTAACAATATGGTTAAATAAAACACCATCAAGAAAACACAATCTATACTAGCAACTTTCCAGGGCACTATCGTGTCACTGGAACATCTTCTAGAATAGGACAGGTGCCTTAAGATCTTCTCAATTGATGTGGGCACACATTTGACAATTTTCCTCCTTCATCCATTAATTCAGTTTCACTGATGAGTAAGATCCACCAAACAGTGTTTGAATAAAGTACAGGGCAGTGGCTACTAATTTTTTCATCTGCGCATTTTGTTTTATTATGTTAGAGACTCTAATTGAACTTTGTTTCAAGCTATTAACCTATGACAGAAGACTGTGGAGATAAGATTTCACTGACATATAGAACAAAGAAAAAGAAAGGGCGTGAAAATTACAATGACAAGGTTGCCTTAGCAGACTTGAGGTGGTAAAATGAAATCCCTGACTAATAGGCCTGGCTAACATAGGAAGGGTAAGCAAGTGAAAGGGGAAGACAATCTCAGATTGAATCCATAATAGTTACACACTGTTATTGCAAAGTTCAAATTGCAAAGCAAATTAAAGTGTGCCTCTAATTGTTGTAACTTGCAAAAGAGGTTCACATATAAGGAATGAATTAAGAAACACTGAGTAAATTGTGGATGCTATCTATGAGCACCCAATTTTTGTTTGAGAAAAGGCTAAAATCTTAGCTTTACATTTAATGAATTATTCAGTCTTCTTGGCTTTCAGGATCTCAAACACCTTCAGTAGTAATTGTTTTCTCAATATCTTTTTTTTTTAAGAGCCAAGGTCTCATTCTCTTGCCCAGTGTGGAGCATAATGGCACAATCATAGCTTACTTTAGCCTCTCACTCTTGGGTTCAAGTGATTTTCCCACTTCAGCCTCCCAAGTAGCTAGTGCTACAGTCATATGCTACCATGCCCAGATAATATTTTTATGTTTGCAGAGATGGGGGTTCTCACTATGTTGCCCAGGTTCGTCTTGACCTTCTGGCCTCAATGATTGCCCTGACTTGGCCTCCCAAAATCAGTATCTGAAATCACACTTGAACTGAAAAGAATAAAGTATAAAAGCTTTATAAAATTGTTTAACTTATGAAAGAACTGTACCTGGAACTTTATATAACAACATCATATGAACAAACCAATCTTTTGTATCAAAATTATGTTCTGACTGATCATTTGAGTGGTATTTCTCAAATATGGGAGAAAGAATACATGCAAGATGGAGTGGAGATGTGAGTTTAGAGTAGCTCATTAACACAGTCTTCTTCCTGAAAAACAATGCCGATGTTTTCCTTCCCAGCCAGCATAGGTGACGACTTCTGATGAGACAAAAATTGTTAAAGGAAGTCTCAGAGGTTTAAAGCTGGAAAAATAAAGCTGTGCAAGTATTGTTTTCCCAGAATAAGCCAGGAGGGTATAAAAAGTTTTGAGCCTATTTTATAAACAAGTTTTGAATCTCTTTATTCTAAAAATGTAATAAATTCAAATGTATCCTCATGTAAATAGTAGATAGAATTTTATCTATGTTACTGGTTGGCTCATTGTGAACATACATGCAAGAAAGTTTATGGAATGTATGTCACTAATGGAACTGAAAAACTTACAGGTTGAGATGTACAGAAATTAGAAAAGATTGCCACAATAAAATCAGTTTAAAAATTCCATAACAAAATGACTAATATTAGGTTTAATTATTTATTTAAGTGGTAAGAAACAGTATCTACAGATTTTATTCATGCAAAAGCCAAAAATTCATTTTCCCATTGGAGAGGACACTATAATAATCTAGAGGTAACTTCTGGAAAACTAAATGCACAGCTATAAAAGATCATAGAAACCTGACACTATACAGATTGAATTTGAAAAAAACCTCTAAAAATTTACTATAAAATATTGACTTTTAAGGAAAAATTTAAGTAATTGTAGTATCTATGGCATTTAGAGAATGCTTGGTGATATCATTATCAATTACTTTTATACAGTTTAACTACAAGCAATGATTAACTCAAAGTTCATGATGATGGCAATATCTACTATTCTGCTATCCCATCAATACAAGCCAATGAGGAGTGTGTGAGCCATTTCTGGCCTCAGCAACAGAAAGAGTCCCCTTTCAGAAGTATCTCTACCAAATGCAGATAAGCTCAGATTAAGTCAGAGCACTGGCCTATCTTGAAGACAGTATTATGTTCCAATATAACAGCTAGGTTTTATGTTCAATTGTTTTATTCCAGGACAGCCACACAACTTGGAACCTTGGTCACCAGAAAATGCAATTCCATACTGCTTTTGTTTCACCCAAGCAGCATACTATCCTGTCATGTTTGAAATATTATTTTGAATTATTCAGATCATCACTTGGGAATAGTCTCTAAGTCTCTATATAAAAAGACTACTATTAAGAAAAAGAGGCACGGTATATCATTTACTGAAAAATGAAGGCAGCCATTATTTTGGTCCTTCTGATAATGTAATTTATATCACTAGTAGCTGAAAAATTCATTTCACTGCCTCTATCTTACCTTATCTGCTGAATCAAAGGTGAACTTGCCACCATAGCACATTTGTTTAAGGTTTATATTGTCAGTTTTTCATCTAAATCCTCATGTGAATAAAAAACAAATAAATGATTTAAACCCATTTTGTAGGCAGCCACAGTGGCTCATGCCTGTAATCCCAGCACTTTGGGAGGCCGAGGTGGGTGGTCACTTGAGGTCAGGAGTTTGAGACCAGCGTTGCCAACATGGTGAAACCCCATTTCTACTACAACTACAAAAATTAGCCAGCTGTGGTGGTGCATGCCTGCAATTTCAGCTACTTGGGAGGATAAGGCAGGAGAGTCACTTGAACATGGGTGGTGGAGGTTACAGTAAGCTGAGATCATGCCACTGCACTCCAGCCTGAGTGACAGCAAGACTCCATCTCAATAAAGAAAGAAATAAACAAATAAACCCATTTTGCTTTTCAGGACATTTCAATGAAACCATGCCAAATCTGTAAACCAGTAGCTAAATATATTGTGAAATACCATTACATAAAATATGTATTTGATAAACTTCAACTTGCACATAAACTATATGCAGTATCACCTCAACTCTAAAGTAATTATTCCAATTTCCCAATCATTTTATGTTATCGTATTCAGAGTATGTGAATTAATGGTAATTTTCTGATAGGGAAAGCATTCAGAGTAAGTTTTTCTCAGTGCCAAAAAGTACAGAAAGCAGCTTTGGTATCATCATAAACAATTTAAGAATCATTCCTCCCTGACTTTTTTCACAAGTTAGGAAATTAATTTTTTCCCCTCATACTTTAGAATACCTTCCTTACAAACATTTTAAAGGAAACACAGTAGTAAACCTTTGCTCTTGGGATAGTCAAAGATGTCTCAGACATGATATAAAACACAGAAACTATGAAAGAAAAAAATTGATAGGCTGGATTTTACATAAACTCCAATTATTTGCATTTCAAAAGGCAATGTTAAAAAATGAAAAGACAAGTCAAGGAAGGTGAGAATATATTTGCAATGCATGCATCACACAAAGAACTGGTAATCAGAAAAAATTAAAAAAAACAACAAACCAAGTCCTAACAAGCCAATAATCAAACAACCCAATCAAAATGGGCAAAATATTTAATCAATAAGGTTGATTACAAACAAGAAGTATCCTTCTTAAGTCACTGCTCAAAAACTATGTAAATAAACGGGACTGTGGATACTTCCAGAACATTATTCTATTGGGGAAGTATTCAAAAGTATACATGACATCTAGAGAAACAGAATAATGTGAAATGTGAAATAATTCATGCAAAATGTGTCTTCTAAAGATTATAAAAACAAAAAAGTCAAAGGATTAAAAATAATAAGAGAAGTTGGGTGTGGTGGCTCACACCTGTAATCCCAGCACTTTGGGAGGTCAAGGCAGGCCAGTCACCTGAGGTCAGGAATTTGAAACCAGCCTGGCTAACATGGTGAAACCGTGTCTCTGCTAAAAATAAAAAATTACCTGGGTATGTTGGTGAGTTCCTGTAATCCCAGCTACTTGGGAGGCTGAGATAGGAAAATTGCTTGAGCCTTGGAGGCAGAGGTTGCAGTGAGCTGAAATAGTGCCACTGCACTCCAGTCTGAGTGACAGAGTGATATTCTGTCTCAAATAATGATGATGATAATAATAGAAGCATATCAGAATTTATATTATTTAATATTCCAAAGGATTAGAAATACCCTAAAAAACATTATAAATTTGATTACCTGATATACAACATCAATGAAATCGATAAAAAAATCAAATGATCCAAAATTGCCACAAAATTGAGGTAAGGTAAAGAAGAATCCTGGAAGTACTGAGTTAAAATTAACAACCCTAAGTGGAACAAATAAAAAGTAGTTGGGACAAGCATTTCATCATTTATACTGTTCCTGTGGCACTGTACCTAAATCTGTTACTACTGGATACCTAATAATTCTCTTCTCTAATCCTTCTAACCAAATTTTGTTTCTTCTTCCCAGACTATGTTATGCCTCATAACAAGCTCTTTACAGTTTACCTCAAACAGAACCAACATTTGAGTATCTTTGGGGCACCAACTCTATTATTTTTACTATGCATGTATTAGTTAATAAATACTTTTTATGTTATTAGTGTGTTTTAGATTATAGTCCAAGGAAGATTGATTTAGTTGCTAACACTATTTAGACCCTCCGAATGTACCTCATTTGTAAATACACTAAAAGCGAAAGGGAATTCATTTTATTCAAAAAAGTGGAAGTAGAAATACTTTTGGTCTTTATGGGCTACAGAGAATTTTAACAAACTGCCACTTACACATTACTTAATTTTAAAGTGGAGAAAGCCAGCGCTTCTTTATGGGGAAAAACAAAAACAAAAAACAAAACAGCCCTAGTGTTTCAGTGGTGTTTAGTGGCAGTGTGTTTCATTCAGTCTAAGCTAAAGTTCCCTAAGGAAGGGTGTAAAAGGAGTTCTTGCATCTTTAACCTAAGAGGATGAAGACCTTGATATGACGAAAGGACAAAGCTAAGATTACAGGGGAGAGAAAAGATTGGAAAACAATCAATGTGTTGATGCCAGCTTAGAGAGGGTCACTGAGAGATCAGCTTTACCTGCATCTGTTCCTTAATTAAAATGAGAAAGATGACAGTGTCCACTACTCATCACTATGGTAACATTTAAATATCAGGCAATTTTGTCCAGCAGACCACTCAAAAGCAAAGCCAAGTGAATGGATAAGTAAATTCATACAGTGTATGGGCTGAAAATATGTGTGGCAGAGCTTCAAATAAAGTTTTAAAGTTAAGTCAGGTATTGATTTTCTTCAGGCATCTTGGAAATTAGAAATATTAAAGAGAACTTGCTAATGAAAAACACAATAGAATAACGTATTTGTGAAGGGGAACTCTTTTAAAAGAGCTTTTGAACAGATTTCCATTGTCTCTCTGTTGTATTACATTATCTTCTGCCTATCACCATTTCAGTGATCCAAGATACGTCCACCTTCATTGTCTTTGATTTCCATTGTTCACTTTGTTCCATTTTTATTCTGCAGAAATATATTTCACTTACACTAATTATTGTTTGTGGATGTTTTTTGTTAATTATAGTTTTTCCATCCCTTTCTTCTATTTTCTATCTCCTCATTTAATTCATGCATCATTCCTGTCATCAAGAAATGTTCACTGCTGAAAAATGTAGTTTTGTTTTCAATAAATCAAGCAATACCTACAGAACTCATTTCTGAATGATGTACTGTGACGTATCATTGATTAGCCCATCACACACATTACATTGTTGACTTCTGTCAAGTTAACTCTCTCTAGTTATTTGTTCTATAAGTATCTCTATAAGCACATAAAATAAGAAAAAGTTTAAAATGACATTAATGACACCTATTAGCAAATTAAGAAATTCGATTTTTACAAGTGGAACAGATATTTGTTTTATATTTTACCTGGCTTTTCATAATATCAGAAAAATTCTCAAACACGACTCTGACATGCTGTATTTGCAAAAATGCATCTTATTAACAGAGTTCTCTCCTCCACCAGTGTTTAAGTCCTTTATGAAGAAACAGGCTGTTTTCCTATTCAAACAGTATGTTTCTCAGCACAGAACCAGTTCTGTGAACCATCAAGTTATTGTACAATGAAGTGAAAGAAATAACACTGTTTGCTTAGGCAATATAATGTTCTACTGATATTGAGTTCATTATACGGTCATCATGAATATGATTTTTACTTAAAGGAGGTTTCTAGCTCTTTGTAACTAGCAATATTTGAAGTGTTTGCCACATCACAGGTATTTATTCTGCTTCTCCTATTTCCAATATTCTGAATAGTGGCATATTTGAAATCTGCAGGCCTAACATTGTAATAACATTTTACAAAATCCAAATGAATCTTTATTTTTAAAGTTTCTTATCAGGTACTATAAATAGATACCTTATATGTCTTATTTTGAGAGTATGTCTTTAAAGAGTAATCAATTTTTATATCATCAATTTCTTTCACTTGTTATTCTTGCTTTAACAAATCTAACTTGAGATCACATATACAGCAGCAGGTTACACTATTTTTGAACTGTTAGCCAATTTAAGTGAAAAAACACAAAATAATTGGTAAAAGTCCTTTTCTTTAAATAGTGTTTTGAGAAACTACAAAAGCATCATACCAACTTTTATTTAAGATATTTATCTTTATCTAACTTTAAAGAATTATGCACTTCTACCACTTTCTGCCTCATTAAGACTTCCTAAAAAGGTAATTTAACCACTTGGAGTTCCTTTATTAAAAATAGTAAAGACAGTTTTGATCTTGTAAAACACTTCTGAAAGTGAGAAACAAGTAACAAAGTTTCACCCACCATCACCTGCTTCTTTATGCAAATATCGAAGCTAGCTGCATCTCATATCCACTAGGGGGATCATTACACAGTAAAAATAGATTGGTCTCTTTATAGGTGTTTTACTTTCCCACTTAATAGCACAAAGAAGAAAATTAGTTTTAAACAACAACAACAAAAATCATTTCAACAAAACTACTGGTAAAATATTTTTAAAATATTAGATGTCAAAAATATTTTCATTTATTTTTAAAAGCTATTATTTTAAAGTCCACATTTGGAAACTAAGCCTACAGTCCATGTCCTAGTTTCCAAAAAGTAACGACAGAAGCAGAGTCTTTGCAAAACATACGTCCACAAATTCAAATATGCTATGGCCATTAAATTTACTTTAATGCTAATTTCATTACAATTTTTTTCTGATGTCAGATTGTCAGAATAATGATTAGGTCTCAACATTGATTTTGGAGGACACATTCAGATTATAGCAATGATGCTCACATTTTTAATAAAAAAAAAAACTTACCAAGTCCTCGACTGCATCCCTTTGCCCATAAGAAGTTACCACTTACCAGTGGTCCTTCAACAGCTGTGGTCTATGGATTACTCAAGCAAGAAAATAGAACTAAGCATTCTATAGATCGACTATCTTGTCCCATTCTCTTGCCAATGCCAATAAAGCTTTCAAACATTCGTGACAAACCTACCCTTGCTCTAAAGAAAACTAATGAATTGCTATCATGTAACATTACAAAAGTCATAGAGAACAACTACAATGCAGTCACCTTTACTAACTACCGACCATTAATCTAGATTATGACCATCTCTCATTTAGTTTTGTATAGTCAACCTAAGTCCTACATCAAATACTTGGTAAAAGTTTGATAAACAAATGGATGACTGATCTGGAAGGGACAATGACAACCACTGATATCATTATGATCCAAATATATAGGGAAATGCTGCATTTTTAAATATCTCTCTAAATAATGTATTAGAAGTGCCTCATGGATGAACATTATTTTCCTAATTAAGAAGGTATGGATTTAAAGAATCCTGATGACCTAATTCTCAAATTTTACACTAAGTCAGGCTTTCTTGACTTTAGCATTAATAATTTGGGTCCAACATGTCTTTATTGTGAGAGACTGTGATATGCATTGCAGGAAGTATGGCAGCATCTCTGGCCTCTCTAAACAGTAGATGCCAATAGCATCCCCCAATTGGGAAAAGCAAAAATGTCTCTAGGCAATGCCAAACGTCCCACGAAAGGTAAAAATTACCCCCATTGAAAGCATTGCTCTAAGCAAACCACATTTCTAAACTTGAATCACCAAGGAAAATCTGGAAAAGGCTTCAGAGAATATCTTACACGTTACCTAGCACCTATCAAAGGGTAAAGTTCACAGTCATCATGTATACTTATGTTTCAAGGAATGAAGAATTTAAACAATGCATCCTATGAGTGATGAATCAGACTAGTCAACACTGTCAGATCTTGTGCTTACCAAGTCTAAGTAAAACAATTACCAAAAATAAAAGTCATGCTCTAGTATCATTCAAAACTGAATTGAAAGGTAATACTGTTATCAGTTATTGCAATACCTAAAAAATTTGTTCATATCATTAAGAAATAAATATGTTATCTATCTTGTTTAGCTCAAAGTCGATGTTTCTCAAATCCATATATTTTAAAATCAGAAATTCCAGTAATTCACATTGTAGGCTGACTTCAATCTCTACTGATTCTTAAAACCATGATGTTTCTTATGTGTGAACCATTAATCAAGTTTTTAATTTTTAAAAAAAGATTTGTCATCAAATTTTTCAAAGCTGAAAAAAATACTACCATTAAACCTTGGAATTCTTCATGGCAATTCTTCAAATGTGTGTTGACTCATGAGGCCCTCAAAAACTTTCCATTTCCTTTACTATTCACAACTTCAATCATTACAAATTGTTTTTCCTTGACCTTTAATAATTTCAGGTTAATTTATTATAGATAGTTTCTGCCTCTCTACATTCCTTCTTAATGGAAGAATCTCTATTTCATTCAGATTTTGTAAAGGATCTCAACATCACCAAGAACGGTGAGAGAGTAACGGTGGTGTTTTTCTGTGTACGAAGTAGCCAAGCTTATCCCCTATTAGGACAAACAGCCAAATAATGAACAAGGAACCAACAGCAAAATATTAATACCTCCAAAGCTATGCATACCATTACTTTGCCACCAAAATGCATGCAAAAATTTTAAGATGCTTAAACAGTTTTGCTATTAGAATGGATAAAAACATCATCATCAAGAGCCACTCAAAGAAACTGGAACACTTGATAATCTAAGATCAGGGTCTGGCAAACTGTAGCCCATATGCCAAATCCAGCCTGTCATCTATTTCCCTCAATAAAGTTTTATGGAAACAGGGCCATGGTTATCCATTTATGTATTATATATAGCTACATTCATGCTGTAAATGCCAGAGTTACAGTGGTTCCAACAGAAATGGTCTAGCCTTCAAAACCTAAAATGTTTACTCTCTGCCCCTTTATTCTCTGTTGAGCCTATTGGAGAACATCCAAGTAGGCATCAAGTAGAGAACAGGTAGATGGAATGTGATTGCAGGGATACAGAACACTTCAAGGTTCTTTCTCTTCCTTTATTTTTTTTTTATAAGGCAGGTTCTCACTCTGTTGTCCAGGCTGGAATACAGTGGCACAATCATGGCTCACTGCAGACTCGACTTCCTGGGCTCAAATCATCATCCCACTTTAGCCTCCTGAGTAGCTGGGACTACAGGCATGTGCTACTGCCTAGCTATTTTTTCTTTCTTTTTTTTAAGAGAAGGGATTTTGCCATGTTGCCCAGGCTGGTTTCAAACTCCTGGGCTCAAGCAATCTGCCTACCCATCTTGGCCTCCCAAAGCGCTGGAGCTCCAGGCATGAGCCTCCATGACTGGCCTTAGGCACTTATTTCCTAATCATTGGTCTTAGAACACATCAATGGAAAGAACTTTATTTAGGGTTCTATTTTTTTCAAAATGTGGAAGTTTATTCTTAGGTTCCGTATAAAGACTCAAAGCCATAAAATATTTCATATTACACTTCTGATACTGGTTCCCAACCGTATCAGAACAAAGTGCTAATTTTTAAATAACAATTTTTATTGTCCCTTTATTATTCTGAAAGTCATAAATTATGTAAACTGTTCGGGCACTTATGTCAACAAAATGAATGTAATGTCTTACCTGTAATATGAAGTAGGAAATTAAAAGGAATTAACTTATATATTTATCTCAATATGTAAATGTGCAGCATATCTACTCTGGAAGAGAAATGATCAACTCAGATACTTGCAATTGTATGTAGAATCATTAAAAAAAAGAGCTATAACTGCAGATTGATATAACAAAGTTGTTTTCTGGTAACTCAAGAACTAAATGATATTTTGAAATGGTGAACAACCCTTGGTAAAGTTCAGGAAAAAAACAAAGCACAATATTTATTTGTTTTAACATTTGTGTTGCATTTCTGAAAAAAAATCATTGTTGAATTTTACAAAAATGCTTTGTTTTGATAAATGGTACAAAGGCCTTTGGCTCAAATAATCATAAACAACATAAAATCTTTATTATTATGCTGTGATACCCAAGGCTCTGGTTTAAGGTTATAAATATTCTTCTTCAATCTTTCAGAGACACCATAACTACAATAATAAATAGTAACAAAGATAAAAAGGTTAAAAATGAAGAGTATGGGGTGTAATTGTCAGTGGATATAATGTTTTCAACAGATTTCTGGACAATGAAAGGTGCAAGAGAAAGAATGACAAAGCAGAACCTAGAAGGCTGAAACGTGGAAGAGCCAAGGAAGGTGAAAACTGAAAAAGCAACTGGGCACCCTGTTATCTGTTATACTTAAGGAAGGTTCAAGACTTGGAAATGCTAGCTAATGGAAGCCACAGAGGAAATCCTAGAGGGAAAACTTGGCAGTTAATAGAATCAGATACACTCCCGTTCATTTTACCACTGCATGCATGCTCCCTGGAATTCAGTAATACAGTAAACTCCCTCACAAAACAATGTAAGAGTTTTGTTAATGAAATTGGCAATCCTCCTATAAGAGACCTCTCTATTTCGAAGGACTGCGGAGAATTTAGAATTATGGCTATCACCTGACCCATCTCCCTAAGTGAAGTCTGCCCGTTTTAAGCTCTGTCCAGATACACAGACATCACACTCTGCAAGTTTATACAGGCAATCAAGAATTACCAAACATTTGTGGAAATATTTCAGCATGAAAGGAGAGACAAATTTTCAAAAAAAAGAAAATACTGGGAGAAGCAGATAATACAGGGAAGGGAATTTTTTGAAAAAGAAATTTCAAAATATTCAGAGACATAAAAGATGAGCATGGTTGTTCATGTCTGAAATCTCAGCACTTTAGAAGGCTGAAGCGGGCAGATCGCTTGAGCTCAGGAATTTCAGACCAGCCTGGACAACATGGCGAAACCCCATCTGTACAGAAAAAAAAAATACAAAAATTAGCTGAGCATGGTGGTATGCACCTGGAATCCCAGCTAGTTGGGAGGCAGAGGTAGGAGGATTGCATGAGCCAGGAGGCAGATGTTGCAGTGAGCTAAGATTGCACCACTGCACTCCCGCCTAGGTGACAGGGCAAGACCTCATCTCCAAAAAAATAAAGTACCCTTAGACCAGAGAAAAATCAACATACATACATATCATTGATCTGGGGGCACAATCGCAAGCCTCCCATAGCAAGTCAAAAAAAAAAAAAAAAAAAAAAAAAATTAACAGACTTGAAAAAATATTGAATTTAGAAAATAATATTCTGGCTGAGCATGGGAGTTCATGCCTGTGATCCCAGCACTTTGGTAGGCCACGGTGGGAGGATCAAGGATCTTTTGAAGCCAGTTCAAGATAAGCCTGGGCAACCCAGCCAGATTCCAAACAAAATATTTAACTGGACATGGTGGTATGTGCCTATAGTCCTAGCTACTGGGGAAGCTGGGGTGGGATGATCCCTTGAGCCCAGGAGTTCAAGACTGCAGTAAGCTATGACTAGGCCACTGCATTCCCGCCTGCTTGACAGAGTGAGACCCTGTCTCTAAATAAGTAAATAGAGTAAAATAATATTCTGTGAAAATGAAGTATCAAAAAAGAAGCATACTTAAAAATTGAAAACAGATGTGATAAAAAATTTGTAAGTTTCAAAGATAGGCTTGAACATTTAATTGAACAAAAAGAGAATGTATAAAGAGAAAAGTTCTAAAAAAATCAATACAAAATGTTTAATATAAAAAAAGAGAAAAGAGAAAACATAGTGGCAGAAAGTAAAGTAGATGAACATAACCAAAGTAGAAGGCATCACCATTCTTAATAAAACAACACACAGATTAGAGGCAGAGTCTTATTGTTCAAAACATAAACAAGAACAAGAACAAAAACAAAACCAACTATCAATTAGAGAAAGAACTAGTCTTGATAGATCTTTGTGAAATTTTGAAAAGCTGAAATGGTTATCAACTTGGAACTCTATATACCACTAAATTATAGAAGTCAGTGTTTGAGCAGAATGAGATCATTATGACACATAAAATCTCAGAAATTTGTGTTCCTTGCAAAGTTTCTTGGTAAGTTACTTGAAGATGTACGCTGATAAGCTCTATAGCAACCCTGAAAACCACCAGAATAGAGCAGTCCAAAGGAGAGTCCAGAAATGGAAGACCCCAAGCGAAAACAACAGCCTTCCCTTTGGGGGAAGGGAAGTATATTTACTAGAAAAACTGAGATGCCAGAAAGTGTGAGAAAAATTGAAGATTTGATAAAGGCAAAGATTGCCGAAAAATAAAATAAAATAAAATAGGAAAAGAAAGTAATTACAAACTTCATCATGAAAACAAAGAACTGCTCAAAAAGATTATATACATGCTGCAGTGAAAACTTGCATAGTCATAACAATGTAAATAGTGTTTAAGATCTTTGACATTTAAAATCAACGTGTAAATCATTGGAGATTTAATTGTGTTTTCAGAACATCATTATGTATTTTAGATCAGAATGCAAATGTTACTGTTTTTGACATTGTTAACATAAAAGTCAAGACAACAGAAACTGGAAAGTAGGAGTATAGAAACCAAAGCCAAAGTAAAGGATGGGGATGCTAATGCCCTCCTAGAAGAAAATAGAACATGAAGAGACATAATTAACAGCAATATTAATTAAAGGTGTATACACAGATTCCTAAATTTAAAAGATAATTGAGAAGCAAAGTAGAGTAATATAACTATCAAAAGATGTGGCGGAAAAGGGGTGATAAAACCTTCCAAGTGAGTTCAATCATCTTCCTTCATAGCAGAGGATGTCTAAAATACCTAAATTTGATCAATCAAGGAACTGTGGTATATACACAGTATTAACAACAGAGATTGTGAACATTTATTTGGCATAAACACTATTGGCAGTCTGGTGAAGCCTTTGAAACAGTCCTCAAAATAGTATTTTAAATGCATAAAACAAAATATATAAAATTACAGAGGAAATCAGTTCTATTAAAACACAAAAATATTAAACAAATATAGAAATGATATAGCAACAGTCTTCTTTATTAATGCATTAAATGACAAGACCTAATTTGGAAGTAGAGATGAGAAAAGATAATATCTCAAGACACATTTTTGTAAAAAACTTAAGGTTACATGAAAATATTTCTCAATTCTTTTTTTCCTTAACCTTCCCATAGTAGTCTCAGAAATTATTTCAAGTTATTTCAGAATTCTGTCACTGGCATCGTCACGCCACTGTTGATGTTATTATGGATTGTTGCCTATGCTAGATTTCAATTTACAGATTAATGAAAATAAAGATGTAACTCTTTTTTTTCCCTAAGCACACAAATCTTCTGAATTTTATTCATGGATTCCTGATTTAGAAGTATGGAGAAGAAATCATTATAAGAAATGTAAATGCTTGTGTTTGAGAAATGCCATAGGGCTTATGGATGTGGTAAGGTACTGCTGCTCCGTATTGTTTAATTTTTCTAACCATATGCATGTATTATTTTGATGACAGTATTTAAAATACTTGAAAACTTTAATTGCCATATATAATGTAATACATATATGCATAAATATTTATGTGTATGTATGTAATAATATAATGTAAAACATTGGGCCCTATATTTCTAAAACCTTATTCAATTATCTAAACACACACACACACACACACACACACACACACACACACACACACAAATCTGCACAGCAAGGAAAACAAGAGAATCAAGGGCCCACCCATGAGTTGAGAGAAAATATTTGCAAACCATAATCAGATAAGAGACTAATATCCAAAATATAGAAGGAATTCAAATAACTCAACAATAAATCCCCAATTAAAAAATGATCAAAGGATCTGACCAGATATTTCTCAAAGGAAGAGATATGAATGGCCAACAGACATATTTTTAAATGTTCAACATTACTAATCATTAGGGAAATGTAAATTTAAACCACACTGAGATATCACCTCACACCTATTAGAGGGGCTGCCATCCATAATACAAATGGTAAGTGTTGGTGAGGAATTGGAGAAAAGGGAATCCTTGTACACTGCTGGTGGGAATATAAATTAATACAGCCATTTTGGAGAACAGCATGGAGGTTCCTCAAAAAACTAAAACTATATTTACTATATGATCTAGCAGTCCCACTTCTGGATATGTATGTAAAGGAGTTGAAATCAC
Organism: Cebus imitator; assembly: GCF_001604975.1. Classification (NCBI taxonomy): domain Eukaryota; kingdom Metazoa; phylum Chordata; class Mammalia; order Primates; family Cebidae; genus Cebus; species Cebus imitator. The sequence goes on from NW_016107340.1 coordinate 9,875,703, forward strand.
TGCCAAAGGAGTATCTGTGCTCTCATGTTCATTTCAGCACTCTTTGCAGAAGCCAAGATATGAAAGCAACCTAAGTGTTCATTCACAGGTAAAAGGATAAAGAAAATATGGTATTATACACAGCAGAATACAATCCAGCATTAGAATAGAAGGAAATTCTTTCATGACCACCTGAATGGAACTGGAGGATATTATGCTAAGTGAAATAAGACAGGCACAGAAAAACAAATACTCTACGATCTCACTTACATGTGGAATCTAAAACAATCAATCTCCTTTGGGAGGTCAAGGTGGGTGGAGCACTTGAGGCCAGGGGTTCAAGACCAACCTGGCCAACATGGTGAAACCCTGTCTCTACTAAAAAAAATTAGCTGGAATGGTGGTGGGTGCTTGTAACCCAAGCTACTTGGAGGTCAAGGCAGGAGGATTGCTTGAACCTGGGAGGCAGAGGTTGCTGTAAGCCGAGATCCTGTCACTGCCCTCCAGCTTGGGTGACAGAGTGAGACTCCATCTCAAAAAAAAAAAAAAAAAAAAATCAGTCCAGGCGAGGTGGCTCATGCTTATAATCCCAGCACTTTGGGAGCCAGAGGTAGACAGATCAAGAGGTCAGGAGTTTAAGACCAGACTGGCCAACATGGTGAAACCCCACCTCTACTAAAAAATACAAAAATTATCTGGGCATGGTGGCTCATGCCTGTAATCCCAGCTACTTGGGAGTCAGAGGTAGAATTGCTTGAACCGGGACCCAGAAGGCAGAGGTTGCAGTGAGCCGAGATAGCTCCACTGCACTCCAGCCTGGGCTATGGGGCGAGACTTCATCACATACACACACACACACACACACACACACACACACACACACACACACACACAGTCAGTCTCACAGAAACAGAGAGTAGAAAGGTGGTTGCCAGAGACTGAGGGTTGGGAAGGGATGAAGAAAAGGGAGGTGTTTATCAAAGGGTACAAGGTTTTAATTAGACTGGAGGAATAACGTTTAGTATCTTTTGCACTGCACAGTGACCAGTTAATTATGATTGTATATATCCAAATTGCTAAAAGAATAGATTATTAACATCCTCACTACAAAAACATAAGTTGGTGAGGTGATGAATATGTTAATTAGCTTAATTCGGTTTTTCTACTATCTACAATGTATACACACATTAAACATCACATTGTACCCCATAAATATACACAATTATTATTTGTCAATTAAAAATAAAGGAATAAAATAGAAACGCAAAATTCTTAGGACGTTACTTGCCTTGAAATCACTGACAGACAGTTCTCATAGACAAGAAACTACTAAAGATCATTAAACATCTTGATAACATCAAAATAATACTACGAGATTACTCGACATGATCATACATCTTTTAAAGAAAGCCTAGGAAATCTCTATTCATTGGTAATTGTAATTATTCCATTGTAGGCAGGAAAATTCATCTGCAGATGAAAGCAGGCATCATAGTCTTGGTCAAACTTTAAAAAGCTTCAAGTAAAATAGAATCTAACTGACCTACATTATTCCTTAATCAAGGCATCTATAGTGTCAAGGAGAGTAACAACAGGAGAATATACCAATACCAAAATAAAGTTACTGTAAATAGGCATTTGGCAGATAATATGAGAACAACTTTACACAAATGTGTTCTATTAATACCAGCAGTAACTGAGATTATGTAAGTAAATATTCTCTACAGACAGGAAACACAAGCACTAAAAATCTTGGAGAGTTTTGGTCTCGGTCATAAAATATATTAATGATACATCTTTAGAAGTATTCCTTAACTATTCTGCATCTGTATCCCCATGTAAAAAAAGAGGGATAATTTTTTTAATATTTGGTCACATACAATTGCAAAAATTCTGCCTTTATGATTCAAATTTCAGTTAGCATTTTCTTATTAGCATAGACACTAAAGGAGCATTAGGTTGTCTAAAGGGAATATGCTCTCAGGAACTCTTAGGACAGCGAGTACAGTTTGGGAAAACTTCCTCTGGATGATTAATGCTCCGTATAAAATAAAGAATCTAAAATTCCTTAGTCTTCTTAGTGAACAAAACATTAAGTAGAATTTTCCCATTTTATACAAAAACTTTTTGTATCACTAGCACTATTCTCACCATCAACATTAGGAGAAAAATCACTTAAAAATAAGAGGCATTATACTGGGTATGCCTCCCACATGACTGGCTGCTTTACACTTGAGGCTACATTTTACTTTTCACATTTTGTAAAATGAAGGCAAATTCTTAAAAATATCTCTGAACTTGGCAAGAATCATACCTTAAATGTAATTATGTAAAGCCATAATTTATGGAGTACCTCTATTTAACAATCTATGTCACTCAACTTACCCTAATTTTACACTGAAATAGGTAATAAGATATTAGAGAATATTAAAAATAAATTTCCTTTAATTATGAGTAATTATTTCATTGAATTTTAAAAACCTATTACTTTTTCATTTTAATGTATTATTAAAGAATAATTTACACAGAAAAAAGGATACAGGTCATAATGCACAGCTCAATATCTGTAACCAATACATCTATGAAATCCTGTAGTCAGATCAAGAAATAAAGCACTACCAGTACTCCAAAAGCCTCTCTTCTTTTATTCCTTTCAAGAGTAACAACTATCCTTAATTTATAAATAGTAAAGATGAGCTTGGCAATTATTGTACTCTGTAAAAGCGAAATTATACATTATATATACTATTTTGTGTTTCACTCATGCACTCATTGTTATGCTTGTTAAATTCATATATAGTTGCGTGCAGTCATAGATCACACATTTTTATTGCTGTATAGTTTTCCATTTTAAGAATAAACCACTATTTATGCACTCTGTATTTGTTGGGCATTTGGATAGTTTCTTGTTTTGGGCTACTATGAACAGTGATACTCTGACCATTCTAGTACGTATCTTTCGGTGAGCATATGTATGTATTTCTGTTGGATATACACTCAGAAGTGGAATTGGAGTCACAGACACACATTCATATGTTCAACTTTAGTAGATACTGCTAAACGATTTCCTGAGTGGTTATGCCAACTCACAGTCTCACCAGCTAGTTCCAGTTTCTCCATATCCTCACCACACTATACGTTTTGTTTAAAAGGCCTATTATTTTTAATTAAGCAAATATTCCTTGAGTATTTACTAAATGTTAGCTACTTTACACTGGCTGTCTTGTTCAATACCGAAAGTGATAAAAATCCAGAGAGCAAAGTGCTTTTAGTATCCAGAATACATTTTGAACTTTCTTTCAGAACTATTGAGCTCACCATCTCCTAAACAACAGAAGGCAAAATGTTTTTATTTGGAAGGAAATGGAGGATATTGTTATAAATTTGAAGGAAATGGAGGATATTATTACAAACTTTGATATAGACCTCAAAAATAAAGCATTCAATATTCCTTGATATCCCAGTCAATATCATGGGTACCAATCTACTGGTGATCTTATGGCTAAATATATATGATTAATTGAAAGCAAGGAAAATACAATATATCTGTAAATTTTCCATATGGCAGAGAATTCAAATGGATGATCTTACTCAGGGTTATGTTTTGTTTAGTCTTGACTGATTTATCCACCTTTTTTGGATAGACATTGAAAAACTGAGACATTCAACAGTCAGACTTCTGAATTTCTTGGAAAAAAAAAAAAAAAAAGACAGTAACAAGCCCAACACATGAGAAAAATTAACAGCTCCTGTGGTTGATGCAGGTGCTCTCCAGATTCCCATGGTGCCTCAGTATCCCTTCCATGGGGTCTGGCACCAGAGTACAACTGAGCACCAACAAGGCACATTTTGGGATCCCTGAGTTCTTACACTAAACCCAATTCACTCATTGTATTACCTTTCTCACTGTGCAAAACAGACACTCTATTTTGTAACATTATTATTTTAGAACAAGCTATCAAGAACTTAGAGAAAATGGCTCTAGATTATAGAAATATTTACAATAACTACTGACAATAAATACAGATCCATGAATATAAGCGTTCTTCCAAAAGTTCACAAAAAATGTGTATTACTAAAAACTATGCATGGATTTAAAAATTTTTGTACCAAAACAAACTCATACTAATTTGTTATAACATGCCTCAACAGGATGTAGTTTGAGCCACTAAGTATAAGATAAGACATCAGCCTGAAAAGAGCCCCTACAAGAGCAAATGAATTTTGCTGAAACTGAGCAGGAACAAATATCAAATTTATGATGAAGCATGGGTGGAACAATGGTGAAATCACTGATGCTTTACAAAAGTTTACGGGGACAATGACCCAAAGAAATCAGCAGTTTATAAATGGATAACTTTCTTTTTTAAGAAGGGATGAGGTTATACTGAAGATAAATCTGGCAGTGGCAGACCATACCTATCTATGCGAGGGAAAACTTCATCTTGTTCATGCCCTAACTGAAGGGTGCTGATGATTAACAACAGAAACAAAACCATAAATATCTCAATTGATTCAGTTTACAGAATTCTGATTGAAAAATTAAAGTCAGGCAAACTTTCCACTCAATGGGAGCAAAAATTCTTGTACCCAGATCAAGTGCAGACAAGAGCAGAACTTTCCGTGGAAATTTTAAACAGGTGATATTAAGATCCCAAAGCATTTCTTTGAAGGATTGTAACAGGAGATGAAACATGGCCTTATCAGTATGATCCTGAGGACAAAGCACAATCAAAGTACTGGCTGCCAAGAGAGGAAAGAGATCAGTCAAAGCAAAAGCAGACCCGTTGAGAGCAAAGGTCATGACAGAAGTTTTCTGGAGTGACCAAGAAATTCTGCTTGTTGACTTTCTGGAAAGCCAAAGAACAATAGTATGTGCTTATTATGAGAGTGTGTTGAGAAGATGAGCCAAAGCTTTAGCAGAAAAAAATGCCCAGGAAAGCTTTTCCAAAGAGTCCCTTTTGACCATGACAATGTTCCTGCTCGTTCCTCTCATCAAGCAAGGGCAATTGCAAGAGTTTCCAAAGGGAAATCATCAGACTTCTAGCTTACAGTCCTGATTTGAATCCTCTGACTCTTGTTTCCTAATCATAGAAACATCTATAAAGGGTACCCATTTTTCTTCAGTTACTAATGTAAAAAAGATGGAATTGACATGGTTAAATTCCCAGGATACTAAGTTCTTTAGGGATGGATTAAATGGCTGGTATCGTCACTTACAAAATTGTCTTGAACTGGATGAAGCTTAAGTTAAGAAGTCATGTTTATAATTTTTATTCTTATCTTTTATCTCAATTTTTCCATGTGCTTTTTGAATTCCTCTCATATATCATAACTTAGGGAAAGACCTACAGGCCAGGTGGGACACTGGAGCTGGGGTGCTGAGTATCTCCCTAAAATGAAGAAAGTTCCTCCATTACTTTTAAGAGTTACAAAATTCTAAATTACCCAACAGAGGCATCAGAAGTGTATGCACAAGATTCAAGTCTAATTTATTAAGAAGGGGAGGAATATGATTCAAGACAAACTGCCATCACAGATTAAAACATGTCATCACCCCAAGCATAGTCATTATTTAGTGGTGCATTACACTTCCTTTTGACATTTTGTCAAGAAGACAAAAGTAAACTAGAAGATCAGAATGTGTAATCTATATCCTGTAAATACACCAGAGTGGGACAAAGAAGATATTAACCTATCAAAAAAAATAGTTGTAGCTCTACTGGATATTTAATTTACGTTATATTGTAAGTTATAATCGCCTCTGGAATAGCTCAGTGAGATAAACTATTACATCTTTGTTTTGTTTCCGTTTCTTTCCTGAAAATATGAAAAAGAAAGTTTCTTAAAAGCAATTTCTATAAGTGAATTAGAGGTCAGCAGAACGTAAGTACAGAAAAAATGTTTGAAGGACACAATGTGATGTTAACTTGAAGTAATGTGATGTTTACTTAAGGAGCTGAGAAACTGCTCTTGGGCTGCTGTGAAGTCATTAGAGACAAGTTCAATGTCAAGCAAGGTCGAGGTTAAACATAAAGCTCCCCAACAAAAGCGAAACCAGATTTGACTGGCAAGTTTGAGTTAAAATCATTTCTGAAGGAGAGCGGACAGTCATGGCAGGTCTTCCACAGCCCATGCGCCTCCCGCGCCCTTACCTAGGTATACGGACAGCGACTCTGATACGCGCATGATCTTCAGAGGAGCTTCCTCAGTGCCCATTTCTTCCTACTCACTAGCACTTGATAGGATGTTTCTTTTGTTTCTTTGTTGAAAAGAAGTACTTGAATAGAGAAGATTCTATCCACCAATGCTAATAATAGAAAAAGGACCGCGGCAACTAATCCAAAACAGCAGGTAATACTACAAAATGTACCATCATATCTGAGAGAGAGATATTTATAGTTAGAAAATCATTTTCTTTCTTTTTAAATGCCCTGAGTTACTTGAATATACACACCAACTAGCAACATAAAAAGTCCTTCTCTAAGTTATTTACAGGAAAATTTTTATAGAAAAGCAACTTCCTCTTGTACCTTCCCCAAGCCCTTCCCCTTCATTAAAGCTTACTTACAGGCCATTTTTCATTACCCAACCATCATGTAGTTGAAATGTGAATAATTGGATAATTTATCTAAGAACATTATAGGGAAGTTGCATATGCTGCAGTAAGTTATAGAGCATATCTCAAAAGCAATATAAATTACAATAAGATATACACCTTTCTTCTTCTTCCTTGTCCCAACTTGCAGATTCAATCAGGAGTTGACTATAAATCATTTTGGCATAAATAAATACCATCAGGCATATTCCAAAACAGAGAAATAGTTACAATTGTGTGTGCCAAAACAAACTGCACGTCATCACTGACATATAGGATATGAAGCTCCTCCTCAAACATCCCCCCTGCACTGAGGATCAGGGTAGAGCAGCTGGCACTCCAGCTGGGAAGGTGATTCTAGTCTCACTCACTCACTCTCACTACATTCTTCTAGAAGTTGCATGCTAAGTGCAAGAGTCTCACCTTGTAAAACGCTGATAAATAGTTAAATCGATTGTTAAAATGCAATCACATGGCTGGTTAAAATTCTTCTGTCCAGCTTCATTTTGCAAAGAAATCTAGAATAGTAATAGGCTCATATTAAATATGAGATGCTGTTTTTCTTTTTTTAATTAAGAATTTTAAAAGGACCTGTGTCCTCCCTTGGTACCCTGCGCTGTTCTGATCCACTTTGTACTTGTACTTCTCCTCCCACACAATCATCCTTCATACTGTGTCTGCTCAGCAGCAAATCATTCTTATTGGCTGATGCAGATTTTAACGTAAGGCAGAAAAATTTTGCTGTGTTCCTTCTGCATAGAAATTACTTGGAAAGCAGAATGACACAATGCATACAACAGGTCTCTTCTGACGGCCACAGAACATTTGTAGCGTGGCTTTTCCTAACAAAACCAGTCACTGAGAAGGTCACACAAGAGGGTGAAAATCAAACTCTTGGGACACTTCACCCATTCCTCCAGGAAAAAGAACAATCTGAAAGTGCAGGCCTCATGGAAAACAGCATACATTAAAATTACCTTCCGTTATGCAAATGTTCTTGTATAAATCACTTGAGGAATGGGACCAAAAAAGAAAAAAGAAAAGGATTTTGGATGGATCCCCAGGACTACAGCATGGTACAAAGTTGATCAAGAGTCTTTTAGTTAGAAAAGAAGAATTTGAGTCCAGTAAGCTACATTCACCACTGGTCTCCACTAGAGACTAATGGACTAATTGGAATAAAATATTTCTCAAAGATAGCCACTATCCTTTCTAAACCTAAAAGGGGTTATTCAGCCTTTATTATAATTTAGCCATTTAGCATAGAAGAAATGAAGAATAACCATAAATACATGATAGCAGCATTTGTGACAGATATTTAGATACACTCATGTGTAAAATAGGGTTTTGTTTTCCTCCAGATTCCATTCTGAATAATGTAGTGATATCATAGTTTTCCTCAAACTCTAGGCACAAAGAGAATCTCTGTGAAAGTAAGATGAGAGCCATTTTCTGATGATTATAAATATAGCCATTTTTTCTAAAAGAGAGAATAATGAATTACATCAAAATTACACTGCCTTTAATCCTAGGTCAAAAATATATTTAAAAAAACCTTTATTATTAATGCAAATACTTCCGCATTGTAAAGTTTCTGCATATAAATTTATCATACAGGCCAAACTTTCCCTAAAGGAGGAATCTCAGAGCAATTTCACAAAGGATATAAAGACCCTAAAGACATAAAACACAGGCCTCATTAGAAAGTACCAGTGATGGGCTTATTTCTCACTTCCTTTCTTCTCCTCACCGCCAGTTTTCTTTCCCTGAATCCCAGTCACTTCCACTTCCAAACCCCTTCATCCTTTTCTATTACTTTCCTTTTTGTCAGGAATAGCATGAGGTACACAACAGTCATTCTGTCATTCGACACATAGTTACTGAGGATGTATGACATCTGCGGCAATGCATGGCTAAGACAGTGCATCAAGCATGAAATAACGTCATGCCCCTGCATCATTAAGGGCACCAGTTTGCCCCTTCGGTTTTCCCGACTCTCCTGGACTTGATCTCTGAGTAGCAGCAAGAGGAAAACTTAGGGAATACCGAGAAATCGTCTCTCTGATGGCTTATTAGATGTGTTAAGGTTAAAATAATACACATTTTTAATACCTACACTGTTACCTCTCTGTTTCCTTCCTTCAGCATTCAAATTACCTGAGGTGTGTTTCATCTTAAAAATGTAAAAAAAGAAAAAAATCTTTACCTGGGTATCACTTTACCTCCAAAGGCAGATAGGTGTGGAGCTTTCTTTTTGGGATATCTTTTCTCACTTTTTACTCTCTTCTCCACCCACAGCGTTCTGGCTTCTGCACCATCCTTCTTCCCAGGAGGAAGAGCGGAGCGAGGCCTCTAATAACCAGTGAATCCAAAGGGGCCTTTCAGATCCATATCTTGCTTGGCATCTCAGAAGCATTTTGACCACCATGGTCACTTCCTTTCCGACACAATTTCTTCTCTAAGATTTCAGGACACTCCAATTTACAGGTTCTCTTCCAGCAGGATCTGCTCCAGGGTTCTCTCCTGCAGTCTTCTCCGTAAACTCATATTCCCCCTCAGCCTATACCTTGAATGCTGAAGTTCCTCAGGGCTGTGTCTGTATATAAGCTCTCTCTTAATTCCCTATAAAATCATATCCACTCGCTTGTTTTGAACTCCCCCCTCCATGCCAAAGCCTTCTAAATCTATATTTCTCCCTGTATCCTTATAACATGTCCCAAGGTCCACTTAGTCCAAATGGCTACTCAACATCTCCATTGGAGGCCTTTCAGAAAATGCAAAACTCAAAACTGGATCCATTCATATGGGTGCCACTTTCAGCATTCCCTATTTCAGTAAGGCCACCACGAAGCACCCTGCTGTTCACAGCAAAAACCAGGATGGCCCCCTTATTCCTCTCCTCACACCTTGCTATCCTTACTAATAAATACCCCAACTAATAAATAACACTGTGCTGCAGAATCTATAACACTTAATAGGTTTTAAATCTGCCACTTCTTTGCATCTCCACAACCTCCATTCTCTTCAGCCCATTAGCACCTTTTGTAAGGGATTATGAAATAAGCCACAGAAACACTGCCTCATAATGTAAACCTGAGTGTTATTCCGTAGCTAAAATGACAACTTTGGGTTCCTTCTGCCAAAATCCTACACCTGTGTACGGGATGCTTCACAATCGAGCTGCATGTGCTCTCCACCTTGTCACTGGGCGCCTTTGGTCTCTGCTGCTCTCAGGACTCCAGCATACTCCTCTTTCTGGGGCCACTGCACATGATGGGGGTCATGTCACATCTACCTTCACACAAATGTCTCCCTAGATGGCATTCCCTCCTTTCTTTTAACTTTTCACTTAACTACATCCTGCTTCAGATCTCATCTTAAAAGGCTTCTTAGGGAGGCCTGCCTTGAAACTCCAATAAACAGTTTTATGGTTATGTGCTTAAATACTATATAATTAGTACATACTACAAAATGCATTTAATGTAAGATTGTACATTATAAATATCATAATACTTCCAAATGAAGACCAGATATAGTAAAACAGTAAAAGTTGATGCCAGGCACAGTGGCTCATGCCTGTGATCCCAGCACTTTGGGAGGCCAAGGCAGATAGATCATTATTTGAGCACAGGAGTTCCAGACCAGCCTGAGCAACACGGCAAAACCACATCTCTACAAAAAATGCAAAAATTAACCGGGCATGGTGGTGCATGCCTGTAGTCCCAGCTACTAAGAAGGCTCTAGTGGGAAGACTGCTTGAGCCCAGGAGGTAGAGGTTGCTGTGAGCCAAGACTGCCCCACTGCATTCCAGCCTGGGTGACATAACTAAAATCTATCTCAGTAACAATAATAATAACAAATTGGTTCTCTAGTTTACCTCATTATCTTATTAATGCTATGAGGTCACTACTGCAATACTTCTGAATTTCTATACTCCTACGTTCCTGCATGTATCTTTAAGCCACCTTGAAGGTAGACATTGAGAAAGATCTTAAGCTTCTCCTCCATATTTTATGATCGCTTCAGCTGTTGTCACAATGTGGGACTAAAAGGAGACATCTTTGTGCTACAGCCGTGGCAAGGCATTTACATTTCTGAACCTTCTTAGTGTGCCTCCTCAGTGGGATAAAAAATCACCACTCTCTTTGAAATGGGTATGATACATGTCCCCCTTCCACTCCAACACCACCTCACCCTATGAGGCATAAACCAATCACATAGAGAAATGAGTACATTATAAACTGTCTAATTTGGTCTAATTTGTATATAAGTTGCACCCTATAGTTTTCAGATCAGTCCACAGTTCCCAAGACAGTCTACCATTTTCCTTAGGGAAATAGATTCAATTCAGCAGATACCTAGTGTAGCCTACTACGATTTGGTGAAAAATACTGTCTTATGGGTAATTGTTTACACCATAAAACAAAGTACTTTTCAGTATTCTTCTGTAAGCATCCAACCTCAGTTAACTTCACTGGAGGTTTCTTTGTTGTCTTTTGTTTAGGTCTCCCCTTAATAAACTTTCTTTCTCTTTTTAGCAGAGTTTGCTGCTGCTATTGTGGGTTTTGCTGTTATTTGTATTATTATCACATACAAGAATATTTAAAAATAATTTATCAGATGGATAAATTTATTTAAAAAGGTTACAAAATTCACTGTTAGTCATTTGATAAGCATCTTCTCAGCAAAAAAAATTCTGTGCCAGTCACTGTGCTATTCACAGGACACTGAATGAAACAGGCATTAACCTTTACTCCTTGCTCATGAAACAGACAACTAATGGGGGAGAGGGGAAATAAACATTTTAAATGACCTCAGATGCTGTAATTGTAAGTATACAAAGAAAACAAACATGGTAAAAGGCTAGCAATAAAGAGTGAGGGACTATTTAGAGAGGGTAGCAAAAAAGACCTCTCTCAACTTGATATTTTAGCTAAAACCTAAAGGATGAAAAGCCAGACCTGCTAGGTAGTTGTGGGAAGGGGGCGGCTCCACACAGAGGGAACAGTGTATGCAAAGGTCCTGATCTGGGGACAGCTGTTGGCATGTTCTCAAAATGGAAGTGACAGAGGTAAGCAGGGCCACATCCTGCAGGGCATTTTTGGCCATGGCAAAGACTTTGGGTTTAATTCAGGTATAAGGAGCTGCTATTGGAGGGCTTTTAGCAGGAGAATAACATGATATGATTATAATATAATCTGACTTATATCTTAAGGGGCCACTTGGGCTGTTGTGTAGAGAATGAATTTGTGGGGTTGGGGTGAGAGAGCAGGCAAAGTGACCAGTTGGGAAACTATTGCTGGAGTCCAGAAGAAAAACGATGGTGGACTAGGAAGGTGGCGATGGAAAACGAATAGAAACGGAGAGCTTCAAGATATAATTTGTGAAGAGAAACAGTGGGATTTGCTGATGGATTTAAACACAATTATGCATATTTACAAAAACATCTGACTACTATTAATCTACACAAACATTCAGTCATGACTTAACTTCACATTGTGATTATAATGGGCATAATCAGTTGGATGGATGATACTAATTTAAAGCAAAGAATAATTTAGAGAAAATATTGAAAATACACTCATAATGAAGGTTCTTTTGAAGGAATGTTAAACACCTTTTTCACTGGAATAAACCCTTTATAGTCATTAGCAACATATTAAGAGCTTTAGTCTATGCCTGTTAAAAACAAGTTCAGTACAATAAGAATATCGTTTTTGTCATGACTAATGTACCCTTTACTGATTTTTTGAAAGTAATGCTATGAACTCTATTAGCTGCAATTTTACTACTCAGCATGTTATCCATGGCTCATCTGATCAAAACCGGGGTGCTCCTCTCCCATACTTTTGGGAGTATACATGGTCTATGCCTGGCCCTGTGCCTGATCTTTGTGTCCTCAACAAAACTGTGCAGGGGTGGATGGGCATATACCCCAGTTAGGTTTTCTCTGGACATTTGTGAATTACACATGGAGGATGACTCTCCATTCCCAAGGTAGAGCTGGGGCTGTCAGCGCTGCAGAAGCCTGAGTTCAGCCTGAGCCTCAGATAATAAATCAGAGCAGAATCAACCAGAAGAATACAAAAAAGGGAGAGTGAAAGAGAGGTTCTGAAATCAAACTAGTTGATCTCACCACAACTAGGAGTCCTAACTTTTATAAAGGGAGATATATTTAATAAAGAGTATTCAAAAAACATTGGGAGAAACGTTTGAAGGTTAACATTGAAGGTTAAAAAGATTGAAAACCCAACATTACAGTACTAGGTTTTTGTCTGTTTGTTTTATTTTCTTTTAGAAAAGATTTCTACATATTTTATTTTAAATAGTTCTAACATGCCAATGGTAAAAATTCAAACTAAAAATGCATATGTGTGTTTGTGTGTTGCATGCCTATATGTATGTGTATATTTAACACAGTATATATTGCATGTATCTGGAAAGATGCTTAGGAAACTGTTAATAGGGCTTGCCTCTAGGAGAAGCAAGGAAAAAAAAAAGAATAGAAGTGTGAGAGGGAATGGTAAGATCTGCTAGAAATCTTATAGCAGGTAGATATGAAACAGCACTTTTGAAAGCAGTGGTGTGAAAATACATATAGATTGAAGAACCAAATACATTCAGGTCCTCAGTAAAATTACCACATTAGGTTGTTACTGAAGAAAGCTACACATCTGGAGTGAATAATGCGTATGGTCACCATGTCTTTTCAAACTCTCTTTAGCTCCAATGAGTAGGAAACACATTGAGAGAGAACATAAAAGGCTCAGAACAATCTGCTTATAGGTACAAGAAAGAGGGCACGTGGTATAAAATCATGTTCTATATGAATCTCACATCGATTTAATCCTGCTCAAATCTGTGCTAAGCTTTGAAATTTTGCATTGTTAACATTTATACATAGATATTTCATTTCAATTAATAAAGTTTAGTAAAGAATGGCTTGCTGGGAGGAGCAGCAAAGGAAAAACAAGACTATCTGTCCCTAGACCAATGACTATAGACAAAGGAGACAAAGAGAAGCAAAAAGGGGACAGAGTCCAGCACCTTCAGGGGAACAGAAAGGAGGCAGTGGCTGCAGTTATCCTAGGAATTCACGGAGCTGACCATGGCTGTCTCCTCTCACCTTCTCCTGGCTGCTTCCCTGTCAACATTTCTCTTTTCACTCTATGTATTCTACACAAGCAAACTGGTGCAAGCCATGGCTTTCTTTAGCTAGTGTGGATAACTCAAAGACTGCCGAATGTCTATCTTCAACCCTCATTTCTACTCTACACGCCAACTCCATATTCTTACCTAGATTATCTAAAATCTGGCCGGGTGCAGTAGCTCACTCTTATAATCCCAAAACTTTGGGAGCTGAGGCAGGCGGATAACAAGGTCAGAAGTTTGAGATGAGCCTGGCCAACATGGTGAAACCCTGTCTCTACTAAAAATACAAAAATTAGCTGGGCGTGGTGTGTACACCTGTAGTCCCAGCTACTCAGGAGGCTGAGGCAGGAGAATCTCTTGAACTCAGGAGGTGAAGGCTACAGTGAGCCAAGATTGTGCACTCCAGCCTGGTGACAGAGCGAGACTCCGTCTCAGAATAAAACAGAATCTAAAATAGCCACATGTGACTCCTATTTTCCATTCCTGAAGCCTGTACTGCCTCTGAGTCCCCGCTAAAGCATTGCTATTCATCTCATTATCCAAACTAGAATCTCTGAATTGCCTTCCAAAATTGATCATTCAAGATTCAACTCAAATCACAGCTCATTTAAAACTTTTACCTACTTCCTCTGAGTTATTTTTTGCACCATCAAAATTATTTTAATAACCCAATTAGAGGTGAAGATAGTAAACCAGAAAGCATAAAATGTTCTAATCTCTGTGTTAAGATTAACAGGTAAAATATGCATAGCATGTGTTTATGATCTGCATGCTAATTGTACTAATTCACCTCTGAGTTACTAACTCTCCTGGGTATACCTATAGTATTGCATAAATGTCTTTATTATAGCATTTCTAACACCGTGCTACAGGGTTTTATTTCTGTGACATGATTTGACATTAGACTGGGAGTTCCTAGAGGGCAAGAGATATTGAATACATTTTTCAAAACCCACAATCTAGTATGGCCTCTACCATATAAATAAAAGCCCAATGATTGCTCATTGAACCTATTTATTTATACCACTTGATTACATTTCACAAAATAAGAATAATTCATTTTAAATTAGAATGCATTACTAAACTAACACTTTAAATATGCAGCATTAACTTTACATATATTTATAATCTCACTGTAAGAATATGCAGAAGATGAAAATGTACAACAGAAATGAATATCAGGTGGATGATTTTAGCTCTGCAGCTGCTGTTATTTATACTTTAGGAATTAGGAACTATGTGAGTAATGGCACACAGAATAAATTCATGTGATTGCCACGGGTAGGCTATGTGCAAAAAAGAGAGGGAGAAAAGAGTGGTACACATCTGTGTTATTCAAATGGTGTCTTTGTTAATGTAGGTATTTTTAGATTCCAGTGGATGGTTGGGTACAAATCCGAGATCTGTACATTTTGTCTACACTAACTAGATTTCCCATATTTTTTCTTATTTATTTCTCAGGTCAGAGGTTAATTCAGACTTACTGAAGTTATGTAGCTCAAGGAGCATGACCCCATCCTTGATACCATTTCGCTGATAATTTAAGAGAGATTTTCTTTGCTCTACATTCTGTGAAGTTCCCATTCCAGGCTGTCTTCAACCCCTAATGCTAACTATACAGTTAAAAATAAAAGGCTTACTTCATTTACATTCAACAAACATGTACAGGTCATACATGTACCAAGTAGTCTGCTATGGGCTGGAGTACAGAAATGATAGCAAATCAGACAACACCCATGATCACGTAGTTCTCAATTAAACAAATTAATTGAGTTAAGAATAATCTTGTTAAGTATAGCCTGTGTGCAACTGGTAAGTAAGTCCTTTGAACACAGAGCAAAGCTTCCCAACAGGTTAACTAACCTTTTGTTAAGGGTTAATGTGTTTTACAAACCCAAAGATTTCTTACTAACACTTTAGGAAACAATGTGAGATCTATATCTATATCTACCTATATATCTCCTTGAGCCAAATAACTGCAGTAAGTCTGGATTAGCCTCTGACATGAGAGATAAAAAAGAAAACTGATATATGCGTATATAATTCATTTTGACTTCTCATGTCCTGTGCTTTAAGTTATTACAAGACTAAATGTCCATCAATGTTCATGTAAAGTGGGAAAACAATGGAAAAAGAAAGGAGGACCTTAAAGTTCAGTTACTCAGGAGAAAACCATTAGAAGTACAATATCCATATACTTGGGTTAGAATTTTAAGAAGCAACCCTAGAAAACGAAATTTATACAGAAACTATTCTTAAAGAGAATGTTTTTAAATTTCTTCAAACATAAAAATTGATTCTAAATATTTGAATTCTCGTTTTAAAATCAAACAAGCAAAAATGCCACCACCAAATGATGATGGAAAAAGTGACAGAACTCATAAACTAAATTTTAAATCCTAACATTCTTTAAAAACAGGATAAAACACATTAAAGGAGGGGACGGGAAGAACAGAAATGATAAGTTTTTACAAGGATTTACACATACTTCTAGTTACTGTGTTTCCCTGGACACCAACATGTCCAGACCTAGAAGGGACTCCCCACTCCCCAAAGCACCACATCATTACATCAGGAGACCCAGATCTCATAAGTAAAAAAGCATTGTGATCCCTGGAGATAAGTTGATCGACCATCCAATTCTACACATTTTAATAATTATATAGGGCCAGGCGCAGTGGCTCAAGCCTGTAATCCCAGCACTGTGGGAGGCCGAGGCGGGTGGATCACGAGGTCAAGAGATCGAGACCATCCTGGTCAACATGGTGAAACCCCATCTCTACTAAAAATACAAAAAATTAGCTGGGCATGGTGGCACGTGCCTGTAATCCCAGCGACTCAGGAGGCTGGGGCAGGAGAATTGCCTGAACCCGGGAGGCAGAGGTTGCGGTGAGCCGAGATTGCGCCATTGCACTCCAGCCTGGGTAACAAGAGCGAAACTCTGTCTCAAAAAAAAAAAAATAGTTACATAATATTTCCAACACTGCAGTAAAAAATAACAACAGAAATATAAAGCACTCGTCGGCATAAAGGCTTCCCACTCTGCTTTAATAAAAAGGAAAATCATTGCAGAAATGCATAAAATTACTGATGAGCTTCTGGGTCTTGCTACTGTGAGCAAGTAGATTACTCCGTGCATGTCACTCCCTGGAGAAAGAGTCATGCCAACAGCTTTAAAAAGTCACAAAGGAAAGTCCGGAGTCGTTTCCTTTCATCCAGGGTAATAGTTTTATAAACTACCCTACTGGCCCTGGCGCCTTACCTAGCTGTCAAAATAACCTGGAACATCCTCTACATTTAAGAAAGATAAAGAAGAGATGAGTATAGTGTCTAATCAGACAGGTTGAGGAACTGCCTTCCCCTTTTAAGAGCAGCATCAATTAAACCCAGGGGAGGTGGGTACAGTTTACTAGTTAATTAGTCCAGGGATGTGGTTCTTTCATGTGTAATTCAGAACAGGAACACCTGGTGTGCGGCTCTTCAAAGCACAAAGCGGGGTGTGGGGGACTGTGGCGGGGATGCCAAACAATGCAAGAGAGGTCACAACAGAAAGCAAGAGCACAAGAACAAAAACTGTTTCTCTCTGACCTTCACCCTGCTGTAAATAAAATGAGATTCCCTAGGGTCTTCTCCCCTACTGGTCCAGGGAGAACAAACAGCTCCTGGCCCTCTCGGTAGTTCTAAAAAGACACGGTGTTAACTAATTGTTTTATAACCCAATTAAAAAGAAAACAGAGAGCCAGACAAATGCAAATAGGGATATAATGGTTATAATCACATTCTGATACATAGCACACACCAAAAATATTGGCATACTCTCTCTGCCGTGTGACCAGAGCTGCCCAGGTAACATTTGACAAAATTAGGAAGGGAGGCTTCTACTTTAGGACAAATTACCTTGTACTATTGAATCAGAAATTGAGCAGTTTGCTAATGGAACACCTCTTCTTGTGAATTCTAAAATGATGAGATAATTTTTAAAAAATCGTTGCTTCTAAACATTCTGGTTGCAGACAGGTTGATAAATGCAGGTGAAAAACATTAATGTTTAAATTACTCTAAACAATATATAATTTCAGCTGTGGTATCCAATTACAGACAAAAATAGCCCATTTTTAAGGGTTGTATTAGCGGGTTCATTGAGAAGGAAGGCAGGGAAGTATCTGCGGGAATGGATGGAATCTGCCATCTTTTAAAAACCATTGCTGTGAGAAGTTCTACAACAGAGAATACTGTGTATGAAGATATCATGAACAACCCTGCCATGAGGAATTTTCACTTAATTTTAAAGAATGCAGGTTCAGAAGAAAGTGGCTTAATAATTTCTAGCATTGATTATACTTGTTCCTGCTCTAGAGACAACTTTAATAAAAATAGTCTAAAACCAACTTTGTACATCTGTGTCAGCGTGTGTGTGTGTGTGTGTGTGTGTGTGTGTGTGTGTGTGTGTGTATGGTATACATGTGTTTATTTACACTACACACACGCACACACACACACACACATACAACCGGGTTTCTGATCCATTAAACCAAAGACATTTGAGAGAGGGAGGTGAACAAGAAAGTGAAGACATTGTGAAAATGTTCTCAGCACATCTCTACAGCTCTCTATCTATATGAAGAATGACCAATGAGCCAGAGGTGGGAGAGTTGAACAAAAACACAGAATTACCTAGTGACACAAGGCAAAGAAAGCCACTCATAGAAAAAGTAAAAATAAGTACAGACATTTTACTTGAGGTTCACTTTTAAACACTGAGCATGAGGAGAATAATATTCTCCCAACCATTCAAAATGATTGCTTTCACTATCTAATTATTTAAGTAATAATCCAGGGATAAAAAATACCTTTCCTCTGTATTTTTAAAATTCATTCATTTATTTGTAAAAGTTAAAATCTATCCTGGACTGAAGGAAAAGAAAACAGCCTTGCCATCAATCGGGCTGCAATGGCAGACACAGAAAAAGCCAAATGCAAACAAAACAAACAAAACAGAAAAAACTGTTTCTCCCAGGGCCATGCAGGAATTACAAAATGCCATAAGGACTCCCTCATTTTTATCCACGGCACTCTATCCCAGACCTGCTTTGCTGTTTTCATTTCTTCCTGGGAATACATTTTTACTGCTAAATCACCCTTGCCTAAACTATGACAGCATCCAATCCTTAGTTAATTCCCACTTCTAATCCCACCTCAGTAATAGCAACCAATCCAAAACTGATCCCTCCTTCCCTTAGACCCCCGTCTGAATCCTTCAGCAAGAAGCCAACCTCACACAAGTTGCTCTCTCCTACCTCTTGTCATGGGAATTCCATGCTTCCTTGGAATTCCCTCCCTTACTACGTCAATAAAGCTGATTTGTTGGACTTCAACCTCATTCCTGTGTAATCTTTAGCTGATTAGGCTTTTACACATTCAGTAAATAATTGAGTATCTGCTCTGTGGAATGCGCTGGTGTTCTGTAAAAGATAAATGAGAATAAGTAGCATTTTTTGCTTTTTGAAAGCCCTACTATCTTAGAGATAAGACAGATATGTATATGAAAATTAATAAATGTCACTTGTAATAATCACAACAGGACAGATGTAAACAAAGCACTCTAGATGTTCAGAGGACGGAAGGATAGCTATCTGGATGCCGAGGAGAAAAAGCAGAATATGGTCTGGAACTTCAGAGAATGAAAGAGTTCATGAGGTCCAGGGGCAGACAGTCCAAGTGGATGGGTAAGTACAAACCAAGATGTAGATGTTGGGAAGAGCCACATGTGTTCAGGGCATGGCAACACAAAGAATGCACCTGAAATCACTGGGAAGTTAGCCTGAAATCTGAGACTAAAATGGATCTATTTCATTTGGTGGATGATATGAAACCATTAAAGTTTTTTTTTTTAAAACCAAGCAATGGCTCCCTCAGTGCTACACTTTAGGGCAAGTGATCTTCTAATGATGTGAGGGACTGGCAAGATAGAAGTCTATTTTAAATAGTCCCGAAGACAGTTAATTAGGATTTGAAGTAGGATCCTGAAAATGGGAATGGAAAGGAACAAAGAATCTAAGAAACTTTAAGGTGAAGCTCCATAAAATGATGACAGGATATGTGGAGCACGAGAGAAGTCAGAGGACCAAGCTCTGAAATCTGGGTAACCAAAAGACCCAGAGAGTCCTCAAGGGAAGTTGAGAAATCCTAAGTGGAGACATGCAGTGGGGCAGAGTCGTTCTCATTCCACCACCATCCAATCCACAGCAGTCCCAAATCCCACTCTGTGTCTGTTCTACTTTTA
The DNA here is from genome assembly GCF_001604975.1 of Cebus imitator. Classification (NCBI taxonomy): domain Eukaryota; kingdom Metazoa; phylum Chordata; class Mammalia; order Primates; family Cebidae; genus Cebus; species Cebus imitator. The sequence goes on from NW_016107340.1 coordinate 9,895,715, forward strand.
ATAGCTATCCTGGAGAGCAAGACAGCATTGTTTTCAGCTAAAGAAAGACAGTATCTTATGGTGAAAGTTGGGTTTAATACCACCTCTTCATTACTAGCTATGTAAGCTTGGCAATTATTTAACCTCTGTAACCCTAAAAGTTTTCCTTTGTGCATAGAGGGTTACCACAGCACCTGCCTCATAGAGGTGCTCTGATGACTAAATTAATGAGAGATGTGCCACTATTGTTTAAGAGGGGTCCAGACCCTGTAGCAGATGAGGGGAGGGTGGAAGGGCAGTCTTGACTGACCAGGGCATCTTTCAGGCCCTCGCCAAGCACATTCCTAAAGGGAATGACTTGCCCATTCCTTCAAAAACAAACAAACAAAAAATCTGCTTGAATATCAAATTCTCATTTTGGAAAAAGCCCCTGCTTCTACTCCAAAATTTGAATTTTGTTTGTTAGGGTTTTGTTTTTGCTTTTGTTTCTAAATATGTATGCTATCTGATATATTCAGACTGGATTGGAGGTCTTTGTTACTCTAGTTCAAATAAATGAGAGTTTTCATGTCTACTACACTATAAACATTGTTTTAGACCTGTTTTCACCCAAAAGCTCATGCTGTTCTCCAAAAAATGTCATTCACTCCTGAACAGGGCTAATAAAGGTCTGAAACTTTAAAGTATCTTTGTCTTAGAGAATAAACCTTTAAAACGAAGTATACTATTTACATTTCAAATGTGCAGGATCCAGTTTTCAAAATCCAGCTTCTTTTTACTGGTTTGTTGTACATAGAAAACCATTCAGTGTATTATTGCATAAACACCAAAATAAACGCAGTCATCATTGATAATCATGGACAGCATATGTTGTCTAATAAGGTAAAATAATGAATCTACGCTGGGCACCTTCTCTCCTGAGATTCTGCTGTGCCTTGTGGTGAGGAGGTTGGGGGACGCTGGTGGGGCTGATACCAAGTTCCCTTTGCTGTGTTGTGAAACTCTAAGTTTCAAACTTCATTCTAGGCCTTTATAACATTAGCCTTGACAATAATCATACTTAAGTTTCCAACTCATTTCTTAATCTTATATCACAAATAAGAGCTTACCTACAGGAATCAGTAAAAAGACACGTAAAGTTCAAAGTAATTGGCCAAAGCCAGGATCGTGATGCTGTTTGTGCTTTTTAAGTAGATATGCTGAAACTCACCCCCAATCCCCGGTATGTAACATCTCTTGAACTAGAGAAGCCCACTGCTGGGCAGTTTGGGACAAAAAGTAAAGAATCCGGTAGCTAACAAAGCTGGCAAGGAACTTGTGTATGGTCAAAAGTAATTATCCATTAAGGACAAGGCTCAAGCCTTAATAAGCACAAGTATCATGCTATTTTGGAGGCCACAAATAGGTCGAGCTATGCTTTTTATTTCAGTCTTAAACTTTTAGTCAAAATGTGCCACTTAAAACAATGTCAGAGAAAGTTTCAGTGTACCAACTTGGAAAACAGGGTCGTACCCACTTGATCATCAGCTGCTTATTCCTGTGTTCTGTAGCAGAAGTACGAAAGCAAAAAATGAAGTGTGCTTGCTTTTGAGAATTGAATTTTTCTCCTGTTCATCTGTGAATATTCTCTTACATCATGGTTTGCATTTATTTTACAAGGGCTATATTGATCTTATACACAGAGATGACACCACTCCCCTCTAGGCTGGCCTGTCAATCACTATTCCATCTCTTCACAGACAGCATGCTCCAGATTTTTTTGCTAACATAGCCAGTGGTGTTTTGGTTTAGTTGTTCATTAAGCTAATGCTACTTTTTCCTGAACACTTCAACATCAAATCTAGAGAACAGGGTAGTGGGCATGTATTACAGAAGCAATTGTGTGGAGGAGGTTGGTGGGGGATGGGCATGGGGAAAATGTTTGCAAGTCAGGTAAGAAAACACACATTTTTCATTTTAAACATATTTCGTCTTAAAAATTCAGGTCTAAGATGCTGCTTTTACAAAATGACCTTCTGTTCTCAGTGTACGCAGGTAAAAGAGCAGATAATAATAGGTACACTTAAGAGACATAAACATTTCTCTCATCAATTTCAACTACGCACATCTACAGGATGATCCTAGAGCTATTCCCCCCATTTTAAAAATCGCTGAAGGATGTTCCAGCTATTGCAACTGTGTGTATCCCAGGCAACATAATAGATTACACCTCGACTCCTTAAAGAGCACCCTGATAATATGCAAGGCTAAAATGTCAGAAGCTATTAGAAACTCTCAGATGCACAATATATCTCCATCCCTGAGTTTTCCCCTTACACTGCGAAACACCAGACAACAGGCATGCAAACTGCTCAGCTGCAACTGTTCCAAGTCGAATAATTACAACTTGTCAGAAAGAATTAATTTTCCCATTTCTCATAAAGATGTGTAAAAATTACCATGTTATTATACACTGACACTCTCTGGAGGCAGACACAAAATTTAATTTTGAATTCTTTCCGCATATTAAATTAAATCCATAAATAAGAGTTTAGGCATTCACTCGGAAGCATATGTTCATTGGGAGCGAAAGCCAACACGAGCCCGGCTGTAATGGCTGTTGTAATGTTTTAATAGCTCGCTTCTTCTAAGCACCAATAAATTTACATGATCATAACAGTCGTGGGCATACAAGAAGCCCATTACTGTCTGGGCACAGGCAGCAGCATTAACAGGATGGAAAAATGGAAAAAGGAAAAAAACTCTTAAATAAAATTAGGGAACTGCACTTGTCAGCTGCTCCATGATTGAATTTTTAATATTGTGGTCAATTGGTCAAAACAAATGATGAGATAAAATATTTTAATGTATTTAGAACCTGTTTCTGTGGTTAGCCCACAAAAATAGTTTTTTGTTTGTTGGTTTTGCAGTGAGCGGACCGCTTTAATCTTGCTGTTTTGAACAATTTTATTTTTAAAGACATACATTGCAATTTTTAATCTCTTAGAGGACATTTGCTCTCTATATGCCCATATTTAAAAATTGGAGCATTTTAAATTCGGCTAAACGGGTGATTCTTTTTAGCCAATGGAGTCTCGCCTGAAGGAAACTGCTTGGGGTGTTAAGAAGTTAGCTCTAAAGCTAGGTACTGGCAAGCCCTGTGGAGCACACCAGTGCATTACCTGCCTGCCCTCTGCCTGGATAAGTTGATGTTTTCTTAGGATATCCAAGTAAACACATGCACCATCATCAGAATCCACACTGCAAAGGAAGCACAACAGTCTTCAGACCATTACTGTGGTGGTACAGATTCCACTAATCAGGGTTTTCTTTTTCCCCCTGAATGATGAGATTACTTCTTAAATTCTATGAGCAAATTCACGCCAGTTGTGAAAACAAAATAGGGAAGTACCTGTACCATATTTCACATTACTTAAGTGTTTTCCAAACATACAAAGTCCAAAATACTGGATGAATAGTATAGGTCAATGCTGGCTGGTTGGCATTTCTGATCTTGATCATACATATGCCGTCACTGATGGGAAGCTACAGAGATAGGGAAGGGGTGGGTGTGTTAGCAGAGAATTAAAGAGGGAGTGATTTTCAGAAAAAAGGGATTTGTTGGAAGGATATGTGAGTGGACCAAGGATTCTTCCTAAAGACATGACGAGTGATATGTCCTTATAGAAATAATATGAATTAAGGGTGTAAATTTTTAGAAATTCATTTTTTGAAAAATAACATGTGGACTTTACCAGGTATACCATTAGAAGACTATGGTTGTACAGGTATTGCTTATCTCTCTGATCTCTCTTAATTGAGAAACTGATGCCAATGAAATATGTTATTGCTTTATAGCTCAGTTTTAAATCCTGAGATGTTTTATACATATTCAGATTAACAAAAGTCAATAGTTGTTTAGGAATAAGGATTAAACCCAAACACTTGCAAAACAAAGAGAGGAAATTCTTCTCCCTCAACTAGAAAAGACATTAGAATCTTTCCAACAATGTATGTATTTATTCCTAAACGGTCTACAATTCATTTTTACCATTCAACAGAAAGTCAGAATAACTATTCTACTTTTCCAAAGCATCCACAGATATAACAAAACCCTTTTAAAAAACAACTGAAATTGCTCAATAAAAATTGAAGTCAGCTTCAGATTTTCAATTAAATCTATAGAAAAATCGAACTAAAGAAATACCCTCACACTCCAAGTAGCACATAACTATATTTCTATCAAGTCACACATATTTTAAAAGACAGTTTTTTAAAAATAACAAATCCTCAAATACTTCTAAGCAAAGGACAGAGCATATACATTAGGTATTTATGGGTCAGAAACAGAAGAACAAATATAAGACCATTAAAACATTCTCAGAAAAAAAAAAAAAACACACCTTTCCAAACTTCATTAAATTACTCTGAAACCTTTCTGCAAACCTCTTTATGGCTAAAAATCAAGGTATACATGGAATGTTTTTTAAACATCCTTTTACATCTTTCTTCTCCTTAGTCCAGGTTGCTATTAAAATGGTTTACCAGGTGAAGCATATTTATATCCAAAGTGATGCAAGGTGTTATTAAATGAAGGAAAAATCTGTCAGTAAGAAGTTTTAAGGGAAAAATGGCTACAGAATATACTTAGGTAATGAAAGACAGTGGATCTATCGAGAGGAAGTTAGAAGGGTTTCACAGTTCAATATGTACAAAGATTAATGAAAGAAACACAGGCCAATTAATACTATTACCTGTAGTAAGAAGAAAGATTTGGAATGGAAGAAGGTACTAGTGTAATTCACCCCTTCTGCCTCATAGGGTCTCTTGTTTTGTAAATGGCTGGAAAAATTCTTCAGGAGCCAAATGACCTTCTGCTCAGTTCAAGACAGACACTCACTGTCCCAAAGGACAGGTACCCTCTCCTGAACTAGTGGATCCTAATACACACAAATGAAAAGATTTCTCTCTCAAATGCTATAAATTAGTTTATTATTTATACAACTGCATCAATGTGCCGTATGGCCAAGGTTCTAGTGATGCTTTAAACAGGAGGTAATGGCAATTTTGGTTACGTTAATAGGGTCTGAAATGTGACAAAAGGCAAGTTGGCATAGTTTTTAAGGGGGATAGAGAATGTAAATGCCCTAAGTATTGAATTAATTGCTAGCTGAATCATCTTTATATTTCGGTATGATGGACTTTGTGAATGGAAAGGAATCCTTAACCATAAGGTAAGGTAAGCATTATAAAGTCTGCTTGAGGTTTCTGTGTACTAAAATATCCAGGATCAAATGGTCCACTTTATACTTTCTTATTTCCCCTTTAAGTTTCTTTCAAATGGAATTTTAGAAAATAAAATTTTCTCCTTTTCCTGCTTTTCCCCATATTGAAAAAGGAATTAGCACCATTAACAGAGATAGGTTTCCCTAGGAACAGAAAAACATCAAATCCACAACCAGGTGTTTGCTCGTATGGGATAGAGAGAAAAGAAACTAAAGGGACTGGGAGTAGGCAGCACCGCCCCTTCTCTTCAGCTTCGTCCACTCCATCTCTTGAGACTGGCCTGAAATTGGAGATAAGTGTAACACTGAACACCCAAGACATGGCGGGGAGTCTTAGGGATTGTATTCAATACCATGAATTAAAGTGTCATACCTCAAATGAGATGTAAAATTTGGATTATGGTATATCTGTTCTAGACTACATCAAAGTTGTATTAATGGGTGTGTATAGAAACACGATCTAGTTCCTGTTGCTTCTCTATAATGGGCAATATTTGGGGTGGACATTTTATAAAGATACTTTACTTTTTACTTAAAGCACAAACTCCTGGGACAAGATGGAGTAAAAGGACTGGATTTACTTTTTTGCCTGAAACAACATTTAAACAGTGGACAAAATATATGTAACAATGCTTTTCAAATATTGAACATCAGGCAACAGAGAAGAACATGTAACTCCAAGAACCAGGATACATGTGAGAGGAGCCCTTTGATTGGCCCAGCTTACTATCTTGAGAGAGTTTCCAGACTGTGGTTTAGGGAAAGGGGACCTCAGGTGGAGGTGATAAACTCAACCTGCATGAAGTAAGCACTAAATCCCGGAAGACAAAGGCAGATAGAGTTCGTAAGACCAGCGTCTAGATAAGACAAACCTTCACAGAGAACTTGGGAGCTGAGAAGAGGACCCTCCTTAAGAATTCAGCAGGATACTGGTCAGCACGTGTGCAAGGGAACTGACCAAGGCAGGGCAAAGAGCCACCCAAGAGGATTAGAGGAAACCGTAACTAGTTTACACAGGCTAGGAATAAAGCCTATTCCCACCAGCTATGCTGGAAAACAATTCACAGAACTATGTTAGAGAACTCGAAAAGTGGCTCACTTTAGTAATAGAAAATAATTAGCTCTGGAATAAATGCTATTAATACTTTGGTCCTACCTATTAAATAATAAGAAGACCCAAAGGGATTGAGCTGCTTTCAAGACGCTTCACTGAGTCCAGGAACAAAACTCAAGAACATTTATAGCAGTACAAAAATATCTAGCATCCAATGAGATAAACTTCACAAAATCTGGTATCCAATAAAAAAAAAGTACCAGCCACGAGAATAAGCAGTAAAATAAGACCTATAATGAGAAGAAAAATTAATCTCTCAAAACTAACCCAGAAATGACACAGATATTAGAATTAGCAAAACATAACAGTTGTTTAACCATATTCTACATGTTCAAAAACCTAGGGGAAAGATGGAAAATATTTTTTAATGGAAAATTTAAAGACTCAAATATAACTGCTGGATATGGAAACCACAATGTTTCCATGGATAAAAAGAGCAATATGTAAACCCAAAAATGCACTAGATGGGATTAATAACTTAATAACAGGTAAGAGACTAAAGAAAAAAATATTAGTGAAATTATAAATATAGAAATAGACATACTCTTAAGTAAACCATAAAGAGAAAAATGACTCAAAAGAAAATGAACAAAGACTCAGTGAGCTGAGGGACAGACTACTCCGGGAACTGCGCATTCTTATATATGTGCAGACAGGATGACAGTTAATAAAAAGAGAATGGATGGACCAAAAAAAGAAGAAGAAGAAGAAGGAAGAAGAAGATGGAAAATGAAGAAGGAAGAAGAAGAAGATGAGGAAGAGGAGGAGGAGGGGGAGGAGGACAAGAAATAATAATGGCTATACTTGCTAAAAAATTTTCCAAGTTTCTTAAGAAAAAATTACAATTTTTGCACAAATTCTTTCACAAACTTGAAAAGGAAGAAATATTCTCAAGTCATTTTATGAGGCCAATATACCCTGATACCAAACCAAATAAAGATTTTGCAAGGAAAGTGCTGATCAACCGATCATGAATGTAGATGCAGATATGCTTAACAAAATGTTAAGAAATCAAATTCAAGCAGAGTTTACACCAGGAATGCAAGGTTGTTTTAAAATTTTGAAAATTGTCACCTGTAATTTTATCAAACTAAAAACTATGTAATCATATCAATAAATATAGAAAACTCAATGTCCAGCACCCATTCTTCATAAAAATTTTCAGTGTACAGGTATAGGAAGAAACATTCTCACCATGATGAAGAACACCTACAACAAGCTTACAGGTAGCATCTTACTTAAATTTGAAAGAATGAACGCCTTAAGATCAGGAACAAGACAAGATGTCCACTTTCACAATTTCTACAATGGAGGTTATATTGGAGTGCAGTAAAGCAAGAATAAGCAATAAAAGGCAGCTATATGTTAAAGCAGTAAGTAGAACTGTCTTTAGTCACAGACAACATAATTGTCTACCCAGAAAATCTGACTGAATTTGCAACAAAGCTACTAGAGCTGATGAGTTTAGAGGGTTGAGGAATATAAGATCAATAAACAACAATAACTCTATTCTATATACCAACAAGGAAAATTCAGAAATTGAAATTTAAATTACATTTACAACAGTATCAAATTTTTAAATACTTAAGGATTAATCTAAAATATGTATAAGACCTACATATTGAATGTTACAAATTATTACTGAGAGAAATTAAAGAAAACCTTCATAGATGGAGATATTTACTTCATTGGTCAGAAGGCTTCATAATGTCAGGATGTCAGTTCTCTCCAAATCATTTCACAGATTATAAACAGTGATTACAACAGGATGCCAATCAAAAATCCCAGAGTTTTTTGGTAGAAACTGACAAATTCATTCTAAAATTTATGTAAAATGCAAAAGCCTTGAAGTAGCCATAAAAATTTTGAGAAATACAAAGTTTGGTGTACCAACCAGATTTGATTTCAAGTCTCATTATGGCACTACAATAATAATGAAAGTGCAAGGGGATAAAAAGAGACAAACAGATCAACAGAACAGAAAAGAGTTTAGAAACCAACCCACAAGGGCTGGGTGTGGTGTCTCACACTTGTAATCCCAGTGACTCAGGAGGCCAAGATGGGAGGATCCCTTGAGGACAAGAGTTTGAGACCAGCCTGGAAAACAGTGAGACCCTCATCTCTACCAAACAAAAAAAAAGGAAAATAATTAGTTGGGTACGGTGGTCCATACATGTAGTCCTAACTACTTGGGAGGCTGGGGCAGGAGGATCTCTTGAGCCCAGAAAGTTGAGTTTTTAGTAAACTATGTTCACAACATTGCGCTACAGCCTGGGTGACAGAGGGAGACTGTCTCTAAAAATAAAAATAAAAAATTTAACCCACAGGTATATTAAAAACTGATTTTTGACAGAGGTACAGAAAACTCAATAAATAAAGTATAGTGCTTTTAATAAATGGTGTTGGGACAACTGGATATTCATATGGAAAAAACAAAAACTTAGATCCACATTTTGCACCACATGCCAATATTGATTTAAAAGGGGTCACACAACAGATGCTGGAGAGGATGTGGAGAAATAGGAACACTTTTACACTGTTGGTGGGAGTGTAAATTAGTTCAACCATTGTGGAAGACAACGTGGCGATTCCTCAAGGACCTAGAAATAGAAATTCCATTTGACTCAGCAATCCCATTACTGGGTATATATTCAAAGGATTATAAGTTGTTCTACTATAAGGACACATACACACGAATGTTCATTGCGGCACTGTTTACAATAGCAAAGACCTGGAACCAACCCAAATGCCCATTGATGATAGACTGGACAGGGAAAATGTGGCACATATACACCATGGAATACTATGCAGCCATCAAAAACGATGAGTTCATGTCCTTTGTAGGGACATGGATGAACCTGGAAACCATCATTCTCAGCAAACTGACACAAGAACAGAAAATCAAACACCACATGTTCTCACTCATAGGCAGGTGTTGAACAATGAGAACACATGGACACAGGGAGGGGAGCACCACACACTGGGGTCTGTTGGGGGAAAATAGGGGAGGAACAGTGGGGGATGGGGATTTGGGGAGAGAGAGCATGGGGAGAAATGCCAGATATAGGTGATGGGGGGGAAGGCAGCAAATCACACTGCCATGTGTGTACCTATGCAACAATCTTGCAAGTTCTTCACATGTACCCCAAAACCTAAAATGCAATTAAAAAAAGGGGTCACAGACCTAAAAATAAAACATCTAACTACAAAAATTCTAGAAGAAAACACAGAAGAAAAGTCTTTGTGGTGTTGAGTGAAGCCAATATTGCTTGGATACAACAGCAAAAGAATAACCTGTAAAATAACAGTTGATTTCACCTAAAATAATTTGTCAAAAAACATTTTAAAAAGAATAAATAGTCAAGACACAGGCTACAGAAAACACACATTGTATATTGATAAAGAACGTGTCATCCAAAATAAATAAGACTCTCAAAACTCAGTAATAAAAAAAACAAACCAATTTAAAAATGGGCACTAGATTTGAATAGACACTTCAGTAAAGAAAATATGGAGATGGCAAATAAACACATGAGAATATTCTCAGCATCATTAATCATCAGATAAAGGTAAATTAAAATGACAGATTTTATATATATATATATATACACACACACACATATATATATATTTATATATATTATATATATATATATATAAAATATATATAATCACCTTAGAATTACTAAAATGAAAAAGACCAGCTATACCAAGTGATAGCCTGAAGGAACTGGAACTACTACTGTATGCTCCTCTAGGAAAACTGTGGCAGTTTCATAAAAAGTTATAAGCGCATCTACCCTATGATCCAGCCATTCCCCTTCTACGTATTTGCTCAAAAAGTATTCAAGAATATGGCCATAAAAAATTTGCAAACAAATGTTTTAGTATATGTGCTGCCGAAGCGAGCACTGCAAACGAGTGTTCATTATCTGTTTTATTTGTAATAGCCAATATAGAAACAACTCAGATATTTACCAACAGATGAATAAACAAATTGATCAACAAACAAATACACGCAATGTGATATTGCTCAACAATAATAAGGGATGTATTATGTCATACACACAATGACTTGGATAAACCTAAATAATTATGGTGAGTGAAACCAGATGCCTCCCTCGCAAAAAAAAGAACATTGAAAAAAATAAACGTGTATAATCACATTTATATAAAATTCTAGAAAATCCAAACTGATCTATAGTGACAGAAAACGAACAGAGACATGAGAAAACTATAGGGGTGTAAGCTATATTCACTATTTTGATGGTGGCAACTACTTTTTAGATCCATACATATGTCAATACTTACCAAATTGTATACTTCAAATATGAGCAGTTCATTACCTATCAGTTATACCTCAATACAGTTGTTTGAAACTCATTATACAATATGCAAATGATTTGATTTTCTCCTTTATTAAAATGTATGCTCCTTGCAACCTGAATTTTCTCTGTTTACGGCACTATTACATTCTCAAATGCCTAAACTAAACAAAACAAAAAAATGCCTGGCCAACAGAACATGCTAAATAAATGTTTTTGTAATGAAGAGACTTACAAGGATGTAGATTACAGAAGAACAGATTTTGGCTGGACTGAAGAAAATATCATCAATTTGAAAATGTGAAATTAAGCTGTCCGTGGTACCTTCAAGTGAAAATGGTGAGTAAGAAGTTATAATAAATGAGTTTATAGACTAAAGATAAAACTTTGGTGGCCACGAGCATTTAGGTAGCAGTCAAAGCCATTGACCTGAATGAAATTACTCAAAGAAAATTGGCAAAGTAGAAGGTAAAACGCCCAACAGTACCTGCAAGATAATCATCATTTAAGGCAAGGGCAAGGGAAGAAGATGCTATAAAGGAGCTCAAGATAGCATAGCTAGAAAGATAAATAAAAAACTGACCTAACATTTTCTTAATAGAGGTAAAAACCATGAAAAGGAGGAATTAGTCAATACTTTGCATTCAGCAAAGACACCAGGTGAAACAAGGGCTGCATTATTGTTCTTGGACATGGCAAATGAAAAGACCGGGGGTCTTGGTCAGAACAGAACGGTTGCAGGGCTGGTGGCAAAGGCAAGATCTCAGGGGAAACAAAGTGAATTTTTTGAAAACAATTTTTTTCTTTGATCAATGAAACAAAGGCTTTGTTTTAGGAAAAGATGATAATTGTATAGGAGATAAATTTACAAAGAGAATCAGGAAGGAAGGCTACTTGTAATGCAAATGTAAGAGTGAGGTGAAGAGGTTTTGTATAAAAATGATGTCAGTGCAATAGCAAAATTACAAACACAGAGCAAGATCACAGAAAAAAGCATGTGTAACTTATTAATGTATTTGATGTAAATGTCAAAAGAGATGAAGGACTAAAAGGTGGTTCCATGTTTACAGTCATGATGGACTGGGAAAATTGGGATAGTAAGAATAGCAATGAGAAAGTAGGAAATCAGATCTGCTTAGAGGAGGAGAAAGCAATATTTTAACTTACTAAGTATTTTTATTATACTCTGATTTCCCTTTCTAAAGTTTTAGAAATATCTGCAAAAGTGTACGTACATAATGAGTGTATATTTCATGAAAAAAAATCTATAGTGATATTTTAAAAAATTGATATGCCAACCTAATGAGACAGTGTATCATCTGTAATTTATCTGAGTGTATTGGTAACATCACACCCAAAATATCAATTGACTATTTAAAATTGAAGAAAAGTTCTCTCTGATACATTTGTTGAAACTTAAATTATTTGAAGGTGATAGTGGTGGTGATGATGATGATGATGATGATGTGTGAGTTTTTTTTTTTTTTTTTTTTATTAAAGAACTCTTGATGTGACAGCAGTGTCCTGAGGGAATCATACTAGTTGCTTAGTGTTTGAAAAGCAACTCCTTTTTCCTGAACTACTCAAACAGCAAAATGAACACAATATACTCTGCAGTTACTGCTATGCCCTCAAGCTTGGGTTGGAAGTTGAAACGAAAAACTTCTCATCGCAGTTCTTTTTAATTAGGACTGCAGAAAACCTGTGGATAGACAATTTCTCCCTTTCTTGATACTGACTTCATAGAACACGAGGCAAGAAGTAAAAAATAATAATAAGCTTACTGTGTCTCAAGACCATATAAAATATATTTATTCTATCACAATATGTTTGACAGTTCCCCAATATTTTATTTCTGGCTTTGAAGAAGCTAAGAAAATGTCTTATTGAATTAATTAAAAAGTATTCAAACATTTAAAATGCTTAGTCTTCCTCTATCACTGAAAGGCTTTCAACTGATATTTTCCAACATATCAGCATTTTCTATTCTGTAGAAATTGTTATTTAAAATCTTTGTGGATTTCTTTAGGCTTTCATTAATATGCTATGTTTTTAAATAAAAATTCAAGTTGACATATGTCATGGGTACAACTAATTTTTTTTAGAGTTCAAAGAATTTTATTCATTAATTAGTTAAAAGTATATTGTAGCATTTCATATGTCACTGATTAAAGAGGGCTTTTGTCTATTTATTACCAATCCAGTGTGACTTTCATGAACATTTTATGTGTTTTTATCTGGTAGATTTTAGCTATCTTGAGCAAAAGGACTTTCACAGCAGGGTGTCCCCAGAAAGTAAGCTCTGAGTGAGTCATACATCTTAGCCAGCCTTGCTTTGCTCCTGACCTGCTTATCCTATCTGCACCCTGGATTCCCCACCTGTTAAATGGAGATACTTTTTGCTTGCACAGACCTGACAGTTTTAAAATAAAACAAAAACAGAACATCACCTTTAAAGTGGTTCAAAAAAAGCTGTCCATGAATAAAAGTTAACACGCTTGTCCACCAACACAAACATTCCATTTATTGCTGCTACTGTGGTTGCTCTTTTTAAAAAAAAAAATCTTAAATTTGATAAACGTTCTTGAACATGTTATCATACTGGAAGTAATGCCATAGGATGGGATAGTATTATGTTATTTGAAAAGACTTTGTTACAAAATTGAGCACAGAAAACAAAATGAGGGTGCTTTAGTGCACTTCAGCACTGGCACAGGAAAAAAAGAATTGTAATCATATCTAATTAGTGTTAAAATAATGTTTCCCTTTGAAATGTTCAATTAGCTCTGTTTTATTACATAAACATTCTTGATGTAGAGCACACTGTAGAGCTCGAAGACTCTGATGAGTTAAATGGTGCAAAGTGTTCTCGTGCCCTGTGTGGAGCAGAACCTGACCAAGAGTGGCTGTTGTCGGCAGACGTCTGGACCACTAGGGAAAGCATGATGCTTGCTCCAAGCAGCAGGCCATCATTTCAACCTTTGTTGCTTCCACCAAACCTCCCATTGTGCTTGCAATTTAACAGCATCACAAGCAGACAAAGAAATTTCTTACAATATGCCCTTCAGTTCAGAGACGAATCCTATTTAAACTTGTCTAACCTCTCATAACATATTAGTTATTGTTGCCAGCCTGCGTGTGTCCTCTGGCAATGAGCTACTCATTCTGGGAGAAGGAGGGGGTGCCCTTCAGTTTGATAAAGCAAGACCAGATTTACTGGCACACTTACAGGAGGCTTGTCTCAAGACTGCAGCAAATTTAATTAACCTTATTACAAATATGGGTTTCTTGATGATTACATCACAATTTGGTTTTACTTTGCCTACTGCTGTTTCAAAGAAATATGTGCTTTCTAAAACAGTTTTCTAGAAAATGCCAGGATATTGGAAGAAGTAAACTTACCCAGCCATGACCCACCCTGTCTATGTCCTGTTGTCACACATACATAGGTTATCAACATCTTCCTTCCTGCATCCTGTGACCTTACCTCTGTTCTTGCAAACTCCAATGAAATAATGGCAAGAGGTAACTTTACATTAGAATGAAAGTGATTCTGGGACAGTAAACATACATCCACGTTGTGGTGTGAAAGTCGATACCAGACTAATTGCGGCCTTAAATTCTTACCAAAGAGATGATCCTGATCTGTGAAAAGTACAACGAATTTTATCACTTGCAAAGTGCTAGTCAGGTCTTTTACAAATAAAATGTTCTCACTTGAATACACGAACACACACACACACACACACACACACACACACACACACACTCACGCACACAGACACACCCCACTCAATGCATGTTTATCTTCAAAGAACCTTCCTCTCCCTAGTCCCCGAGACTTTCAGTCCCTCTCTAGAAGCAAATTTGGAGCTTGGGAAGGAACATTCCATCTTTCAGCCCATCAGACTAACCCTCAGTATGCCCAGAACTGGCGAAGCACCACCTCCAATGTAATGTGCTTTCCTCTCTGCAAACAGCTTGTTAGATTCTTCTTCCTCTAGATTTCCCAGTTTATCTAGGAGAGCAGTAGTAAACTATACCTCACCCCCAAGCAACTATCAAGGTTTCTTGAGCTCTCAAAATACGCATGTGTCCTTTTGCTTATATATGTTATCAGCTTATGGAAACATCTGTTATTTAGTGCTATTCAGATCTAGGCCACTCACTTGACTTTAGTTGGTGGTCAAAGGTATAAGGCATTCTCAGCCCTGTCTAGAGCCCATTACTGACTACTATGAAGTTTTATTCCCAATAGACGGCTCTAGTTGGCAGGAAGAAAATACATGAGTACTGCAAAGGCTCACTAAACAACAAAGGACAGAAGAATGTTAATGCACCTTCCTCATTGCTATATGGAAGGGTTCGAGCCTAAAAGTCTGGCTCATGCCCCTTTTAAAAGAGAAAAGAGAAAAATTTGTAAACAAGTCAGGTGTCCAACAGTCAGGAAACCGTTCACCTAATAAGTCATTCAATGGAATGTTTGGGAGGCATTAAAAAAATTTATGAAGAGTTTCCAACAACAGAAAAATGCCTATGTTTTCATTTTAGGTGAAAAGGGCAGAATACAGAAGTGTATAAACAACATATAAAAAATAAAATACTTGGATGAGAAAAAAACACATTTAAAGTGGTGAAGTAAAGAAGCATTTTTGTTTCTCTTCTTACTTGGGCCCTGATTTTTATTACACTGATATTAATAATTAAAAATTGTTATTTGATATGAAAAATTGGGTATAAATTTTATTTTGAAAATTAAAAAATTTAAAAACTTGTCAGAGGATGATTAGAGAAGTAAATTATGCCTTTGGATCAGAAATAAAGTCACAACATATTATTGGATAACCACTGTAAGACTATTTCCTTCATTATTTTCACTTGGCCCTCTAGTCTTGGCTGAGAACTTGAAATTGAACATAAATGGGTATATCCTCCCTGAAAATAGGCATCACTGTAAGCTGAGCACAGCTCAGAGGGGTCTCATAACAATAAAGGTCCTCTATAAATATTTGAAGAATGAATATAACGAATGCTCTTGATACACATTATTTTCAGGAGTTTCTTACAAACAAATCACATGTGTATCAACCTATGTAGAGATAAGAATTTAGTCAGCCATACCCCGCTGGTAGTAGAAAAAAATATATATTAATGAAACCTGAAAAACATTCTAATGTTTTTCTTATATTATCATTTGTTTGTCAAAGTATTTTGAGTATTTTAAAAGAGCTTCCAAACTTCATTATCAAGCTCCTTATCTTTTTTGACATTGTTTCTCTAATTTTGCTGTCATGACCTGAGTTATTTTCAGTTTCACGTAAGTTGCAGCTATGAAAAAACCCTTTGGGTTCAGAAGTACAGAAAGCAAAACGAGGAATCCAGGGCCCCTTTCTGCCCACACGGTGGCTCCATGCAGAATACTGTAACTTCTTTCCTTGAACCAGGCACGTCCTCTTCCCTTAAACTGTTTAAAGGACTGTAAGGAGATATTTTAGGTTAACAAACAGCTTTTAAACAAAAAAAAGGAATGTGAATGAGTTCAAACCATCTCTTCTCAATACCTAGCTGAGCTGTGCTAACAAAATGAGACTTTTAATTGGGTATGGAGAGAAAGTACTTGGTTAAGTGTGGAGCCGTTTGAGGAGGGAGGGCAGGCCTGGACATGGGCATCTGGATGGAGGCTGTAGAGCATCAGGTCCTTGAGAGTTTAGGAGGAGCAGTGGCAGGAGGTGACAGTAGATACAGAAGGAGCAGTAACAATGCAACAAATGCAAATGCTTCTATTTTGAAATGCTGTTTATGGACACGATTGCTGATCAGACCTGATACTTTCTTTGGTGTTTCAGAGCACCCAACTCCCAGTGGCTATGGGCTTTGTTTCTCCTGCTTAGCACTGTGAATTTTCCTCTGAGCTCACCTTCTGCTACTAAGGCCACTTCCACTATAGGAGCAGGGGGCTGGAAGTGCCTAGGAGTGTGTGTTTTATCCCTTACCTGGGGGCATACGGCCAAAGACTGCCTAGTGGGACAGTGTGAAACCCCAACGCCCTTGCCTGAGATGATAATAACTCAGAGGTGTAATTTATATTCCACAGCTCCCCTCGAGATTAGGTCAGGACTTCCGAAAGCATAATCTGCTTGGCCCCTGGCCTTCCCTGTCCTGTCACCCGCACACCTTTACGGGCTTCTTTTGGGAGCACTTCCTTAATAAATAACAAGCACGGGAATCCTTGTCTCGAGGTCTGCTTCTGGGGAACTATAACATAATATACCTGGGAAAGCAAGACTTGTTACCATTTTACTTTTCTCTTCATTATCATTTTCTGTTCCTGGATTCATTCCTCCCTGATACCAGTTTCAAGAACTTACAACAGATAATTATTCCTAATGTTTATCTGCTGTATTAAAACAGCTGTACCCGCCATACTTCTAGCAGAACTTACCACTTAATAAAATATAATACTATTAATTTATGTACTCATATATTTCACTGCAAGAATAATTAATTATACCTCTTACTTTTCTAAGATACAACAGTTAATGAGTTCAATGGCTTCCTTCTCAAAATAACAGTGTAAGTTGTCCATAATAAAAGAAATACAAGAGTTTTAAAGGTATTACCACAGTCTTTTATAGAATTAAAAATCTATGCATGAAATAGTTAACTGAGAAGGTAAAACTTGTGAGAAAATGCCGTTTGGTAAATAATAGTGTTTTATCACATGAACTGAGAAGTGTGCATGCTATGAAAACAATATCCAAATTCTCTGAAGTTCCAAGTTATAAGACATATTCTGTTTTCTGTGTGTCCATGATGGTTACACCTAATTTCTATTTAGCATTTCATACTTCTCTTTCATTAGTCTAATGATATTTTACTTTCTCATTTCCAAGTTTTTATCTTCAGTGTTTTCTTTCCATTTTCATTGTAGTAGAGAGTTTCATTTCGGCTTCATAATCTATTTGATCTCCATTTCTGTTTCATTAGCATTTCTATGGTATCTTGGCATTCCTATACATAGTTAAGCATTTTAAACTTCTTAAAATGTATAAATATTTGATTAAGCAAATATAAATCCAAAACATTAAAATCCTTCAATGAGCTAAATTAATGCTCAGAATTGCATACGATTATAACACACTTAAATACTGCACTAAGTTCAAAATAGGTGAAATACATTTAACATTCCACTGTGTAGAAATTATAAGCTTAATTAAAACAATAATTAAACAAATGCAGAGAAACAAATACAACTTATATAGTCACAACTTGTTTTTCACCTTTCAGTGTTAACAGGTATAATTTATTAATCTCTAAATGCTTACTTGTTCACTGGGGCAATTCAGCTTACAGTTTTAAATAGGTATCTAAATGGGACTTGGTTGGATAGACCGAAGATCCAGCTCATTACAATTATCCTATGAGTCAGTGTACTCTGAATTTCAATAAGTGACTTGCCAATCAATTCCTATTAGACAACCTGTCCTAACAGCTGCCTTATAGGCACTGCCTTCATGTTAGGTAGACAAATAAATTAGTTAGCTAAGTCATTTCCCTTGATCCCACCTGTCCTATTAAGAGAAGCATCAGTATTTATGGCATTTAAATCATATCTCACCTAAAATCAAGAAACGGAGTAATAATATGGTGCCATGCAGGGGCTTCTGCCTCCATTGTCAGAGTTTGCCTCTTCTTCTTTTATACTTCCTTTGTCTGTGTTCTACACAACAGTCTTGAATGTTCCAAAATAAGATAGTATATAGGATTCTCTTTTAGTGTTTGCTATTTCAGAGTACCTTATTTATTTTACTTTTCTTCCTTTAAAAGGAGAGTTTTGAAGATTCAGGTTAGAGGTGAACTAGTTATTAGAGTAAGGCAATTTCTCTCAAGGTCAGCTTTTTCAAAAGAAAATTCCAACACATTTAGAAAACCAAAACCTTTCAAATGATTTTACTAAATTAATTATCATGTAGGTCATACTAACATTCCCATAAAAGGGGGCAAAGCGGTAGAAAAGGTGTCATATCATTTCATTGCTTTATACCGCAATACTAATGCAATACAAATGTTTATTTAATGAAACAAAAATCCTTGATCCTCCTGGCATTGACAAACCATTAGTACTATATTTTAAAATTTCAGAAATATTTTATAGAATAAATAAGACTGAATTATTCCTGCTCAGGAGGTCACAGGAATAACTAGCATTTACCCAGAATAAATACATATTTGAAAAAAAAAAGTCTTAATTTTATAGAAATTCATCAATACATATTTGTAATGTTCCTGGTGGGTCAAATAACAGTAATCTTTATGCCATTAAATGTAGCTTTAAAGTATGGATAATAGTGCAGTCAGACTGCTTTTCAGACATACTTCCAAATGGGCTCTGCCCCTTCCAAACAGTCTCCTTGAAAACAATACATTTATTTCAATAAATCTATTGTTCAAATTCTTCATGCAATTTTAATTCAGAAACTGCCACATATTATTTGAGCTACACCCCAAAATGTAAAACTCCTCTGAAGACATATGGTATTTTAGAGAAACAAAAGTTGTTGTGAGTCCCTTGCTGCCTACTAACTTAGGTGAAAACACTTGGTTAACATTTGGTTAAATTTTTGAGACGTTCTTATCAAATAATGAGCCAATGAAGTTGTTTTCTTATATAGCTTTAAAGTTATTTTGAAATTAAAAACAAAATAATATTTTCAAAATTACTTTGAACAGTAGCCTACAAGGAACAAAGCAATCATTCTGAAAAGGGCATTAGTTAGGAGTGGTATGATGTGTTTTGGTACGAAATGATTCTCAGGTATATCATGTACATAGAAATTTAGTAATCTATCATTTCCATTCATTATATCGAATTCCCTGGACTTCTTGACAAGTCTTTATTTCATTTACTTACTTATCTATTGATTCATCCATCTATCCACCTATACACTTAACCATTCGTTCCTTTATCCATCAAACGTTCTACGATGTGCCAGGTTAAATTCAAGGGCAGAAGATAGGCAAAACAAGGTCCCTGTCTTTCTTCTGTCTTCTTGAATTTTTCCCATAAATATTACAAATTCGACTCTCTGTTCTTAAATTTAAAAATTGCTGAAAATAACTTGAATCTTAAGAAAAATATTTATTTTGTAACAAACTCTATTCTAAGAGAAAATATTCTATGAATTTACTAACTTTGAGATCTTGTGTTTTCCCTGTTACTGTCAACAACTAGAGTAACCTGTCACTTGGTTTTGAAACTCAATAAATTTTTTCCCAATGAACTCATTATCCATCAATTAGGCATAGA
This sequence comes from Cebus imitator, assembly GCF_001604975.1. Lineage (NCBI taxonomy): Eukaryota > Metazoa > Chordata > Mammalia > Primates > Cebidae > Cebus > Cebus imitator. The sequence continues at coordinate 9,915,704 of NW_016107340.1, forward strand.
AATGACTTAATCACCCAGCATCTCATTAACTGAACTCTTAACCATATATTATTTTCTAACCCTAATTTTAGAAGATAGCATATGATAAAACAAATTCATCTATCAGCTTATTTTAAGGAACATGTTCCAGATAATATTCTGGGATCAGTGTCATTCAACCTAACACTACTCATTCAACACTCAAATATGAGTAATTGACAAGGTGAATAATTATGCAGAAACATGATGCTGACAGACTGCAAAGATCTGTAATCCTTATGGATGAAACATTATTCAGAATACAGTACTTGGATGAGAAGTATATTCTCCCCAGTGTTTTCAACAACAACAGATAACAACGGGAAAAATATTTTTAACCAGGATATGCCTTTAGGCAAAGCTTCTCATCTCCAGGTATCCAATAAAGTTTTAATACAAATAACCACTACATCTAGAAAAGCACAAGCAAAATCTGCTAATTACTGCCATACAGATCACTCCCTCGATCAAGACAAAAAAAAAAAAAATTAACAGCTTTCAGCTTTACTTGCCACTATTTTCTGTTATGAAAATCACAAAATGATAAAACTATCAAAGGTACTTTATTCTAGAAAGAGGTTGGTAAGTTTTAGTGATAATAAATACATACATAAGAAATTACTTGAATGTAATTAGACATGTTAAATTTTACAATATTCCTGAAGTTTTCATGTTCATAACATCTATAGTAGGAAAAATATATAGAAGAAAAAGAATCCCTATTAGTCATCATATTTCTCAAACTCCAAGCATGATGTACTAAAAGAAGAATGGCCAAGTCACCAGGAGGACAGGGGAGGCTGGGTAAACTTTAAAAGTTATGTTACAACATTTGCATTGCATCCTATATGCAACATCGGGCCACTACATGTTTATAATCAATGAAGTAACAGGATCAACTTTCTATTATTAGAAAGATCACTCCATTGGCAGTGATCTTTCTTTTATTAGAAGTGATATTCTGTTATTAGAAGATTGATTCAGCAGAAGGGAGTGGACAAAGGAAGATAGAAGATGAAGGCCTGAACTAAAATCATGATTACACAGAGAAAAAGGGAAGAAAGGATAGATATAAGCAATACTTGAGTAATGTACTGAGGTCCAACCCCACTGAAGTGTCTTTTTCTGTATATTTTTATGGCCCAAACTGAATTGATCACACATCAACCTGCATGAGAAGAGTAGCTTAATACAAAAAATTCTAGACAGTAAAGACGTGATGTTTCAAAAGGAGTTGTAAAAATTATTTTTGCCCAGGCATGGTGGTTCACACCTGTAATCCCAGTACTTTGGGAGGCCGAGGCAGACGGATCATGAGGTCAAGAGATCAAGATCAACCTGGCCAACATGGTGAAATCCTATCCCTACTAAAAATCCACACCCCCCACCGCGCCCGCCAAAATTAGCTAGTCCCAGCTACTCAGAAGGCTGAGGGGGGAGAATCACTTGAACCTAGGAGGTGTAGGATGCAGTGAGCTGAGATTGCGCCACTGCACTCCAGGCTGGTGACAGAGCGAGATTCCATCTAAAATAATATATATATATATATATTTCCAGAGGATGACCTCATACATACACCCCCGCTAAACACAAACAATAGCAAGTGCACACACATTCATCTCTTTACCTACAGAGCTTTAAAATTAACAGAGTACTAGCATATGTATTATTTAATGATCACAACAACCTTGCTAAAGTAGACATCATTATCCCCACTTCGCAGCTGAGCAAACTGAACACAAAGAGATGATTCTCTGTGTTGGGGGTCATTCCACTGTGAAGCGGTGGTCTTAACTCCAGATGTTCCTACTCTGAGGGATTTCTATCCTAACACCAAGTTTTAGTCCTGCCTGAAAGGCAGTGGTAGACTTCTAGACAACTTCCAAAGGGCCTTCTAGAGGGTTTTGAATCTCCCACTTATTGACCATATAATCTTGGACAAACAAATTACTTCTTACTGAACTTCAGCTGTTATGACAATAAAACAGAATAATAAAAAGTGCCTTTGGCATTGTCCAGCAGTCTTATAAATCCCACTCTCCATCAAATATTTGAAGACAGCTACTATATCAAGCAGAAATGTCACATGGGTCACGTTTCACAGATCAGCTTTGAAGTATACAGAGTTTGAAACTCTGAATATACTCACAGGATTTGTTTATTATAGCAGAGAGTATAAACATTGAGGTCGTCACAGCCAAGGCTAGTATGTTTACTAATAATGAACATTAGCTAAAGAGACTAATAGTTGGATAAAAATCTATTAATAAATAATATTATAAAAAGTCAGGAGATGAGAGGTTCAAGTGGTTAGGTAAACCCAATACAATCAAATGTTGCAAAAAGGAAAAGCAGAGCGACTACTAATGACATTTTGTTGAAGTAGACAATGTAAAAGTCATGGCTCATAATTTAAATTGTCATCCATAAAACTGATAAAAATTTTAAAAAATGTAATACCCAGTTGTTAGCAAGGGTCCAGAGAAAAGGGAAATTCACTCTCTGCTCTTCAGTATGTCAAACATAGTATCAAATAACAAAAGCCCCAAAGTGTGTACACACTTTCCTGACAATTTCAAATTCAAGAAGTTTTCTCTAGAAAGTCAGAACTCTAGAGGCCATCTAAGGATACAGAAATATGGTTGTGAAGAAAAATGTATGGTTAATGGGAAAATTTAATAGAAATAATTGGTAAGGAGACTTCTGGGCAATGCTGAGGAGACTTTATTCTCTCAAGAATACTGGCAGTAAATGAAAGAAAAGAGGTAGAAGAGACATTGGGAAAATCCTGAGCCTGGGTTGGTCACTGAATTTTTTTTTTTTTGACAGTAATTAAGTTTTAAAAATCCTACTGGTGTTCAAGAGTTTTGACACGTTTTCTCCATTGTGCTTTTATAGAAAGAGATACAACAGACCGGAGCCTCTTTAGCAAACAGATCAGGTACTCTAAAATCACTAGCTAATCCCATGATAAACAAAGGTTGAGAATGCCTCTAGATTAATAAGCTAGTGCATATTATTTACGTACACTTATCAAGTTTTATCCAAAGTCATCCTCATATTTGGACAAAAGTAATGACTCCTAAGTAAGTCTGCTTTCAGGGTTGATAGAGAAGACACTGTTCAGTTGTTGAGAACTTTTGGCCTATAATTATTGGCACCAGATTTTCCTCAAATGGATACATTAGTCTAAGTGGCATATAGTAAGGAGAAACAGTAATGAGGAAAGTAACAACCGATTTTCTCAAAGTAACTGCAAACCACCATACTCTGTATTTCTGATTAGGAAAAAACTGTGGCTTACAATCCCATCACAGCAGAGCCACGATCATGTGAATATTACCCTTTATCCTCTGGGAAAACAAACTCTGTGGCTAACTATGCTTATGTAAAGGACGTATCTTGTTTTGGAACGGAATTCTTTTTTTACTCCCCTTGTCTCTCAAGGTCATGGGTTACCTGTTTTGTCCTGTGGAATCTTTAAGAACAAACATACTTGAAGGCCCATTTTCAACAGATCTTCATCAGTTTCAAAGAGCTAAGGAGTCACTGCCTGGTAGGTCATCTGCTTCTGACAGAGAACGGTGACCCAGATGATGGGCACTGATGCCCTCAGCCTTCTTCCCTTCAGTAGAATTTGTCTGGCTTTTTCTTTTTTTGGTTTGTTTCCAATGCAGGTAAATGAGCTCTGCAAATATTAACTGGTGTCAGGCATGCTGTGAGCCTCTTCCTAATGAGACCCTAAGGATGTAGGCTGGAGGAGCTATTTCAGCTGGTCTAAAGGCACTACCTAACAGTCAGAGTTTTAATTTCACTTAAGTGCAAACCAGAGGAGGATAGTCCTGGAAGGCTTTTTAAATATGAAGAAACAAACTCAAATCATAGCATAATTCAGTTAATGACACAATAGGGCTTTCAGAAATGACCTAAGGCAAATGATAAAGCAATGATTGAAAACAAAAGTCCCCAACTAGTCACACAGCATTACGAAGGTCTGTCATTTTGAAGTGCTCCTTTGCAGACACATCGGCATTTATCTTAATGAACAGTAGGCCTGATCCATGATCTGGGAGGTAGCCATATGTTAATGACATCGTGCCAGACCTATCTGCAGATACTGTATTAGAGAAGATCAAACTTCAGCAACATTCTTTTTGTCTACTCATCACACTTTTGCATTTCAGGACTTCTAATTTCTAATTCCTTTTTTTTTTTTTTTTATTTATTCCCAACTTTATCCTACCGTGTCTGCCTTGTAGATTCATGCTGCATTACCTGGCTTGGATCATAAGCACCTAAAATACAAGGATTCTATCAGTCTTAATGGCTTTGAAGGGTGTGAAAACAACATGGGGCATGGGTCTTCAAAATGTTTTTCTGATGACGATGAATTTCTTTTGAAAAGCTAACAGCGGCCAATCAAAAGATGAAAATAATTTTTTCTTTAACCTCTTGTTCATTAATATGCTTTCTCTTTCATCTGCTTTAAAAAATGTATGTATGGATCTCCCTCTCTCTCTCTCTCTCTCTCTCTCTCTCTCTCTCTCTCTCTGTCATTCTCCATTTTTTAAATCTCTCTTCATATATCTCTCTACATCCCAGGCAGAGAAAAGTGGCAGGATGCCCTGATTCTGCAACTTGTGAAAAAAACAGACAGACATCATTCAAATCATTTATCAAAATTATTTCCATAGAAGAGAAATAATATGGTATAAATTAAATGGTATAGCATATGATATAGGTTATTTCAGTATTGTATTACAAAAATAAGCCTATGTATTCGTCCATGAAGCAACTAATCCTTCTCTACTTATGGTCTCAGAGAACGATCTCTAGTGCGTAAACATTCCACAAGTTTGTAGCTTTCACTCCACTTTCTTCAAGGAGTCTCCAGATACACAATGATACTATGTTCTATGACACAGAACACACTGGCTGTTATGAAACAGAAGTAAAATACCCATCAGTAGAATTGCAGCTGATGTTTTATTGTTCAAACATACACATTTCAGAGTGTATAAACTTAAAGCTTTCTTCCTTAAATTACTGTCATGTCTAAACATTACAATAATATATGCTTTCCTTTTTTAATTAAAAAAGCTCCAATACACATATATTTTATCTAATTTCTCACTCCTAGGCATATAATATTCACTTTTGAAACCAAAATGGTCATTTAACTTATTTACCAAGGAGAAAAATAGTAATGTTGTCTATTTAACTGTATGCCCTATGAATTCGGTTAAAGGATAAAATTGTAAATTAGATTCACCTGTCGCAGTTGCTAATTACCCTGGTGTCCCCAAATGGAAACAAGTACTTAATTTATACAAAATCAGTATCAATGAGCTAATTATCAAGTCACTATTTCTGTAGGTCTATAAGTATTTATAACAAGAAAGTAAAAACTGGGAAAATCGATTGGCAAATATTTGAGGGTTACATTTCACCTGTGTTACCTAAATGCTTCTACCTCAATATATTATGGCTTCATTCCTCTACTTTTCTGTTTTACATTACAAATTGTTGATAAAAGGTAGTTAATATGTCATTTGTTTAAAATCTTTCAAAAAAAGAATTCTTCTCCATGACATATTTTCCTGTGATAGTGAATGGCGCTAATGGCAATTTGTTCTAATTATTTCACAAGAAGATATTTTTGAAAGTAATATATTTTTTAAAAATCCAGAGTGTAACAAAGCAATATAAAGTATGGTTAAGGCCATTTTTTGATATACAAGAAACTAAATATATTTCTAGATATCTTGCAACCACCCTTTCCTTGCATCATTCATTTATAATGGTTACATAAACACAGTAACATTCACATTTTCAAAGTGATATTTCAGACACATTGTGGGTACACCTAGTTAACATTTGCCTTATTTCTGTGAGGTGAAATAATACCTATTATTAAATATTTTGATATCATGCATTCCCATGACAATATAATCAGGTTTTCAACATAACAAACATTTGTTGAGTGCCTAGTATGTGTAAAGCATGGAATTACGGACTACGGAGCTTATAAAACAGACACACACAGTTACTGCTCTGAAGATGCTTAAAACTGAAGGATAACTTATTTGCATTTACAAATCCCACAAGCATTTCACAAATCATAAAAATTCCTATTTTATTTCTAAAATGATATTCCGTATAAGACTATTCTAGATCATTTACATTTACCAGTCCAAGGGATTCAAATATCGCTTTTAGAAATTTAATACCCTCATTTTCACTGTTTTTATTCTAATGGAGCAAAATGTAAGTCAAAATGTATGTGATACTTCTATTGCATAGCTTTTGATTTATGAAAAAGTACAAGATAACTGTATTTCTTAAAGTCTTTAAGGAAGTGTAAAGGCACGTCAAAGAACCAGGGTTGAGAACGACATTCCAGCCATGCGGAAATACATAGGAAAATGTGGGTAGGTTGATATGGCTGGAGTTTGGAAGAGCCAACAGTGGGGAAGACGGGAAGAGGAAGAAGAGAAGGAAAGGGTTGTAGAAGATCATCGTTAAGACATAACAGTTACTGGTTTAACAAACCAAGACTTTTGAAACCATGCTAAGGAGTTTACATTTAATCTAAAAATTAAGGAGGTCACCAAAGAATGTGATGGAAAATGGAGATATACATGAGATATGTGAGACTGGGGAAGATCTGACACACAAGTAGAGGATGTTTTGGAAAACAACCATACTAGAAGCAGGGATATGTTTAGAGAGATAGTACCATAATCCAGGAAAACATCATTAAGGTAAATGAACTGGGATAGTGGAAGAAGAGTTAGAGGAGGGGCTGGCCTGGAAAGAAACATAGAAGGGAGAAAGGAAAGAATATGATGACATTAGATGTGGGGGAAGGGCGGTAGGTTGGGAATGACAAATGGGTTTTGGCTTGAGTGCTATTTGTAAGAGATGGAAAATACAAGAAGAGGATTGACTTTTTTTATGTGTTGCTTCATAGAAGAGGGTAAGAATTGTATGGAATAATGAATTGTTTTAGACATACTATGTTTGAGTTGTCTGCTAGATATCCAAGTGAAGATGTTCAGGAGGCCAATGAATATACAGACCTGCCGTTCAAGAGAGTAGTGAGAGGTGGAAATATAAATGTGTGTCTCATTAGCATATAAGTCGATAAATGAAATCCTGAATGTGAATGAGATTCTCAGGAAATACAGAGCAACACAAGAAACAATGAGAACGACAGAGCATTAAAACAACCAGGGTCCTTCTAATTTTCTAAGCCTTACACTAATGATAAGATTATCTAAGTTTTGATGAGCAATTAACTCCATTCATGTCACCATTATCTATAGCACCTCTTTTTTCTCATTGTTATTTGACAGTGATTTCAAAACTCAGTCCTATTTTTGCTTATTTTGTTCCATTTACTGTCACTCAAAATCATGTTAAGACTTACGCATGCTATTACACATAAAGCTAGTTCATTCATTTTAACATGCATTGTTTGCATGCACTTTGCTTACTCATTCCTCCCTGGGTAAATATTAGGTGATTTCTACTTTTTTGCTACCAAGAAGAGTGTTGCCTTTATCTCAGTTCTGTGAGCACATAAGCAAAGTGTTTTATGAGGTATTTACTTGGAACTGGAATGACTCGGTTCTCAGAATGCCCATTCATATGATTTCAGGAGAAAGAGAATGAGGTGGAGGGTGAGTGAGAGAATATGAAAGAGGAAAATATGCTTCTGAGGAAAATAATATATATGAAAAGATATTTAAGCTGTAAAATGTTATTTGGATGCTAGCTATTATTAACATTATTTTCTTTCTTTCCAAACCAACTTTATTTTATTTAGTTCTTCTGTGTAAAATGGCAAGAACCAAAAAATTACTTATTTCCCAAATGACATTCTATCTTTAGGAGGATAACACTAGTTGTATGATTTTTTTAAAAGGAAATCATGATGAAATAAATTTGGGATATGATATATAATATGTGCATTTCCTGCAGTATTAAAATTTATAATATATTAAAAGCTCTAAGGATTGTTATTTAAGTTCGCTTAACTGAGTATCTGACAAACTTATTTTACCTAGCAACCTCTTCCAAACACACCTATTAACAATTTATAGAACTAGTGGTCTGTGGAGCAGGTTGGAAGAGATAAGCTGAATTCGGTAGTCACTGATAGGCTGATAAAACCTTCAGAAGCAGCACTGCGATTTCTGCGGGCCCTTCCGGACTTGCCCCTGGTAATGTGATGTTAACATGTCTCCCTCCACTCTCCCCCTGAGTCTGCCACACTCTGAGACTTATACTTGAGAATATATCACAAAGGAAAATAATGTCTCTCAATGCCAAATCTTAAATGGATCTGCAGAAGGTACACGTTTTCTTTGCGTCACTAAAAATGACAACTTATTATTCTAAACATTTGTTTCTGATCTAGTCCAGCGATTGAGATCTTTATTTTACAAACATGACACAGTGCTTACTATATGTCAGTCACTATTTTCTTTACTCATATACATTCCCTCAACCCTCCTACAAGACTCTAATTATCCCCAGTTTGCAGAAGGGCAAGGTGGGGCTCAGAGAGAGAAAGGGAAAGAGCCAGTGTGCAAACCCAGACATTTGCTGGTTCTTCAATGTTCTCATTGCCATCTGGTCCTCAAAGGCAAAGCACAGACTGCCATCTCTTAGAGGGAATGATGTTCCTTGTTTTGGCATCACCTTTTTTTTTTCCCTTCTCAAAGGAGGGAAGGCAAGGCGGTGAGAGGAGGAAAATGGAGGTGTATTTGTTTTCTGGTATTATACATTATTTTAAAATTATGCATAGTTTGGAAAACTGGTTGACCTGACAAGAATAAGTCAGTCTAAACTTGTAGAATTAAACAGTCGCTCCATGGTGAGATTTTAGATTGACTCAAAGTTATATTAACCTAATGAGTGACACACTTTATTTTAGATTGTAGTAAATTACAACAAAGCCAGGTTTTATTATGCTTTTCTCCTACTAAATGTGTGCCACAGCCATTTACAAACTTATCTGATGCTATTCTTATCCTTGAGGTTAGTTTATTTGCTTTTTAAAATATATTGCATTGTCTTATTTTTAAAAAAAAATCTTCAACAAAAATAATTACAAGGAAGTGGGGAAAAGATCAATGACCTGTAATTTGTATTTCAATAGAGATACTAAAATAAGCTGCTTTTATTTTTTATTTATTTTAGAGGATGGTTTCAAAGCTTTCTTTTGACAGCTACCACAACCCTATACTAAAGCAGGAACTGCTTGGAAAAAAATCCCACTCTCCCAAAATATCAATAAAATGAGCAAGAAAAATTAGCCTCACAGCAGGCCACTTTAATGAGACACAGAAGCAAATTGGACAAGGCAGATAATATGATGTCTTTTGGAATATAATAGAGAATAGAATTAGTAAGTATAAAAGACGCTCCATCGTTGTGAAAATCAAACTCCCAGGGTGGGAGGAAAATCTTACATATCTATGAAAAGATGGGCAGGTCGGCATGTCCCTATAGGTACAAAGGATTCATTCCTGTGTACATATTTCTGTATGTGGATGCAAATGTGTCTATATAGATGCCTCCATGCAAAACCTAGTATACTATCTGCATCTCAACAACAAATAAACATTATTACTATACCCCAACTTTCCAAAACAAAAAGACAGGGTATGTGCAGCTCTTAAATATAACATTTCCCAAGTAGGCAAATCAACTGCTTTCAAAAATGAAACTACATTTTAGAAAAAAAGTGAAGTGATTCTTATAGTGAATAGCGACAACCACATAAAAATTAAGGATCTCTTAGGATTAAAAGGTCCTTCTCAAGTAAATAAAAGTCATTTTTATGACAGACATAAAGGTCACCAACTTTTGCTATATTCTCACTGGAAGAAAATAAGGTACTGATTTCTAAATGTATTATCTAAAATTTCACATGCCTAACAGAGACATCTTATAGAAAACTTCATGAGACATTTTTAAAGTCTTCGGGAAAAGAAGTTCACTTCAAATCATTATTGTCAGAATCCATCATCAACTCTCAAGCAGGTCATAAAGACTCTGAGCTATATCTTTAAAAACTCAAGCTGTTATAGTAAATTCTCACTCCAAATCAGTTCCTCAGGGAGTTTTTTAAAAATAAGTGCTACTTTAAAAGAAACCACTATATACAACTGTTTTACTTAGTAGTGTTTCCAGGACATTAGCATCTTCCCATACAACGCGTTCCTGTCCTCATTCATTCATCCAACATGTATTTTACAGAAAATTAGACAAGAAATGAGAAGTATTAAAAGCAGAGTGGCTCTGGAATTAGAAGGACCTAGATTAGGATGCCATGTGCGATGTTGCGTGATGGTAGCCTGGAGCAAATTATTCCCCTCAAAGACGTCAGGGGTCTTCTAGCCCTTTGTTTATAAACTTTGTTTCACTATAGATGCATAGTAAGCAATGGATCTGACTGATCTAAGCTATGTGATGCCATCCTCATCACCCCAATCTCAAGGCTGCCTAGCCTTATGCCTGTCCAGCTATTTGAAGGGCTGGTAGAACGAGTTCATTAGGTATATATTATGCCTGAACCACACAGGGCATCCTGGGAGAAAGCAATAACAGAGGCTAATCAACTAAGTGTAAGGACAATGAATTATTTTCAGAGGAGAGTGGCACCTCTAAGTATAGCAGGTTTTACGGCTTAAGATTGTTTTCTGAGCCCCGTAGCTTTCTCAGGGGCTTGCGTCAGAGTCCTGGGGAAAGAGGAAGACAAAAATGAAATAAAAGCGTGGTTTCACAGCGTTCAGGAGGAACACCGGAAACACAGGACAGCTCTCCTCTGCAGTCCATAAAACAGCAGGCAGCACTAGTGCCAGGACAGGGGACTTGCGCCACATCTGCAAGGACCGCAGGGTGGCCGGTGACATGTCTGCATTAGTCAGGGCAAAGGAGGAGAATGGAACAAACACCACAGAATCAGCCAGGTACCGTGTTGTGAGTTCACTCAGGAGACCCGGTGTCAGGTGGGAAGAAGCCAGGCGTAAGGGCAGGAGTCGCTGTTCTTCCAGATACGGAAAACCTGACTTACCCCAGACATACATAGCACCAGGAGAAGCAGACTTAAAATATGCCCTCAGGACCTCTGTCACTTGTGTTCCATGTGTTTCTGATGTCATCTGCAGCCCACTGCACACCCTGTCTGCACACACCTGTCCATATTTGATTTTCAGTCACAAAACTTGGACACCGATGAGATTTATAGTGCTTGGTTTGCATTTAAACAAAAGGTCTCCATGATTTTTATAGGCAAATTATCAAGTGCATATGAATACATATGGTGCAAAATTATCTCCTCAGGTGTCAAAAACAATGGAATTTGGCTTTCAATAGTGCTTTCAGAGTGAAGCACTGGATTCAGGGGACACAGCACATTGCCATGTCACTAATGAGATGCCTTGGCCGAGCCACTGCACCTACACTACGTCATCTACAACATCATTATAAATTCAGGTGGAAATAGGGGATAACTGCCCCTTCCCCAAACCACCATAGCCTAGAAATGTGGCTTAGCAAACAGCTATCCCACTTAAGCACCATTTCCAGCTCCTCTCGCTCTGGTGGGCTTCCAGAGTGCACAGGTCCTAGATAGGCTTGGCTGTGACACTAGGTGCTGTAGCAATGGGGAAAACGGAAACTCCGATAGTTCCTTCCCTACTTATTTTACTCTAAGCCTTTCTCTCTGCTCCCAAGACATATTTTTTTGGCAAACTTCTAATAGTGATTTTGGTTTTTTCTTTTATTTCATTGGCCAACAGACAGTTTTTAAAGGGTTGACTATGATTTGCTCAGTATTTTATGAGGCAATGGAGAAAACAAGACAGAGAAACGGCTTTCATTTGTGGTTTCTGAAGGAAGCAATCCTAATGCAATGATAGCACTGAGTGTTTAGCATGGTAGTGTGAATAGGGGGCTGGAGAGCATATAAAGAAGGGACCCTTTGGCCAGGCGTGGTGGCTCATGCCTATAATCCCAGCACTTTGGGAGGTTGAGGCAGGAGGATCACTTGAGCCTAGGAGTTTGAGACCAGCCTGGGCAACACAGCAAGACTCTGTCTCTTTAAAAAAAAAAAAAGGAGGAGGGAATTTGACACACTCTGATCGAGGGGGAAAGTTTCCATTTTCACAGAGAAAGTGGCATTTAAGTTGTGTCTTGAAATTAGAGTTTATGAAGACTTCTACAGAGAAAGACAAAAACAAGCAAAAGGCAGAAGATGTGCATAGATGCTAGAGAATATGAGAGCATGCCACTTTGAGGAATGAGGGACAGTGCAGTATGGTTGGAGAAGTGTGTGTGTGTGTGTGTGTGTGTGTGTGTGTGTGTGTGTGTACGTACGTACGTACCTTAGCGTAAGCAGGCTTGCAGATTAGAAGTAGAAACAAATTCCAGGCTGTAAACTAAATCTGCATTTGATAAACCCTGCAGAATCCCCGGACTTTAAGCAGAGGAGTAATAGGGTAGCATGTGCTTTTAGGTTTCAGTTTGGGCTGGGTGCTCTAAGTCATGCCTGTAATACCAGCACTCTGGGAGGATGAAGCAGGAGGATCTCTTGAGCCCAGTAGTTTGAGACTAGCCTGAGTAACATGGTGAAGCCCTGTCTCTTCAAAAACCTACAAAAATTAGCCGGACATGGTGGTGCATGCCTGTGGTCCCATCTACTCAAAAGGCTGAGGTGGGAGAATCACCTGAGCCCAGGGAGGTCGAAGCTGCAGTGAGCTGTGTTTGCATCATTGTACTCCAGCCTGGGTGACAGACGGAGACCCTGTCTTAAGGAAAAAAAAGAAAGATAAGAGAAAGAAAAAGTTTCAGTTTAGATCGCAGGAACTGAAAGAGGGAAATCAGTGAGAAGTATCGTTGACAGCAACAGGCAAGGGCTTCCCTCCTGGCAGGAAAGAGAAAATCTGAGGGAAAAGCAGAAATATGCAGCAAGTTACTGTCCCTACTGTGAAGAGGATGTGAGACTTTAAACATCAGAAATTTCAATTCAAGTAAGTTTGAAAGAAGCAAACAGGTCCAATAAAAGAGAGTCAATTATGCTGTGAAAGCAGAGTTTTCTCAAGAGAATGAGAAAGGTCATCAATTTCCAGGAACAGGGATGCTAAATCTTTATTATTATCCCCTCAATGAAACTTTATTATTAAAAGCACCCCAGGAATCTTTTCATAAATTAGGTGCTTCTGGTTGAAGCCTCACTTTTTATTTTAATTTCCTACAGCAGGAATTCCAGAAATTAAAAATCATGTTTACTGGGAGAATGGGCGGGAAATCCAGAGAGAGAGAGATTGTGAAGCTGAATCCCAAAAGGGTGGTCCACAGTATCAAACAGCCATGCTCCGTCCCACCTTCCTCTCCTTTTGCCTCATCTAACCCATCGCGTCGTCCCACCCTCTTGCACATGTGTACACTTGAGTTTTGAGCCATAAATCTTGAAAAATCTGTCAACTGACAGCCTAATAGCAACAAAGAAGTATCTGCAAACAAGATGGTTTTGAGCCATTGCTCATGACCCTGAACAAATCAGGGCCTGGTTCCCGTTGCAGTTTGGAGTCTCCCCTTTAATCACTTCACTGGGCAGATTGATGTGACACTTAAGAAATAAACTAAGAGGTCTGTTTTCCAGCTATCTGCTGGTCTCACGGACTCTTTCCCTAACAGTTGAGCTTATCATATTTTGAGACCTAATCAATGTATAAATGAGGGGCAGCTGATACGCTGGCCTTTTCTGCTCATATTAGTTATTCACGAGGAATGCAGCCTTTTCCAGCTTTCTACCTGGTAATCACTGAGGAGTATACATATAACAACATGGTAAGGTTAGGAGCTAAGGCCATGGTTATCAATCTTGGCTGCACAGAAAAAAATAGCCTGAGGAGTTCAGCTGTCATTGGGGTCAGGGTGGGGGAGGTGATATTTTAATATTTTAATACAGATGCTTGGGCCTTAAACCAAACCTAATAAATTAGAATTTCTGGGTGTAAGGCTCAGGCATTTTTATGATCATCCACTGTAAATTCTGATATTCAGTCACAGGAATAAGAAGTTATCCCGGATATTCATCCAGTTATTACCAGCCATGGAAACCATTGATCCACAAAGCAATGTTTCCCTGGAAGCAGCATGCAAAAATGCAGATTCCTGGGAACCATCAAACCCTACTGAATCAGAATCTTGGGAATTCTGACCCAGAAATCTATGGGTATTTGTTGTTGTTGTTTTGAGACAAAGTCTCACTCTGTCACCCAGGCTGCAGTGCCGTGGCGTAAACCTGGTTCACTACAACCTCGCCTCCTGGGTTCAAGCAATCCTCCAGCCTCAGCCTCCCAAGCAACTGGGGTTACAAGTGTGCCCCACCACACCTGGCTAAGTTTTATATTTTTAGTAGAGATGGGGTTTTGCCATGTTGCCTATGCTGGTCTCGAACTCCTGAGCTCAAGCAATCCGCCAAGCTTGGCTTCCGAAAGAGCTGGGATTACAGGAATGAGACACTACGACCAGCAGAAATCTGAGATTTGACAAACTTCCTAGATTCACCACCTTTTGAGAAACACTCTAAAGGACTTACAAATAGTTGCTTTGTTTTGTTACTATGCCATTTCTAGCAGATGTTATCATTACTTGGGGACATAGGGGTCTGGGAGATCTTAGTAAGACCAAACCAATTTCTATTCCAGATATTAGTAAGGAAAGAGAATGGAAACACACACACACACACACACACACACACACACACACACCCCAAAAACAAGGAGAAAATAATTTTTCTGCCTTAAGAAAACAGAACTTTGGGAGGTCGGGGTGGGCGGATTGCCTGAGGACAGGAGTCAGAGACCAGCCTGACCAACATGGTGAAACTCTATCTGTACTAAAAACACAAAATTAGCCAGGCATACTGGTGCGCACCTGTAATTTCAGCTACTCAGGAGGCTGAGGCAGGAGAGTCACCTGAACCCAGGAGGCGGAAGTTGCAGTGAGCCGAGATCACACCATTGCACTCCAGCCTGGACAACAAGAGCAAAACTCCATCTCAAAGAAAAGAGGGGAGGGGAGGGGAAGGGAGGAAAGAGACACTAATCAGTGGAAAAAATAATCACCAAGCACCTGATGAACAAGGTTACAGAGCCACAGAAAGAAAAGTGCAGAAACAGGAAGGGGGTACAGTGCAGTCAGTCTTCTTGACAGGTGATATTTCTGGAAGTTTATATGCAGAGAATAAAGGCTACTTTTTGATTATGACATATCCCTTCACAGGACCCTACCTCAAAGCTCAAAAGTGTATTCCACAGTTGTACAAAAAACTACATGAAGCATGCAAAATATCTTCAACATTTGTTAGTTATATTTCGAGTCATATTATACATGCTTTACATGGCAATTAAATATTCCTTTGATTCACCTCATATTTAGTCTTTTCAGTGTCCCTTTTGTTCAGTTCTCTAACATCTTTCAAGTAATGGAAACACTTTTCCAGCATTTTTGCACATAGCATTTTCAGTTCAACTACAAGGACTGTATAATATCTAAATGGGGAACCCCATAAAAGAGAAAAGCAACCGAAAACACAAATAAAACTGGGACATACTAAAAGAGTGCGATGGAGATTTGGGGTGACAATGTTTCTCTGAAAGCAGTACTCTACTCTCAGAAAATCTGTTTCCACAAGGGTGCAGAAACCGTCAGTTTCCTGCACAGTAAGGACAGTGCATGCACGCTGGAAGCAAAGGTCTGTAGTCTTACACAAATATACACAGACATACCCTCATTTCTTGTATCCATAGACTATAAAATGCCATCTATAATCTCTAAAATGGACTACATATATGTCATCTGTCATATATATTTCATATATATGTATGTTTGTGTTTAACTGTAGATCTATTTCTATCTACATTCCTCACATTTACTCCCTGTCCATCCCTAGTCGGCACTACACAAAGGCACAAGATTTGTGGAGCAAACATGATAGGGGCTGACTGCCTTAGAGTATGGATTGTAAGATATATCAAGAAAGTAAGGAACGGGTATTATCATTATCTGCTGACTGTGCTAAAAAAAAAATGGTTTTCACTACAAAGGGCTTCCCTAATGCCACAGATTTTGTATCTAGGGGCTTATGTTACAAAAGTGAGCCGAACAGCTTGACGTGAGCTATAACGCCTCTACCATGAAGTTAGCTAGTTTCTCTTATAAAGGTAAGGCCCACTAAGATCCATTAAAAAAAATCCCAATGAAACTTGAGACAAGCAAAAATTGAGATTAAAAACTAAAAAAGCCTGGGTATAGTGGCTCACATCTGTAATCCCAACACTTTGGGAGGATGAGGCAGGCAGATTGCTTGAGTTCAGGAGTTCAAGACTAGCCTGGGCAACATGACGAAACCCCATCTCTACAAAAAATATAAAAATTAGCTGGGTGTGGTGGTGCATGCCTATAGTCCCAGGTACTTGGGAGGCTGAGGTGAAAGAATCACCTGAGCCCAAGAAGTTCAGACTGCAGTGAGCCATGATCATGCCACTGCACTCCAGCCTGGGTGGCAGAACGAGGCGTTTTGAAAATTTAAAACAAACAAACAAACAAACAAAAAAAACCCCAAAGATTAAAAAGTCAAGGTGGGGGAGTACATTTACAGTGGAAAGCACACACATTAAGATCTTCAAAGATGAGTAGAGAGAAACAGTGTATGTTAAATATTATTTAAATACATAGTGCTTTGTCTTAAATCATTGGCCACATGTGAATGTCATTACAGCCTGCTGTGGTTTAAGAAGCCCGCTACCATGAGCAAGTTGCCTACAATGTGATTGTATGGCTGGTGCAAATAATTGCATGATTTATGACCCATGGACTAAAGAGGGTTTGAGTTTAAATGAAGGTGGTCCACTGCTGCATCCAAGCTCCTCACTGCAGTGGGGGTCTGCTCCTGTCCCTGGCATTTTCTTACATAAATTTGCAAAGATGTGGTGGAGGAGGGCAAGTTCAAGAGAATCTTGAACTTAGATATCCTGGGTTTCCCGTATGTTTAATTTCCCATCCCTACTAACACGGTAGTCTCTGGATCTACAGCTTCATGTTATAGGCAAACAGCTTATTTCTGATGATTGCTTGTCAACCAATAGACCAAAATATTGTTTTAGGATGCAGTAATTTGTAGTACTTCACGCTATGTTCAGAAAAGTCAAGTTTTTGTTTGTTTGTTTGTTTGTTTGGTCATCTATTTAGGTTAGATTTGGTAACTGAAAAGCATAATCACAGATAACTTCTTCATTCAAATCCAGGTTGTGTTTGAAGTACATCTTAAGCCAAGGCAAGAACAAAGCAAGCACACTGATTGGGCCTTTTTTTGAGGGCTAAGGGATTATTAACATTGTCACATTCATTCTTCTCACTAACATAATTAGAGAGGTGCTATTATTACCTGCATTTTTTAGCTGAAGAAACTGAGGAAGAGTAAAGGGTAGGAAACTTGCTGAAGATTCCATAGCTGGCTTACATATGTCAGAGTCGACTTCAGACACAGGCAATCTAATTCCAAAGACCCATTTTAGCCACCATATTTGTATGTCTCATCTAGAAAGTACACTCAGAAAACTCATCAATATCCTAGAAAATGCAAATGTGATATTTAAGTTCACTGTGACTCCTTCTAGTTATTGTTTAAACAAAATGTCATAGGAGCATGAGTGCCAGGATAATCTAGAAATAGACCTCAAGGTTTCCAACTCCAGAATTTTCTCTCTACGTTTTGGACTTAGAGCCATGCTACTATTTTCATATTTAAAGAGTTTTTTTAAATATTAATGTTATGATTGTACTCAGCTCTTTCTCCCATAAGTATATTCTGTGGGGGACTCTTCAGATATTGTTCATATAGATAATTGTGTAAAATTTTAGCCTGAGGTCTAAACAATAGGTCCTGTTTTCTGCATGCTCTTGGGACAATAAAATTAGTAACACTCACAGGGTCACTAGCTCTTGTCAAACCAGTCAATGAGTCTTTCTCATTCAAAAGATACACTGTGATAATTGACCAAGGACTATGTTTTAATTTGTGTGTTCCAATAGGATCCTTGCCAGAACATCAGATTAACACCAATCTCGAATAGCTTTGCCATTTGTTTCAAGGATGAACACTGCACTTTAATTTTATAGATGGTGTGTCATTGCTACCATACCTCAGGGCAGTCCAGGACAGAGGCAGTAAAACTGAAAACACTTGAAAATCCACGGTCATCAGTTAACAGCATTAATTGAGTGCCCATGTGGTTTGGAACCACAGTAACAAAGTTTCTTTATGGAAGTCTCAGTTCCAAATATTCACTGTTGTCTTGAGATCCCGTCACCAAACTTCCAGTTTAGAAAGTACAATCACCTTAGAGTAACAAAACAAGAGCCTGACTTTGTTTCCCCCATTTAAGCACTGCAAGTGTTTATTTTTACAGGCTCTATTGCTCTTTGTTGAAAATACCGTGAAATAAAAATTCATTAGGAAAAGGATGATATAGTAAAGAAATTCCCGGTGCAGAGGCCTACAGAAGTTATTCAAAGCACTGCAGTGAGCTGTTTAGCAAATGCTCTGTCCAAAGCAGCAGCCAATACTCAGTTTCTGCCTGGAGTTCCAGGCAGAATTGGGGAGGCTCTGTGCCAGAAAATACACTTTTTCAAGATAAGTGAGAAATACAGATTTTTATGTGACAGTTACTGATGTTTAAAGTTGGCAATTACTTCAAAGATGATTTTTACAAACATTGTGTAGGCCAGATTTGGCCCTTTGGTTAAAAACCCTCATGAAAAATATTTCGGATTAAAAAAAATTTGTTTTTTCTCCTAAAAACCTTTTATAGAAAAGAAAGCTAAGTTACGTGGCAAGTGCTAGGCATTGCTCTATATGCTACTGTATAAAGTAGAATTAATTATTTCTATTTCACGGATGGAGAAAGGAAGACAGATCAAGAAATAGTCCTATAATCACTCAGTTAGTGTATTCATCTAAGTCTGCCTGTCTTCAAAGCCTATGTTTTCCCCACAACACCCATCTTTGACAAGTTCCAGATAGAAAGAAACAGAATTGGAGAACAATTTTAGAATATATAACTGCCTGAAATAGAATCTGATACAAAATCAATGTAAAATATATGAGACTTACCATCTGCAGAAAAAATGACAGAGAATTGGTTGGTCAAAATAAAAATGCTATCAGGGTACATGTTACCTCTAATTAGATATCTCAAATGTTATCAAGAAATCGAAAATACAACTAACTCAAGTTCTTTAAACTGTGAGCTAAATAAATATTTAACATTGTAGAGCACTCTTTACATAATTGAATAGTACTTAGAAAACCAAAACTCAAAACTCAAAAAAAAGAAAACCAAAGGAGAACCAATTTTTGTAATGCTTTTCGTGGAAAAGGTGCCCTGGTGTGTTGCCTTGACGTTTAACTGCGCACAGGCCGTCCTGACTTACAGTAGTTCGACTTACAATTTTTTGGCTTTACCATGGTGCAAAGTGATATGCATTCAACAGAAATCACACTTTGAATTCTGATCTTTTCCCAGGCTGTCGATATGCAGTATGATACTCCCTCGAGATGCGGGGCAGTGGCAGTGAGCTGCAGCTCCTACTCAGCCACGAAAGCATGAGTCAGCCACGCAAGCAGCTGAGACTCTGCAGTGCACTGTGTTGCCAGAGCATTCTGGATATTGTGTTTTGTGTTTTTGCATCCCATCATGTCTACAAAATGCCCATCTGTGTCTCCTGATTCTGGTACAGTATTTAGTAAATTATGTAAGACATTCAACACTTTATTATAGAAAAAGCTTTGTGTTAAATAATTTTGCCAGCTGTAGGCTAATGTAAGTGTTCTGAGTACAATTAATGTAGGTGAGGCTAAACTATGGTGTTCAGTAGGTTAGATGTATTACATGCATTTCCAGTTTACGACATTTTCTGCCTAGGATAGGATGGGTTTATCAAAAGGTCACCCACCCATTGTAAGATGAGGAGCATCTGAATTCTGGTCTATTGTGAGTTAATGAATTAACTCTTTTAGGGGAGAAAAGGGCATATTAGGCCTTATAATTTGCTTTGTTTAAAACAAGATATGGGGCCTCAATCTGCTGCCCAGGCTGTGTAGTGGCAGTAAACAGCTCACTGCATCCTCGACCTCCCAGGCTCAAGAGATTCTCCCACCTCAGCCTCCCAAGTAGCTAGGATTATAGGAATACACCATCACACTCTGGTGACTTTTAACATTTTGTACAAATGGGGTTTCACTATTTTCCCAGGCTAGATTCAAACTCCTGACCTCAAGGGATCCTCTCGCCTTGGCTTCCCAAAGGAATGAGCTATCATGCCTGGTCATTAGTTAAAACCGTTTTACAGCTTCTTCTCTCTCTCCATGTTCATGAAACAATCGTCAGAAATGTAGCAACAAGCAGCCCCAAGGAGGCTGCCCTAATGAGGAGATTTCTAGTTATCTTGATAATTAAATGTCTCAACTCTCTCTCTCTCTCTCTCTCTCCCCCCCTCCACCCCCCCACACACATGTATACACACACACACACCCCTTGTAAATTCTGCTAACGTGAATTAGTCCCCAGAATCCTAGAACTCCTAAAAGAACTACTGCAAATAAGCTTCTAAGTCTTAAGTCTAAGGACTTGCCGTGGCTGTACAGACCTTTCCCAGCATTCTGATTAGCACAGTCTGGAAGTTTACAATCCCTTGACAACACTGGGGTGTGCACTGGCCCTTTTATAACTGTCATTACTATGCCACTTTACTTCATTCTCTCAGTCAATATATCATTGGGTTTCTTCTTCATCCTTTTGCTCTATCCAAAATATTAGGAAGCATCATTTTAAGCTGCACGGACATTAAAATACTGCTTATGTTACAAACTATAAACATTTCATAAAATATATATATTTAAAATTATCTGCACATTATACTTCAGCGTCACATCATACATGCATTTTTATGAGAATTTCAACTACATTCATATAGGAAAAATAGGGCAAAGTTTAAGCAGTTAATGTAACTCACATAATTCTACCACCGTTCTACTCAGCTCACCCAGGACTCACACAGGAGATGTGAATTTGTCGTTTTATTAGTCTCAGATCTTCTGTACATCTCATGGTGTAAGTATCTCACCATTAGAATAATTCAGTTGTTTAAAAAGAAGTATTTTTCACATTGCTTCTTATTGCATGATTCTCAACACTACCTGTCCACGTGCCCTGCTTCTCATCTAGAAAGCAAACTATTCCACTGCTGGAGGAAAAACTAGCTCTACTGCATCTTACTGAGGAATGGTATCCTGGTCTCAATTATAAGAGCTGCTGGGGGTTTTCAGGAATTCATCATTTCTGATACTCACCTTAAACACTGACTTTTTGACCTGACTCCCCGATTTGGGTCTGACTCCACTGAAATGCAAATTAGATAGTGCCTACTTAATTTCAGTTGGATTCTCTTCTCTACTCCCATAGGTTTGATCATCTTGCCTTGTTGCTCAATATTCTGTCAACCAATCCTGCCTCGATTCACATTCACAAAGGATGACCAGTGTAAAATAAATACATCTAAGTTAATGTCTGAATAGTAAAACTATAGTAGTTTACTAATAACATACAGAAACAGCCATAGATCCTCTTCTTTTTGCCAGTTTATATTGTTTTAATGTATCTATCTCCACTTACTCTCTGAATCTGAGCAAGTTATTTGAACTCCTTGTATCTCCATTTCATCCTATGTACATGAGGATTACAATATGCTCTTCTTTCTTGTGACAACAGAAAGATTTAATACACAGGAAAAACCCAGAAGCATGCCTGGCATATAGTAAGCAATTTTTTAAAATTACATAGGATTTTTGTTATTGTTTTTTATTTTAAAAATATACTGAATGCTGTGTTAGGTTTTAGGAAGCAAGGATGCCTGTAAGACTATTATCTGTGGATAGCTCAAAGTTCAGTGGAAAAGAAAAGCAAAATCAGTAACTGTGACTCAAAATGGCCCTTTATATACGCCTTCTTAGAATATGACCTAGATTTTTCAAATAGGTATGCTTCCAACCCATTTTTCAGCTCCATGTGTATACAGGGTGAAACAAATTCAACTTATCTTTCATTTCTTTTATGCTACTGTATTTGTTTTCCATAAAGCACTTCTATATAGAATCAGAAATAAGTTCAGAGGTTATAAAACATAATAGGTTTTTCAAGTAACCTTCTTGGAATATTTTCCCCAAAAGTTTTAGAGATAATAGTTATAAATCAAGGAAAAGATATTTTAGAGGATGACAAGAGAAGATGATGGTGAATAAATACTATCCAAAAGGACAAAAAGACATTAGTAGGCCACAGCAAACTTAACTAAAGGGATACAGTATAAAATTTAAAGGGGATAGAATTTAAAGCGGAAAGGTCTTTTTTTTTTAAATGATCTAAGTCAAGGGGGGTCCATTTATAGCTTTGGGCTTAATTTAATAACTTTAAGCAAGAACACTTAACTATCTACAAGAAGGACCAACAGCATAAATCAGACATCAGTCCACATATTTCAAGATCAAAGCTGTAAAGCAAAATGATTTGTCGGAGCACTCAAACAGCTCTAATATATTATAGGTCTTCTCAGAGAATACTTAAGCTTATTAGTTACCCAAATTAGTATTTTGTTGGTGTTGCTGGAGCCAAAAAGAAAAATACATGCTATTGGGCCTTTTTTTTCTTTCCTTCTCACCTACAGGATACTTTCAGTGAATTAAAGGCTTTCTCCAACATACTTTAATGATATATTACTCATATAAATCTAATTCATTGGTAAAGTCCTAAATATATAAATTTTGTTTAAAAAAAATTCCAAATTTCCAAATT